>NW_006796211.1:152422-170269 GCF_000442215.2 Lipotes vexillifer
TCCTGCCCTCCCCTGCTGGCTAGATGCAGAATCTAATTTTGCAGAGGCCAGAGGACTAATCCATTTAGCAGAAGTCATGGGGAAGGGAAGTGAGGAGTTAGTGACTGCCCCCAGGGTTAGTGATGGGAAATTAAGGTTTGGAATACGTTCAACTCTCCGCTGGAAAACTACTGGGAGATGAATCTTAGCCCTACATAAAGAAGGGTGTTGTCATAGCCAGAGCTGAACAGAGCAAGAAGGGGCAGGCTCCTCAGAGGTGATGAGTCCCCCATCACTGGAAGCATTCAAGCAGACATAAGGCACTTAGGTAGAGGGGATGTTGTAAAGGGATTAAATAAGTGCTCCTTCCAGCCCCAGAGTCTTAGAATTCCAATTCAGCACACAACGAGAGGGCATCACCTGGCTGCTGGTCACTGTCTAAGGGACTATACCCTTGCTGACTCCCTTAATCCTCCCAACAACCCAGGGAGGAGGTTATCCATAGCCCTATTTTGTGAATAAGGAAACCAAGGCTCGGTGGGACCAAGTTGCTTGCCCCAGGTGACTTCACAAAAGGTAGCGATAGTGATGGGCAGCATTGGCTGGAACCAGATGCCAGGCTGAGCACCTTACATGCATTAATTCATTGGATTCTCGTAACTATTCTATGAGGTAGGTATTACCCTGCCCATTTTTCAGATGAGGAAACTGAGGCTTGGAGAGGGTAGATGATTTGCTCAAGGTTAGAAAGTCTGTAAGCAGCAGTGTTTAGATGCCAGTTCTGAGGTCTGCCTGACATCAAAGTCCAGGCTCTTAACCAGAGCAGGAGCTGCCAACACAGATTTTCAGGTTCTGTCTGTTCTTTCCACTGAAGATCGCTGCTGGGGCGGCACAGGTTCCTGACAAAGTGCCCTTCCCACTGGCTTCGTCTTCTGGAAAAAGAAGAGCCAGAGGACAAGGGGAAGGAGGACAAGCTGCATCTATTCCTACCGTCTCTTTCCACCCCTGGAATCTCATCACGGAGAGAGCAGCTACAAGAGAAGGATCGGCCCTGTCCGACAGAGGTCTGTCCTGCAGAGAGAGGGGCTCATGACATGGTGGGAGAAATGCAGTGGACAGAGCATAGTCCTAGGTTGGGCCCCAGACCCTGGTCCGTGAAGGAGCAAAGCCACCCACTCCTCTAGGACAATAGGGGGAAGGAAGGCCCCAACATTTCCTGAGCACCTACTATGTACCAAGCACTGAGCACATTCGATCTAGTCTCTCCCCTACTCCTGACATTGACTTAGAATACTGACCCGACATTAATTAGCCCAGGAGGCCTGGGGATCATCCTAGCCTGGAGCTAATTAATGCATTAGATGTGGAAATTCCCTGGCGGTCCAGTGGTTAGGACGCTGTGCTTCCACTGCAGGGGGCACGGGTTCGATCCCCGCTTGGGGAACTAAGATCCTGAAAGTCGTGCGGCACAGACAAACAAACAAAAAAGAGATAATGCAGTAGATGCTGTTGCTTCTCAGCTGCCTTCTACCCCAGCGCTTTCTCTCTACAGTCCCCAAGGTCTCCATCTGCGGCCACTGTCCACTTAATACCTGAGGATGCCCCTCCCCAGCCCTGGTATGACGTTTGGGAGCACCTTAGTGCCACCTGCTGGCTGATGCTGGAAGAACAAAGGGACAGGTTCAGGAGTCCAGCGGTCTGGTTGTAGGTGGGCTGGCTGGCTGATTTGCTCCCTGCCTTGCTGCAGAAAGGATTTCGGGGAGCTTCCAAGGGTGCATAATATACAACCAGAGCAGAAAATTAGAGTGTGGAAAAAGAAGAAAGAAACACAAGGATGGGAACACAAAGGAGGCAGGAATGAAGCTAAAATACTGACCGTAAAGATTCACTGTTGCGGAATAACACCAGAGACTCAGGAAATTTTGTGATGGCTTTTATCGTCTACTCAAGGCACAGAGAAATGAGGGGAGCATCTTCTAGCCACGGCTGAGTGATCAATCATCTTGGTTCTCACCCCATCAGCTTTACAGGTTCTTTATACATGGGTACAGTCCACGATTTCATGCACGGAACACACACACACACACTGGTTGCATCTTTCCAGAAATCGTGTTGGAATGCATGGCCGGGGAGACCCTTATAATGTGGATTTGAGAAGTATTCAAGGTATATGTTTTGAAAACAAGGAGAGTCACTGTAAACAAAGTAATTTATTCACATGAAAAAAGATTCAGATATACATTTTGAAAAGACAGTATTCTTTCAAAAAAAACAAAGGGAGTGTAACTGAGAAGGTGTAAATATTAAGGATATTTCTGTTAGGTGAGTTTTAACTTTTGGGATCCGAGGCACGGGGTCCTTTTGATGTGAGGGGCTGGCTTCCCTCATCACTATAGACTTGCTATGGAGGTCACGCCATGGATCTATGCTTCCTACCAGGTGGCACAAAAAGGGAACTGTAGCCACTTGCACAATCCCCAGTCTGGGAATGAAGACGAACCAGTCTCTCAGGAGAATGACTTTGGTACTATGATAGGAATAAGTTGCTCCCAGGCTGGGTGAGGGGTACCACGGGAAGAAGACAGAGCAAAGATGAGTGATGTCCTTGGTGATGGCTTCCCCCATGAGCCACTTCACGGGGCATCACGCCTGATCTGAAGACAGGACAGCTCTTCTGCTGGCGCCAAGACCACACTGACCTGCCCTGGCCCCTGGAGAGGTTTCGACTGTCAGGCAAGTGAGTTCCCCTCAGTAGGGTTTGATTACAGGCAGGCTGTGAGTACTTTGAGCTTGGGCTCCCTGTGGAAGCCTTGTTCCTGGTCTCTCCTCCAGGGGATTAAATCTCCTTCCTAAGCCCTTCAGCTTGTGAGAAAAACCGAGTCCCGCTCGCCTGCCTTTCAGCATCCCTGGCTCCAGGATGCCTCTGGGGACCCTGCCTAGGTAGCCTTGCCCACTGGATGCTGGGCCAGGCTCCACCGAGGGTCCCAGCCCTATAACCACTGAGTCAGGTTCTTGGGTCCCGGGTCCCTTCCAGGCTGTGCGCAGGCCCCCTCTGTTTCCCTCTGGCTGAATTGGTTGAAACAAAGAGATATCTCCTCAGACCAGCTCACAGAAAGGGAGGTTTATGACGCAAACACAGGTGGTGTGGCCAGGGAGGTGAGAATCTCTTGACACCCCAAGATCAACCAAATCAGGGCTCTTTGAGATGCAAATGACAAAAACCCCAAGCAAAAAAAAAAAAAAAAAAAAAAAAGGAAGAGGAGGAGATAATTGGTTCAGAACTGACATCAGGTACATCTGGATCCAGAGACTCAAACACTGGCACTAAAACTCAGCCTTGTACCCCCATCTGCTTCCCTCCCGGCTGACTCCGGTCTCAGGAATGCGCCCCCTGAGGGAATAAGGTGGTTGCAGCATGCCTGGCTCAAAGCCACCCTCTGGCGTCCCAGGGAACAGAAAGTTTCTCTCTTCCCATCAGCTCTAACCATAGTTCCGAACAGCTTCAAGTCTCACTGGGCCAGTGTAAGTCACATGACCACCTCTGAACCAATCACCATGGCCAGGAGGAAAGGATTATACTGATTGGCTAGGTCTGGGCCTCCTGCCTACTTGTAATCAATCCAATCACTTCGACTGAAATTTTAGGACCTCCTTAAGGAAAATGGGGGAGATGGGGGTTGTCTAATGGCCAAAAAAAAGAATGCTGGGCGAAGACAGATA
This sequence comes from Lipotes vexillifer, assembly GCF_000442215.2. Classification (NCBI taxonomy): domain Eukaryota; kingdom Metazoa; phylum Chordata; class Mammalia; order Artiodactyla; family Lipotidae; genus Lipotes; species Lipotes vexillifer. The sequence continues at coordinate 156,122 of NW_006796211.1, forward strand.
TGTTCCATACAGGAAGCACAAAATCAGTGGCCTTCCAGGAGCTAGAGCCGGGGAGCTGGTGAGGGCTGAGGCAGGCCCTGCAGAGCTGTGGGCATCTTCCCTCCCCTTTCTGTGGCAACCCCTCCGTTGATGATCTGGAGACCCAGGCCAACCCAGAGCTGGGCCACATGGGCTCAGGGAGTCATTCAGGGTGGGTTTGAATCCTGGATCTCTGCTTCTTAGCTGAAGGATATGGGACACGGGACACTTTACTTTATCTGTCTGAATCTCAATGTCCTGCCCTAGGAACCTGGGCCAGTAGCAGGGCCAGCCTTTTGGGTGGCGCTGCCAGAGCTTCCTGAGCTAAGGCACTAAGAGTGCTTAGCACAAGCTGCTGTGGAAAACCGGCTGGCGGCCCCTTATAAAGGCAAATATAGAATCACCATATGACCCAGCAATTACAGTCCTAGGGATATACCCCAAACAATTGAAATCAGGGAGAGATATTTGTACACCAACGTTCATAGCAGCATTATTCACAATAATCAAAAGGCGAAAACAACCCAAGTCCAACAAAAAATGGATGGACAAAATGTGGTATATCCATACAATGGACTATTATTCAGCCTCAATTAAAAAGGGATGGAATTCTGACATATGACAACATGGATGAACCTTGGAAAAACTATACTAAGTGAAATAGGCCAGACACAAAAGGACAAATATTGTATGATTCCACTTAAGTGAGGTACCTAGAGTAGGCAATAGAAACAGAAAGTAGAATAGAGGTCATCAGGGGTCAGGGGGCGGAAGAAATGAGTAGTTACTGTTGAATGGGAATAGAGTTTCTGCTTGGAGTGATGAAAAATTCTGGAAGTGGTTAGTGGTTATAGTTGCACAACCCTGTGAATGTACTTAATGACCCTGAATTTACACTTAAAAATGGTTAAAATGGCAAATTAAACATCAATTTTTAAAAAAGTTTTGCGGTACGCGGGCCTCTCCCTGTTGTGGCCTCTCCCGTTGCAGAGCACAGGCTCCGGACACGCAGGCTCAGCGGCCATGGCTCACGGGCCCAGCCGCTCCGTGGCATGTGGGATCTTCCCAGACCGGGGCACAAACCCGTGTCCCCTGCATCGGCAGGCGGACTCTCAACCACTGCGCCACCAGGGAAGCCCTAAAAAAGTTTTTTAAAACTCTTAAAAAGAAAAACTTCTTAGCACACAACCTGGCGCACAGTAGACACTCAAGAAGCAGTAGCTGTGATCGATATTCATAGCACGGCTCACATTTCTTTAGCATTTGCTCCCACTGCAGTGTCTGTTTCCTGGGATGCAGAACTTTCGGTGCCAAAATCAGGAAAGTTCTTGGCAAGCCAGAAGGGTTGGTCACCTTACCTGCTAACTCCCTCTTCCCTTTGTTGGTCAGTTCCAGAACTCAGAGGGTCAGTCGGTTTGGTCCAGCTCCATCTTTTCAAGCCAGGTCACTAACAAAGCTAAAGAGAATTTCCTCGGAGCCGAGGCTCAACCTTGATCACCTCGGTGGGCCTCCCTTTGACGGGACCGTAGGTGAGGCAGACGTCAGAATGGTTTCCAGTTAAGACCCACCCGGGGAGGTTGACAGCCCCTGACCTGTGCCAACCTGACCATCAGACAACCAGCCTTGGAAGCTGGCACTGTTGAAAGCAGACCCCAGCCCAGGGCACCCTTTCTTAACCCAAGACCATGTTTCAACCTGGTTACTGGTCTTTGCCCCCCACACTCCCTCATCCTGATACCACAGCCTTGCCCAGGAAGGACCCAGAGACCCTACCACCCTGTGCTCAGGGGTGGCAGCTGCTGTGGTGTGACTGGGTTCCTTCCCTTGGCCTCCCAGCTGCTCCACGTCAGTTTCGACAGCGACCCTGGGGCCTTCTGGGTGGGTGTTGAGTGCTTAACACCATCTCCTATAAACCTCACAACAGTCCCGGAAGGATGTTCCCAGGTGAGGAAACTGAAGCCCAGAGCTGCAAAGTCACTTGCTCAGCTTCATCCAGCTGGTCTGTGGCTGAGCCAGATTTGAACCTGATCTGTCTGACTCCAGAGCATGTGTGTTTTCTGGCTTCCTGTCCCCCCAAGGTCACTCCCCCTCCAGAATTCAACCTTTCAGATTCCAGGCATCAGGGACAGGGCCTGGACCACCTCTCCACCACAGCCCCTGCCCCAACCAGTGGGAATGGATATTTCTTTTTTGTTTGTTTGTTTTTATTTTACTTTTTAAAAAATTATTTTATATTGTAGTATAGTTGATTAACAGTGTTGTGTTAGTTTCAGGTATACAGCAATGTGATTCAATTATACATATCCAAGTATCTATTCTTTTTCAAATTCTTTTCCCATTTATGTTCTTACACAATATTGAGCAGAGTTCCCTGTGCTATACAGTAGGTCCTTGCTGGTTATCTATTTTAAATATAGTATGTATATGTCAATCCCAAACTCCCAGTTTATCCCTTCCCCCTCCCTTTCCCCTTTGGTAACCATAAGTTTGTTTTCTAAGTCTGCGAGCCTGTTTCTATTTTGTAAATGAGTTCATTTGTATCATTTTTTAAAGATTCCGCATATAAGTGAAATCATATGTTATTGTCTTTCTCTGACTTACTTCACTTAGTATGATAATCTCCAGGTCCATCCGGGAGCGGATATTTCTATAGCCTCCTTTTACTGGGCCTCCAGCTACCCCTGGGAAGGGAGGGGTAGCCTGGGTGGTCTCTAAGAGCCTCCTTGCAGGGGTGGGAGGGTGAGAGGGGCGAGGTGCAGGGCTTAGCTGGGCCCTGGGCAGGGAGTAAGGGAGGGGCTCACAAGAGTTCTCCATCAGGCAGGCTCTCCTGCCACCTTGGTCCCCTAACTCTGTTCTAAGAGCTTTCCCAACATCATCCCTTGGAATCCTCACAACGGCCCATGAGGTAGGCACCATTATTTACTCTCCCCATTTTGCAGATGAGAAAACGGAGACTCAGAGATGATCAGATGGCCCCAGACTGCACACCTAGAATATGCCGAAGCCAGCGTGAACTCAGCCTTCTCCAAAGCAAGTGTCTTAGCCCAGCCCTGCCCTCACATCTTAGCCTCTGCCTCACGCCGCCCCCTTTCTGTGTCCTCCTCCCTCCAACCCCCCAATGTTAAACCCAGAGACAAGTGTCCAGGCCACTCAGGCCAGCCCATCCCTTTCTCCTTCCACCAGGGGGAGTATGAGCTCCTTGCAAAGACCTCGAGGCAAAAAAGGAAGGGTCTAGCGTCTGAGGCCAAGTCAACCAGAAAGGTGGTGCATGCCAGGAGGGGTGGGATGAAGGTGGGGCGGAGGGTAGGAGCATGGAACTTGGGAGAAGGTCACCGGGCTTGAAGTCCCAACCCTGCCACTGCCTTGCAAGGCCCTCCGCTCTGCCAGCTGTTTCCCTGTCTATAAAATGGGAGGTGGAGTCCACAGAGCTTGCTTCTCACCCTGTAATGTACATGTGAATCACCTGGGCATCTTCATATATATATATATATATTTATTTATTTATTTATTTATTTATTTATTTATTTATTTATTTTTGGCTGTGTTGGGTCTTCGTTGCTGTGCACAGGCTTTCTCTAGTTGCGGCGAGTGGGGGCTACTCTTCGTTGCGGTGCGCAGGCTTCTCATTGCGGTGGCTTCTCTTGTTGTGGAGCACGGGCTCTAGGCGCCCAGGCTTCAATAGTTGTGGCGCGTGGTATCAGTAGTTGTGGCTTGCGGGCTCTAGAGTGCGGGCTCAGTAGTTGTTGTGCACAGGCTTAGTTGCTCTGTGGCATGTGGGATCTTCCCGGGCCAGGGCTTGAACCCGTGTCTCTTGCATTGGCAGGCAGATTCTTAACGACTGCGCCACCAGGGAAGCCCGTGGGCATCTTTTTACAAGGCAGATTCTCACTCAGTGGGTCTGGCGTGGGGCCTGGGAAGCTGCATGTCTAACAAACTCCCCCGGTCGGTGGTGCCCACGCTGCCGGTTCTTGGATGTACCTCTGAGAGACCTGCCAGCTCTGACAGCAGTTTGGTTTTGCGAGATGAGCAAGGAAGACTTGGCAGGGTTCCAAACCCTTCCGCAGAAATGGCTGTTCTGTTCCTCATTCTTTTCATTCAACAAGCATTTTCTGGGCCTCTCTGTGCGCCAGGTCCCTGCCTGTGCTGGGGATGCGGAGATGGACAAGAACCAGTCCTGCACTTGAGGAACTCATGGACGCAAGACCCAGAGATTACAGCCCAGCAGGACCACTGCAGGGGGAGAGGGAAGCCAGTGTGGGGCATTGTGGGACCAGAGGGGTCCCTGAGCAGGCATGGGGGGCTGTTCAGGGAAGGCTTCCCCGGGGAGAAGACTCCTTTACCTACTCTTAATGAATGAGCAAGAGAGCGCCAGGCAAAGGTGAAGGTGGGGAAGGGAAAGGGTGTTCAGGCAGAGGAACTGGCACTTGCAAAGGCCTGAAGAAGACAGCGGCAGGCATATTGAGGGGACCTGGTTGTTCAGTGAGAGGGGCCACACACATATGCACAGAGCAAACACATCAACGCACACACACACACACACACACACACACACACACCCCCTTTGGAGGTGTAGATGTGGCTAAGAAACAGCGTTCTAAAGAGATGAGAATCCTTATTCAGGGAACTTCCATGAGCTCCAACTGGAGTGGGTTGTTGTGAGATGGTTTCCATGGTAACTCTTTGCTTTCATCCCCCAAAGACGCAGCAAGGATTGCTTCCAAGTCTCCTTCACATCCATGACCAAGGTTCCCCCAGCTGCCAGTCTCCGGTGTCCACTCTGCATCCCTTCCCCCACTCCCGGCTCTGAGCCCCCAGGTCTGGGAGAACGCAACCCCAGGGAGTGTCCTGTCGCACACAGGGCCCCCACCTACCCCGACCCTTGTCTGCCCCAGTGCCTGCCTGCTCTTCCCGCTTGGCCCAACGCTGCCCCAGCAACTTTGGGAGGCAGTTCTGGTTGCCTTCTTTGGAGGTGACTGAAGCTCAGAGAGGAGCAGACTTTTACCAGGTTTGAATCTTTCCACCTGGGGCAGGGATGGGGAAGGAGGTACTGTCTACAGAAGGTCAAGGTACTCAGCCCCAGGTTGACTACCTTGAGTACCTTTGCCTGGCCTCTGCCCCGAGCCCAAAGCATCCGTTCGTCACTTCTGCGTTGTTCCCATAGATATTTGAAGTTTTAACTAATTTTTTATCTGCTTGTACCATCAATTACTGCAAGAGGGATTGTGAACTTGTCTGTTCCTCCTTTTAGTTCTTTTGGGTTTTGCTTTATACCTTTTGAGGTGACATGCAAATTTAGAATCGTTGTATCTGCCTGCTATATTGGACGGTTTTTTTCTGCTGTGAATAACTCTCTTCATCTTTAGCATTTTTTTCCCCCTTGAACTCTACTTTTGCTGATACTAATGTAGCTACAAGGTTTACTTGTGGTTACTATTTGCACAGCATAACTTTCCATCCTTTTACTCTTCTCGTTCCTATATCTTTATATTGGACATCTTTCTCTTGTAAGCAGCATATGACTGGGTTTTTTGTTTGTTCTTTTTTAATCCAATGTGTTAATGTTTGACTTTTAATGGGAGTATTTAATCTCCTTACGTTTAATATAATTGCTGATCTATTCAGCTGTAGGTCTTCCATCTTACTCTTTGTTTTCTATTTGTCCCACTTTTTCTGTTACTTTTCTCTCCTTTCTTGCCCTCTCTTGCCAACCTAAAGTTACATACATGGGGAAAAAAATACCCTTTAAAAATGAAGGTGAGGGCTTCCCTGGTGGCACAGTGGTTGAGAGTCCGCCTGCCGATGCAGGAGACGCAGGTTCGTGCCCCGGTCCGGGAGGATCCCACATGCCGCGGAGCGGCTGGGCCCGTGAGCCATGGCCGCTGAGCCTGCGTGTCCGGAGCCTGTGCTCTGCAATGGGAGAGGCCACAACAGTGAGAGGCCCGCGTACCGCAAAAAAAAAAAAAAAAAAAGAAACAGAAAATAGGTGAGACAAACAGAAATATATACATATATTTTTTCTGTAGGAAAAAATCTAGAAGCTTATTTGCCAAAATGCAATCAGTGGGTGTCTGCAAGCAAGGGGGGGTGCATGAATGCTGGGTGGAACTGTCAATTTCTGCCTTGTATGCAGTCTATGGAGTTTGCACATTTTTTTTCAGTAAGCATGTATTACTCAAATAATTACAATCACAAACAGGCCGCAAATATATTTCCATTCTGAAGAAATAAATTTTTTAAACATAGTGAGAATGGGACCTGGTATGCCTTACAGCCTGGAAAGGCCGTTTAGGGTTTAGGATGTGGGTTCCTTTCCTCTGCCCAGCGCTTCGCACCTGGAGCTGAGTGACCGACCTCCTGATGTCCTGACCCGCATCGCCCACACGATGGCGCTGAGGGGCAGGTTCAGCTGCTCCCGGAAGGGGCGTGAGTAATGGTGGGAGGGAGTGGGCTGCTGTCGCGGTGGGGAAGGAGTGGCGCATCTTCGTGAACAGATTTATTTCTTCAGCATCCTGAGACAGGCTCACCAGCTGGCGTGGCTCGCACGCCACCAACCAATCGCCCCGTAGGTGGCTCTGGAGCCTCTCAGCGCCAGCCGCCGGGCCATTATCCAAGCCGTGGTGCCGCCCAACCAACCTCGCCGCGCTGAGTTCAATGTCCTCGGGTATCCCAGTGACCAGACCGGATTCCCAGGGCCTGTGGAGCTCTCAAGGGGCTCGGTAAATCATCGTTGGGACTTGTCTCCAGAGGTAGTGAGTTCTAGGTCCATGGAGGGGTGCAAGCCATGTTAACGCACCTCACCTGTCAAGGGAGCTGCAAGAGGGTGGAGGAGGGTCTTGCCTTGGACGATTGATCCTGGGTCTCTCTGGGCTGAGACTGGGTGTTTCTGGTCTCTGTCCCCAAATTCTCCCACATGTAAATCTGAGCAAGTCACCACCTGCTTAAGACACGCGGTGGCTCCCCGTTGCCCTCAGGAGAAGTTCCACGCTCCTGAGCCTGCCTCCTGAGGTTCCTCACCACCACCACTACATCCGTGCTCCATCACACTGAATCCTTTCTTTCTCTCCCACCCGTCATGCACTCTCTCACCTCTGCATGCTGTTCCCATTCGCTCACTTTTCCAACCCCTTTTTTCTTGGCTAACTCTGTCACATCCTTCACACCTATAGTTTAAATGTTGCCTCCTCCTAGAAGCCCCTCTGACCCCTACGGGCCGCCAGGCCACCCTCTCCTAATACCACATTTGACTCTAATGACATATTGATTGCTTGCCTCTCCCGCTGGATGGTGGGTCCCTTGTGGCCTGTCTGCCTGGGTCATCGTTGCTTTCCCAGGGCCAGGATGGCACCTGCTCCGTAAATAGTGGTTTCGTGAAACAGTGTGAGCGTGCATCGAATGATGGGGGGGCCCTTCTTTTTGAGGTTCCAAGGGGGCGTGGCAAAGGTGCTTTGTGGGCTGTGGATGGGATGGAGGTGGGAGGGACAAGGCAGTTACAACAGCCCGTCCAGAGGAACCACTGGGCTCGCCTTGGACTCCTGCTGCCTGGGGAAATAAGCCGCGATGGCTGGAGGCTGCCGGGGCCCCTCCCCAGCACACAGAGGGTGCCTGGACACACGCTGACCTCAAGCAGCACCAGGAAAGAGATGGGTGTGTGGCTCAGCTCCACCCAGCTCTGCGCATGCGGTCACACCTCCCAGACCCCAGTGTCCAGCCCACATGCCCCGCTGATGTTGGACATCTCGCTGAACGTCCTCAGCATCCTCAACTTCTCTGAATTCATCATCCTTCCCCAAATTGCTTCTCGTCCTGTTTCCCCATTCCCCAGGCTACCACCCCCTGTCCTCCCTCTCCCACCTACTCTCTAATCACCAAAGCCTGGTCTCTAATCAAGACCCCACCATCTGCCTTGTCAACCTCTCTAGGGTCCTGTGAGGATAACACCCCATCGCCATCTGCCCCCAACCCTCCCGCACCCCATAGTACAGCCAGACTTATTTTCAGTTCCCCAAACAAGCTGTGACTGTTCTCTCCTCCTGCCTTGCTACCTGATGAACGAGTCATGTGTCCCTCAGGCTCCTGCTTAGACACTCCTTCCTCCAGGAAGCCCTCCCTGGTCCAGTGCCCTTCCTTGGGGCTCCCACGGTAACCTGGGCTTCCCCTATTTCTTTTTTTATTTTTTATTTTTTTAACATCTTTATTGGGGTATAATTGCTTTACAATGGTGTGTTAGTTTCTGCTTTATAACAAAGTGAATCAGTTATACATATACATATGTTCCCATATCTCTTCCCTCTTGCGTCTCCCTCCCTCCCACCCTCCCTAACCCATTTCTGCCCAGGTCGCACCGTGTTGCCAAAGCCGGTAGTCAGTGCTGTGCCCCCAGCTCACTCGCTGTTCAGCATCACCTCAGGCCCTTGTGGCCCAAAGCCCTCCTCCCCTTGGCTTCCGGGTCCCCGCCCTCCTCCCCTCTCTGCTCGCTGGCCGCTGCTTCTCAGTTCTCCTGACAGGTTCTTCTGCATCTCCCTGCCCTCTAATGTTGGGAGAGGGCCCCCAGACCTCTTTTCTAATCCATCTCCTCTCTCCCTTGGGGCTGGCATCAGGCTTTCAATCCCATCTGCACGCTGCCAGCCCCGTGTTTCCGTCTCCAGCCTGGACCCGCCCCCGACCCCAGGCTCCGCCCCATAAGCTGCCCCTCACCTCTCCACTGACGGCTAAGGCACACCTCCAACTCACCTCGTTCAGATCAAGTTCTCGGTTCAGACTCCTTCCCCCACCTGCACCTCTTCCATCGTCACCATTCTTCTGGTTCATGAGGCCAAAAATCTCGGTGTCCTTCATTCCTTTTTATCTCCCCACATGCCATCCATGGGGCAAGCCCGCGGCTACCTTCAAGTACACCCCTCCCCAGCCCTGCCATCACCTCCACCCAACCGCCTTGTCCAAGACCTCTTGTGGGGTCAAGTTCCGTGGCCTCCTGACCCTGGTCCATGCTTTAGCCCTGGGCCTTTTCAGTCTATTCCCAACCCAGCAGCCAGCCCCGCTGCCCCAGACCTTCCACAGGCCCCTCCTCACTCAGAGTAACAACCACGCCTTTCTCTGCCTACAAGACCTCCCAGAGCTGACCCGCTCTCCCACGACCCCAATGCTGGCCTCTCTGGCTATTCCCACCTCGGAGCCTTTGCACTGGTGGCTCCCTCTGCCTTTGACACTCCTACCCCCCATATCTGCACAGCTCCCTCCCTCATTGCTCTAGAGCTCTGCTGTTTCCACACAACCTGACCCCCAGGACTTCCGAGCCCCTCACTCTGCCTTATCTTCCTCAGTAGCCCTTATCATCACCCACCTATCCTGTCTGCTTCTGTGTTTATTATCTGTCTCCTCCACTAGAACGTAAATCCTGGAAAGCAGGGATTTTTTTCCTCTTGTGTTCCCTGCTGTATTCTCAGTATCTGGCATGTGTAGACCCTCTTTCACCAGACAGTGAAGGCTAAGAAAGCAGGAATACGATTGTATTCACCACCAATGCCAGAGCACTCAAGCCATCATCAGTGTTCAACAAATACTGAAAGCATGGATGGATGGGTGGGTAGATGGATGGAGGATGGGTAGGTGGGTGGATGGATGGGTGAATGATAGATGGGTGGATGGGTGGCTGGATGGATGAGTGATGGATGGATGGATGGGTGGATGGGTAGGTGGATGGATGGGTGATTAAGGGATGAGTGGATGGATGGATGGATGGATGGATGGGTGGATGGATGCATGAATGGGTAGATGGCTATGTGGACAGGTGGATAGAGGGATGGACCAAGATGTTGATGTAGTGTTGTCCTGGGTCTGACTCTGCAGGAAAAGGCAGGTCTGTCCACCTGGAGACATCTGAGCTCTAGAGTCATTCTGGAGCACCTGAGATGCTGAGGTCCCAGATCTTGACAGGCGCCTGTAGGACTTCCCTAAGCCCCAGAGAATGTGCAGTGCTTACTACCAGCAGTGAGGAGAAACTGCTCCAGTATGCCACACTAATCCAAATGTTAAGTTCTTATGCCTTTTTAAATTTTATTTTATTATTGAAATATAGTTGATTTGCCATGTTATGTTAGTTTCAGGTGTACAGCAAAGTGATTCAGTTATACATATATACATGTATATATATTTTTTCTTTTTCAGATTCTTTTCCGTTATAGGTTATTAAAAAATATTGAGTGTAGTTCCAGTGCTGTACAGTAGGTCCTTGTTGTTTATCTATTTTATATATAGTAGTGTGTATATGTTAATCCAAAACTCCTAATTTATCCCCCCTCCCTTCCTGCTTTGGTAACCATAAATTTGTTTTCTATGCCTGTGGGTCCATTTTGTATATAAGTTCATTTGTATCATTTTTTTTAGATTCCACATATAAGCGATATCATATGATATTTGTCTTTCTCTGTCTGTTCTCATGGCTTTTGACACAGCAATTCTGCTTCTGAAAATGTCTCCAACAAAAATACTAGCACTGGTGCACAGAAATAGATGTGTGTGCTTGTAATCATGTAAAACAGGGGCCAGCCTGGATGTCCCTCAGTAGAGGCCCGCTGGGTGATGGTAGCACAGCACACCACACAGGGATTGGTGGCCAATACAAAAATCAAAGAGGATGCATCCATGTGATGAGATGGGAAGATTCAGGATTGAATTGCTAAGTGACAAGAGCACGTCACAGAACAATCATAGGATGAGCCATGTGTGGTGTGAATAAGTACATACTCCGTGTGTGTGTGTGTGTGTGTCCGTGTGTCCATGTTGCATAGGAAGGGGATTGGATTCACACTCACCCATCTCCTCACCACGGTCATCCGTGGGGTACAGAGTGGGTGGAGGGGAAATTTCCTTATTAGTCTATATACTTCATCGACTTATAACAATAAGTTTGTATTCCTATGTAACTGGACAGTTGACCCTATGAATGTTTTAGCACTTGATCTAAACATGTTTTTCTAGCTTCTCGATGGTTTGATGGCAGTTGGGTTGGGTAGAGGGGGTGTTGACGGGCTAGTGGTGAGTTCGTCAGCCAGGGTGGTGGGCGTGGGATCTATAATCAGGCTCTAATCAAAAAAAAAAAAAAAAAAAAAAAAGAGCCTCACCCTGGCATTCAAGGCCCTCTACCCAACTTTCAAGCCCAGTCTCCCAGCTTTCCCAAACCCATACAGCAGGGGTTGACACACTACAGCCTGTGGGCCAAATCCAGCCCATCATCTGTTTTTGAACTGCCTGTGGGCTAAGAATGCTTTTTACATTTTTAAATGGCTGGGAAATAATCAAAAGCAGGTACTATTTCGTGACACAAGAAAATCATATGAAATTCAAATTTCAGGGTCAACAAATAAAGTTGTGGTTGGAACACGGCTGCGCTCGTTCATTGATGTATTGTCCAGGGCTGCTTCGGGGCTGCAATGGCAGGGCTGAGTAGTTACAACGGAGGCTGTGTGGCCCACGAAGCCAAAAATATTGACCATCTGGTCCTTCACAGAAAAAGTTTGCTAACTCCTGATACATAGTACCTTCTATCGCAAGCAGATCAGTCAGTTATGGGGTCCCACTACTTGGCCTTTGCTTTCTCAGGTCCCTCTACCCTACATGCTCTCTCTCTGTCCCTCCTCTTGTCTACCTGCTGGAAAACTAGCCATCCTAAAAGATGGTTTCCAACCTCCCATGTGACCAGTGGGGCTGACCCATCCCCTCCTGGCTGGTGCCTTGGGCGTCCCTCCCTGCCCTCCTTCCCCCCATCCTAGTGGACCCTCCCGGGCAGGGACTCTGATTCATTTCTGTGTCTCCAGCGTTTGGCACAGTCTCTGGCTAAAGTTTGCTGAATTGCATGACTACCATCATGCTGTGTTGGTAAAACACTTCCAGGCTTCTTGGTTTTTTTCCTGACTCACCACAAAACCTGAAAACTAGCCAGGAAGCGTGAGGAGGGGTGCAGATCAGGTGTAGTGCAGAGGGCTGAGCTCATGTGAGGGGTTCTGATGGTCCCAGGGGCTTCCCCCAAGGCAGAGTCACTCTGTGGCCACAGAGAAAAAAGTCAGGACCCACGTGGAACAGCACAGGAAGACACAGCATGCCTCCATTGAGGAAGGACCTTACTTGGAATCAGAGGCAACTGACTTCCTGGGAAGGAGGGAGCTCCCCGTCCTGAGATGTAAGCAAGCAGAGTTTGGAGCAAGGATGTCATGGAGAAGATTCCTGCCCTGTTTGGGGCGGCAGAGGTGGGGGGGCGATGATCTGGATGAGCCTCCAACCTGGGGCTCTGGGAAGCCTGGGATTCTCTTGGGGCGATGACCAAGCACTTGGGCACCACCAAGGCCAAGTTCTGGGGGCTAGGGGAGGAGGCGGATGGAGAGCATTATCCCTGCCAACTGCTGAAGAGCCCCCTCAAGTCATGCCAGCCTGCCTCATCCCTGCTGCCGGAAGGCAGGGCGTGCCGTGTCTCCAGGGTCTCCCAGAACCCAAGGCAGGGCCCTGGGACTCAGCAGCCAGGATGTCCCACCTGGAGCCCCATAGCTCATCACAAAATTGATGATGTCAGGAGCTTTGAGGACCCCAGGCCACCATCCCTTCCATCCCCTTGGCCCTGGAAATCCCCTAACTGCCGGCATTTATTTAGAGCTTGCTTCTCTTCCTGGAAAGGTCTGAGGTTCTTTAATGATAATTCGGCTTCACATTTGCAGGATGAGAAGCCTACAGCGCATTGTGGTTGAGAGTCCGGGCCTTGGAATCCACTGTGTGACCACTGGGGGCAAGTGACTTAACCTTCCCAGCAGCGCCACAAAGGACTCAAATTTCGAATCCGGCTCAGCAGTGCGGTGCCAGGGCCACACAGTCTAGGCCTTGCTTCTGCCGCTTCCTGGCTGGGAGGTTATGAGCGTTTGCTTTCTCTGAGTCCTGCTTTCCCCAGGACGATGCAGTTAGGATCCCCTGGGAGGTAGGGCATGGGAACGCATGTGGAGGTGGGGCGTGGGGAGGGGGCTGCTGTCATCAGAAGGAGACCCTCCTTCCCCCGTGGAGCCAGTGACAGGGCCGGCCTGTAATGTGCCCTTGCCCCCTGCCGGCTAGCTCAGAACTTATTGAAAGGTATCAGCCCTCAGTTGCATGGCCTTTGAGCCAAAAAAGCCAAGCGACCCTCTCCTTAAACATAGGAGATGGCGAAGGACAGATGCTTGGAAGGGCCCAGGATGTAAGATGGGACCACCGGGGAGCAGACCCAAGGCTGGTCTGTCAGTTTTCTCCCACCTCCGAGCCTCCCTGTCACCTCTACGCAGCCATGCTCCTTTCCTCTTTGGCTGGGAGGCCCTGCTGGGTGCTACGGTGGCACCAGTAGAGCCTTCCCATCAGGCAGACAAGGTCTCAAACCCCAGCTCTGCCACTTCTCACGGACTCAGTGTAGCCTCTCAGTTTTCTCATCTGTGAAATGGACTCAGAAAACTTTTTGGGAAAGTTGGTGCGAGAAGCAGACAGGGTACCAGGCTCACAGTACAGCCCAACCCCACTCCCAAGTTGAAGACCCTCTGGTTTCCCTCCTGCCAGCTGGCCTTGGGGGTCCAGCCCTTAATGAGAAGGGAGGACCCAGTCCAAGCAGATAAGCATGAAGACGCAGGACTGTCTGGACGTGAGAGGCCCTGGAACTCAGTGAGAGCTCCTGGATGCTGTGCCAACGTATCAAGGCAGAGGCAGTAGGGGGAAATAACAACTACGGCTAACACTTAGTCCTTTTACAAATATTTCATTCCACGTGCATTTATTGGGGGTCCAACTTCAGTTGGACCAGTTGGGGACTGTTCTGATGAGTGCTGGGGGTATAGCACTGAGCTTGCATGAAAGCAGGGGCTGTCAGATAATAGGCAAATAAATATATAATATAATGTCAGGTGATAGCTATCCAAAGGGCCAGGAAGAAAACTAAAGCCAGGGGTGGGGTGAGGGGAGCAGCAGGGAGCATGATATCTCAGAGAGGTGGTCGGAGACCTGAACACAGAAGTGGGTGAAGATTTGGGGGACTCTCACTCCAAGCAGAGGAGATGGCCAGGCCCTGGGGTAAGAGTGTGAGGGGCAGTTCAAAGAAAAGGCCAATAGGTCTGGGGCTGAGGGGGCGGGGGC
>NW_006796211.1:170537-187703 GCF_000442215.2 Lipotes vexillifer
GGCTCAGGATGGGGGAGGGGAGAAGGAGGGAGATGAGATGAGGGGACCCAGACCACGCAGGAGGGCTTTGAAGGCTGTGCTGAGGGCTGAGGGCTCTCGATTTTAGCTTTACGGAGCGCTTCCTCTGGCCCTGTTCTAAGTTCTACCCATATTAGCTCACTAATTCTCCCAGCAGCCCTCCAGGGACTCTCCTTCTGATTACAGATGAGGAAACTGAGGCACTGAGAAGTAAAGTCACTTGCCGAGGGTCACCCAGCTGGTAAATGGGGAGCTGGGATTTGGACCCAGGCAGGCTTATCTGTCCTCATCTGAGAAACCAGCCAGGATGCTCCGAGGTGGACTCAAGCCCACGTTGGTCTGTGTTCTGGAGAGGAGCCATGTGAGGTTGGGAGAGTGTCCGAGCCTGGGGTCAGGTTCCACCCCGGTTCAGAGCCCCAAGAGGAAAAAGACACTGTGGGCCCCCCATGGGCCCCATCTGGCCATGGACAGTAGGGTTTAACTAGAAAATCAGAACCTGGGAAGAGAATCTGAAAGCTCACACCACTGGGGATGCTGGATGTCTCTGTGCCTTGGTAAACGCAGTGGTGTTGCCTGCCCTTCCTCCTAGTGTCTGCCAGGCGAACTCCTCTTCATCCTTCCCGGGCCAGCTCAGTTGGCCCTCCTCTGCAAAGGCTTTTCTGATTCTGCTGAGCAGATGGCTCCCTCCTCCAGCCCCACTTTACCCGCTTCTAGCTTTTAGATCTTTGAGTTTTGATTCTTCCTTTATGTGCCTGGCTCCTGGGCTTGGCCCAGCCCTGGGCGGGGCAGGGGCAGAAAGAGTGAGTGGGGAGGATGCAGCATCATCTCTATGCTAGCCTGCTGGCCTTGTGCTCCCCAGAAGGGAACAAGCTGACCACCGGGTGCCCACTGTCTCTCTCCTGTGCCCACGGCCATGCTCCCTTCCCCCGCGCCCTCCTGCTGACTGCCCTCCCCACAGGCCGACTTGGGCCAGGTGCCATCAGTGACCACCTAGCCCCTTTTTTACATGGAGCGATGGGTCACCTCTGGAACCAGGGGATTCCTGCCGCTGCTGGAACAGGGCCGTGCAGGGGACTAGTGCGCTGGGCTGCGTCAGGAACTTCTCCACTGACCTCTGACCCTGCAGCCAGGAGGGCTCCTCCACACCTCCACATGTCTGTCTAAAATTCCCACAGCAGACTCGAAATCACTATCCCTAAACCTTCCCGGGTCTCCCCCAGCTCTGCAGGCCAACCCAGCCGCTCAGGCCAAGAGTCTGAGCCATCCTGGATGTCTCTTTTCCCTTCCTCCACATCCGACGGTTCTGCCTGAGCCAAGGGCCCCACTCGTATCCTGAAATCCACCTGCTTTTCTCCATCCTTGCCCGCAACACCCTAGTGGAGTCCCAGTGTCTCTGGCCGCAAAGATGGCAGCCAGGTCTTCTCTGGCTTCCCCGTGTCTGCTCTGCCCCTCTTCGGGCCATTCTGCACACAGAAGCTGGGGAGCCTTTCGTGTCACTGTCCTGCTTCGACCTGCAGTGGCTCCCACACTCCCCTGGCCCACGGGGCCCTCTATGAAGCGGCCACTGTGACCTCTGGCTCTTCTCTTGGACCATTCTCCTCCCTGTCCATCGAGCCCCAGCCATGCTGACCATCCTTCCCACCCCCCACCCCGCTCTCCAAGCTCACTCCCACCTCAGCACCCTTTCCGTAGCTCCTCTCGTTTCCCGAAACTGCCGGTCAGGTCAGATGTCACCTCCTCCGAGGGGCCTTCCCTGACCACCTGACTACAAGTGGCACCCTGTCATGCTCTGTCGTGTGGCCCTGCTTTAATTCTCCATCTGACGGCGTGTGCCCCCCCCGCCATGCCCCACCCCAGCCCCACGAGAGCAGGGACACGGCCATCCCAGCCCCTAGCACAGGGCTGGCTACGAAGTCAGTGCTCCACACTGTTGGCAGAACAAGTCAAAGAACCAGATGGGGCTTGAATGCGCTTTGCTGCTGCGCCAGGAAGGCACAAAGCCTGGCACTCTTTGACCCAGAAGTCTCGCATCTAGGGTTTTACCCTAGGGAGGGCATGAGACAGATGTGCACAGAGTATGTTCCAGATGTTCACTGCAGTGTTGTCTGTCATCGTGAAGAACTGGCAACAACCTAGGTGTCCATCTGTAGGGGAATGGCTCAAATCAGCTACAGCACAGCCAAAGGGGGGAAGGTTGTGCAGCCAGTAAACGGGAGGTAGGTCTCTTTGCATTGTGTCACCAAGGCAAGGAAGCAGAGCCCAGTGCTGGAGACACATTTACTGTAAAGGAATCCCCGCAGCGTTGGAGCGCTGGTTGCACTTAAACATCTGCCCTGACATCCTCCCAGTCCCTTGTCACTCCCCATTGCATGCTACCCTCTTGCCTCCATGCATTTGCTTGTTTAATTCACAAAATGAGGGAAATGGATTGGGAGGGTGGGAGCTGCCAGGCTAATCCTATGAGAGAAAGCGAGGTCCAGGGAGGGAAGCACCTGGCCCCGGCTCACACCACCTGGGGGCACAGCCAGAATAGGGCCCAGGTCCCCCTCCCACCAAGCCCCACCTCCTGTTCTCAGCTGGTTCTGGGGGCACAGCCTGGTGCATCCTGAGCTTCACTGTGAGAAGGTAAGTCCCTTCTTTCAGAACCTCAGTTTCCTCATCTGTAAAATGGGCCTATATTCCCCCCACCTCCCTTATAAACTGTGGAGATGATAAAAGTTTGGATAAGGATGAGCATTACCCTTTATTGAGTGCTTAAGACTCACCCACCTGGTCCTGCCCTAAGGCCCTGATGCACCTTATCACATCTAATCCACACGACCACCCTATGAGGAAGGGCCAGGAGTAGCCCCATTCTGCCAACGAGACTCCCAGGGGTGTAGTAACTAGCTCAGTGTCACCCTTCTACTAAGCAGCAGAGTCTGGAAACCTAGGTGGTCAATTTCAGCCCCATCACACCATAACTAGAAAAGGACCACAGTGCCTGTGTACAAATGGGCCCCCATAGCTCCCGGAATCCTGGAACTCCCAGAACCCCTGGGGTCCCAGAGAGCTGGGGAAGTGGTGGTGGTGTAACTGGACCTGAACTCACCTGTTGACTGGTGGTCCAGGGGCCCGATCCACCACTCCTAGATGCCCCCCGCCCCACTGCAGCCTGCCCTCCACACCCACTGAATCAGAGATCCAGGGAGCCTGGTGCCTGCAGCTGCCTGGGTAGGGCCTGACCTCCCTGTAATTAAGGCAGCAGGAGGCTGGGAGCTGGGATCTGTCATCCAAGGAGGGGTGGTGAGGGGTGACAGAGGAGGGCCAACTCTGTCAGGCTGGGCCAGCCACGTCAGCAGCCACTGGCTGCTCTGGGAGCAGCTGGGCAGCAGTGGGTCGCTGGGACGGGACCAGGTGGGTATTTCCCTCCCTGCCACCCCTGGCCTGGGCCCTCCTGCCAGCCTCCTGGCTTATCTCTCTGTCTGCCATCTCCCTCCTCATTTTTTTTTTTTTTAATTTATTTTTGGCCGTGTTGGGTCTTCGTTGCTGCGCGCGGCCTTTCTCTAGTTGCGGCAAGTGGGGGCTACTCTTTCGTTGCGGTGCACAGGCTTCTCACTGCGGTGGCTTTTCTTTGTTGCGGAGCACGGGTTCTAGGCGTGCGGGCTTTGGTAGTTGTGGCACATGGGCTCAGTAGTTGTGGCTTGCAGGCTCTAGAGCGCAGGCTCAGTAGTTGTGGCGCACGGGCTTAGTTGCTCCACGGCATGTGGGATCTTCCCGGACCAGGGCTCGAACCCGTGTCCCCTGCATTGGCAGGAGGATTCTGAACCACTGTGCCACCAGGGAAGTCCACTCCTCATTTAAAAAAAATGTTTTCATTGACAGATACTCGATTTCTTTTTTTTTTGGCTGCACCCCAAGTTATGCAGCATCTTAGTTTCCCCAACTGGTTATCGAACCTGTGCGCCTTACAGTGGAACCGTGGAATCCTAACCACTGGACCACCAGGGAATTCCCCCATCTCTGTCCTCTTGATGGCCCCTCTGCCTCAGCCGCAGATCCATGTCTTCAAAAATCTGGTCACAGAGGCTCAGCTTCTACTGTTCCAGTGATTTTGCGGGGAGCAGAAAGTTTTCTCCTGCTGTAAGTGCAGAGAGTTAAGGAGCATCCTGGGAAGGGGCCTTTGCAGGGATACCCAGGCATCCGTTGGAATGCAGCCCATTCTCTGGAGTAGAGGGCTTCTGAGGCTGCCTGGAGCTCCCTGCACCAAAGCCACACTCCTAGGCCTTCACTCCAGGTGCTGTTGCTCCAGCCCCATCGGCTCATCTGCCCTGACATCCTCCCAGCCGGCTGTCGTTCCCATTGCATGCTGCCTTCCTGCCTCCGCGCCTTTGCCTCTGCCATTCCCTCTGCCTGGGATGCCTGCATCTACCCCCGCTCATCCATCCAAATCCTGCTCTTCTTTCTCTGTCCAGTTCAGTTGCCTCCTCACCCAGGCAGCCTCCCCTGATTGGGCCCAAAAGACACACTCTCTCTCCTGCAAGCCCGGGGCCGTGTTCCGTATTCTGGGTCTGATGTGGATTGAGTTACTGTATCTTTGTCTTCCCCCAGCACCGCCCGCCCCCCTCCCCAGCACCAAGGATGTGACCTCTCTGGGGTCCAGGCCTGGTCTGGAGGCCACTCACAAGCCTTAAACAAGCCACTTCCCCTCTCTAAGCAGTCTTGCCCTCATCTGCAAAACAGGACAGGCAGGGTTTCTGCCAGAGGGGCCACTGAGGAGTGACTGAGACCACGTGGGAAATGCTCAGAATGGTGCGCGGCTCTGGTGGCCGCTTGGTGAGTGGTGCCCAGCATGATCATAGCTGTTCCTGCAGAGGCCGCGTGCCCCTCTCCCCCGGGGACTTGACAGCCTCCCCAGCCCAGTCCTGCCTGAGCGTCCGCCCTCTTACACAGTAGCCAGAGAGGCCTTTCTAAAGAACAAGCAGGAATTTGTCACTCCCGTGGGTCAGCCCCTGGGTCAGACCTGAGAACCATACCCCCATGAGACCCTGCCCGACCCGCCGCTGCTTCTCTCTGCGCCACCTGTGCCGTGACCGCAGCTCCAACCAGCTGTAACTTATTTGGGGGTCACTGAACATCCCAAGTACCCTCTCAATTAGAAGCTTCTGCACAGGCCACTCCCTCCACCTGGCACACTCCCTCCTTTGTCACCTGGCTAGCTCCTACTCATCCATAAGGCCCCAGCTTAGGGGCCCATTCCTCCAGGAAGCCTTCCCTGACCACCTCCCCCATCCAGGTGAGCCAGCCCTTCTTTATGCTCCCACAGCACTTACCACACACACTGTGCTGCACTCACCTGTTTACCTGTGAGCTCCAAGAGACCAGACACTGCCACTTGCTCCCCACTGCAAACCCAGCACCTGGCACGGTGTCTGGCGCCGAGTAGATGTTCCAGAAAAATTTTTAATGTCTGACTGAATGGATGGATGAGTCAATTTCTGCATCCCCCACACCGCAGGAAATGTCTGTAGAACAGATTTGAGTGGGAGGTTCCAGCAGAGCCTGGGAGAAGCCCCTGGGGTTTGGGTGCTGGGCAGTGAACAGAGCGGACCCTGCATGCCCTCCCACGGGTGGGTCAGCCTCCCCACTTCCCACAGATGCCTGGGCCCCAGAGCCAGCTTCCAGATGCTCAGCCCAGGCTCAGCCTTACCTCCTAGCTTTTCCATCTGCCCAGCGGGGCCAGATCCCCACAGCCAGCGTCGCAGGCAGCCAGGCCAACCGTCCCGGCGTCTTCCTATTTTAGACATCTCGCTGCCTCGGTCCTTTCTAATGTTTCCAGCCAGGCTGCGGGGGGAGGAAAAAGAGGTTACTGCTACTTTAAATGTACTGTATGAAGGCGAGGGCTGGAAAGGGGCCTGCTTGCAGGAATACCCAGCCATCTAGTTGGAAAAGCCGCCAGATGGAATACAAAAGGAGAAACCCAGACGCTCATGGAGACAGCCTCGGTTCATAAATCAGGCGGGGCCGGGGGCTGGGGGCGCACACGCCATGGAGCCCGACTCCCTCCTGGACCAAGACGACTCCTTCGGTAAGACAAGCGCCGGCAAAGTGGCAGAGTTGGGAATTCAGCCGCTGCTCAGGCAGACTTTTCTCTGTTGGCTGCCGGAATCCGAGTTAAAGCGGGGAGGAAGATGGGCACTGCCTGGTCTTGGGACCTGGGGGTCATGCGTGCCGGGAATTATGGCACAGAGTTGAAGGGTTCCAGGAGCGGGGCCTGGGGCAGCCCCTTGGACCGGGCATTGGCGGGGTCGGGGGAGGGAGAGGGAGTTTCGGCGGCTTCTGGTTTGCTCCTGGACAAGAAGGAAAGGAAGTTTGCAGCCCCCCTGCCTGTCTGCCTCACTCGCTGTCCCCAGGCCTGCGGGGTGCCGTGGGGGGTTTGATTAGTGAGATCCTGCAGATAAATATAGATGGACCAGGCAACAGGAACACAGTCTGTAATTAAAGCCCGGCTGTAAGCAATCCCCGCTTTGCAGGGCCCCAGGGGCTGCCACCGGGGAGCTGCCCCTGACGCAGGCTCCCTGCAAAGCCCGGGCAGATTGTTAGGGAAAAGTTGCTTGGGACAGAGCAACTTGTCTGGAGCCCACTGCAGGGACTTGCAAGGCTCGGAATGGCTCGGCCGGGGCAGTTTCTGCAGGCTTGGGGCTCCAGGGGTGCAGGGAACTAAGACCCCATTGCTCAGCCCAGCCAGGTTGTGCACCTTTGGCTCGGACGCCTGGGGCGCTCTGGCCATCTCTGTGTTGTGCAAAGGAGAGAGGCAGGAGGGCAGGAGGGACTGAGGGGGGGTGGCCCTGGAGGGCCAGCAGGTTATAGGGCTCAGTAGGGAGAGGGCCCTTTTGGCCTCAGAGAGGAGGGCTAGTCAAGGAAGGCCTCACCCCAGCTTGGATCCGCCTTTTGGGGGCCCAGACCCTCCTGGGACCATGATCCCTGCTAAGAAAACTGTTTTCTTCTCCCTCTGGACCCCCAAGCCCCACCGCAGCCAGGCCTGGCCGCCAGGCACAGATTCAAGGCCAAATTACCTCCTCCTGCCAGCTTCAGCTCTTTCCAGGGAGAGGGGCCCTTTGCCACGTTTGGAGCTGCACCCCTGGGGGGAGCTTGGCAGCCTGCTGGCCTGGCGTCTTTTGGATGGTCGGGTGGCCAGTGGACGCACGCCGAGTGACCCCCACGTGCCAGGCTCTGTGTCAGGGTCAGGGATGCTGGAATAAAGAACTCAAGCCTAAGAAACAGTTTGTGTTTAGTGAATGTTGGGAGGAAAGAGAGAGAGGGAGGGGAGAAAAGGGAGACGGAGGCCCTGGCCCTGGAAGAGCTCCCAGCCTCCAATAGGAGACAGACAAATGATACTGGGTTCAGAGTGATGAGTTCCTTGGGGGGGAGATGGGGGCAGACAGTCTGGGGTGTGCGACAGGCCTGCTGGTCTCCAGAGATGTTCACCTGAAGCTTGGCACGGGGATGCTACCCCACGGAGGGCACAGACCCTTGTCTGGGGGACCAACCCAGAGCCAAGTGAGGCTCCAGATCCCCTGGGGCTCCATCTCCCCACCTGGCACCCAGTGGTCTCTCGGGAACCCACAGTCCCAACATGCTGTCCCCTGGGTTTGCTAGTGGCAGGCTTGGGGCAGGGTAAGCCCAGGGGCCACAGAAACGGAGGCTGCTTGCCCCCTAACTGAAGGGCCCATGCACCATCAGATCCTTGTCTTGCCCTGTGACTGGCCTTAGGGAAGCTGGTCAGGCAGTGAGGAGCCTGGAAACTGAGAGGAAGAGGACAAGGGACAGGGGAGGGTTCCTTAGGAAAGGGGCAGGCAGGAATGGAGGGGAGCCTAGGAAGTCCTTGGGAATGTCCCCACGCTGAAGGGGCCATCCTGGAAAAGGGACAACTGTGGCCTCAGAGTCACTTCCTCTCTAAGCCCAGGTCCTGCATCTGTTCATCTAATAAATACTACTTTCAGGTCCTGGACTAAGTTTTGCGGTTGGAGAGGTAAATCAAACCTTGTCTCTGCCTTTCTGACACTCCCAGGCTAGTCTGGGAGAGAGAGGTAAGTGCTCTCTGATGGGGAAGGCCAGGGTCCCGTGGAACCCCTAACCCCACATGTGGAGTCCAGGAAGGCTTCCCGGAGCAGGTGACTCCTCCACCGAAGAAGAGGATGACTCTCTCTTTTCTGAAACAATTTCTTCAGCTGGCTTCTGGGCTAGGCCAGTCTCCTGATTTTCTCCCATCTATTCTCAGTCTCTTTTTCTGGTTCCTTCTCTTGGACCCCTCCCGCTACCTGTTAGCCACATGGTCCTATCACCAAGGTCAGCATCTTCTGCCTCCCTCCATGATCTTCTGTCCTCACCCCCTCACTCTATAGGCTCCAGCCATAGTGATCTGACCTTCCTCACACTCAGCAAGCTAGTTATCAGCCCAGGGCCTTCACACATGTGGTTTCCTTGCCTCTTCCTCTCAGTCTTCACTGAAAGTCACTGCTCAGAGAAGCTTTCCCTAGATCATGTTCCCCCAATCCATCAAATTAGATCCCACTCTCCTACTCTCTCTTTTCCTTTATAGGACCTGTTCCTAGTTGCGCTACACATTATGGTATGTGTATGTGTTTAACCTCTGTATCCCCCACTAATCTCTAAGCTCCCTGACAGCCATTATCCCCAGAGCATAGCTCTCTGCCTGGCCTGTAATAAGCAACCAACAAATACTTGAGAATGAGTGAGTGGACGATTCGGTTGGCCTAGCCAAAGAGGTGACGAAAGGCATTCCAGGCAGAGAGAACAGCAGGTGCAAAGGGACGGAGGCTGGAGAAATGTCCATTGAGGGTGAAGCTTCTGGTCAGGGGTTGGCAAGCTGAGCTCCTTAGGGGGCCCAGGAGCCTCTATGGGGACAGGGTTGGGAGAGGCACAGCTGGGGTTGGGGCTCTGGGCCCCCCTTCCCTGCTTCAAGCAGGGCAAGGCTCCCTTCCGTCGGCTGGATATCCTGAGCTCTAATTCCATTCATCAGGTGCTCAGGGGATGAAAGGAGTTTGGCTACATCCCCAGCCACTGACACTGATGTTCTGGAGGCCTCCGGCACATTCAGGGCACCTTAGCAGACAGGGCTGAGTAGAGCCCCATAGAGGGTCCTGAGATGAGGGACCCTTAGAGCAAGGCCAGCGAGGGCTCAGACCACAGCTGGGGAGAGTGGCAAACACAGGAGCAGGGGTTTCTCTTACACAACATTCACAGGCAGGAAGGCAAGGAGGAGGGAGCTTGGAGACTGCACTAAACCTAGCCGAGCCCTTCGTGGAGGGGCTTCAGTTTCCCCACGTGTAAGTAAATTGGGGCGAGGGCCAGACAAGATCTGACTGACCCCCTCTGGCATGGGCGCTTCAGAGCCGCACGGAAAGGCCAGCCCAGAGAATCACTTCCTACCTGTGTGTCTGTGATTGCTGAGGGAGGGGACGAGATGATCAACTGCTCGCTGACCTGCCTCCCACTCGAGACCCTGAGATCCTTGCGAGTAGGGGCTGTGTCTTGTTTGCTGCAGTATTTCTAGGGTCCTGCACGGTGCCTGGCCCTGAGGAGATGCTCAATACACACTCATTGGATGAATGAATGAGTGAGTGAATGGTGAATGGCACCAGCTGGATCCCGCCCTTAACTTACTCGTGCCCTCAGGCATCCTCCTCCTCTCTGGACTTCTGTTTCCTGAGCTGTCCGATGAGGGTACTGCACTCCACACCCCTGAATGCTCCAGCTCTGACCATCTAAGGTTCTAAATCCGACTCAGCACTTGGCACCGTCTTCCCTCCCTCTGGCCTGAGCCTCCGCCCTGCTCCCTCAGCCATCGGGTGGCCTGGACCAAGTCCCTGCTCCTTGTTCAGACTCAGCTTCTTTGTCTGACAAATGGGCAGACTCAGTCCTGCCCGCCTGCTTCCCGGGTTGGCTGGGGTCTCCAGAGAAGTGATGAGATACAGCTATGGAAGGCTGGACACCTGTGGGGGGCAGTTCATGATTCTTGGGTGAGGGAGCTGGGCTCAGACAGACGACCAGGATACGAGCTCCGGAAGGGGCTGGTTGCTTTGGAAACCCTGGGGGCGGAACCGGAACCGGCAGCTCAGAGCCTTCAGTTTCTTCCCATGATACCAGCACAGGACATGAGCTCCAGCTGGGGGCCCTGTAGGGAGGCAGATGAGGTGATTTTGTAAACTTCCAGGTGCTGCATGTAAAAGAACCAGTACTATTTACTGAGCACCTACTCCAGGCCCCACGCTCTGCCTACTTGAATCCTCAACAAACCTGCTAGGCTGCTGTTATAGCTCCATTTTCCAGATGAGGAAACTGAGGCTCAGGGAAAGTGACACCAAGACCTTAGAGAGAGGTCAGTGATTTAACCCAGGTTGCGACAGAGCCCGGGGGCTTCATTTTGCTGCACTTTCCGAGAGCTGTCCCTGCGCCAAAGCTGCCGCCTAAAATCCTGTCTTGCTAGGAGTGTTTGTTGGAGCAGTTCAGGAGACGAGCACGACAGGGCAGGAGCCACGACTGATGGTGATGTCATGTCAGCTGGGGACAGTGAGTGCAGAAGCCGCTGTAACGGGAGAGGGTCAGTCTAAAGAAAGGGCTATTTTGGGCTGGAAGCTGTCAGGGGGCCTGATGTCACCACTCCCTGGCCCTTCCCCCGTGAGATGGGGAAGCTGAAGGTGTCATAAGCGGCTTGCCTCAGCTGGTAACAAATAGAAAATAACTATAGAAAAAATAACAAATAGAAAAAAAAAGCAACTATTTGGCCGGCCACGTGCCTCACATTCATCATCTCGCTTCCCCTTTCCCCCACCCTGTAAGGCTGGTGTTGTCATTCTCATGTTCAAGATGAGGAAACAAGTTCAGAGAGGCTGGGTGACTCACCCAAAGTCACACAGGGAGCGAATGGCAGAGCTGAGGGTTATGTCGGTTTGTCCCATCTGGAGCCCAAGCTCTGAACCAGTGCCCACTAGGCCCTTCTCTGAGGCTGTGCTGTGTGGATGGATCAGGCGTCCGCTGCCTCCTCAGGGCCAAAGCCTGGGGCCTCGTCTTCTCTCTGCCACTGAGCTAACTCAACAGCAAATCTCAGTTTCCCCATCTGTGAAACTGAGGTAATGGTGGATGCCCGGCCTACCTGGGGTGGGGAAGGGATGCCAAATCCAGATTCCTTCCATCTTGCTTTAGGACTTTGCTGTGGACCAGCTGGCTGGGCCTCTGGGGACGGAAGGAACAGGAAAGGCCACAGCCCCACTTTAGGTCAGTTCACAGGTGAAGGAATCAGACCAGAGAGGCAGAGCAGGGACCCCACTTACTGAGCTCTTACTACGTGCCCAGCCGTGTGCTAAGTGTTCCACATGGAGTTGTGGGCTCTTCACAGAGGAAGGAATGGTCCCATTGCTCAGTTGAGGCTTAGAAGGGCCCAAGACCACAAGCTAGTGGGGCCACTCATGATTCAAACCCAGGACTCTCGCCAGACACCTGTGCTTCTGCCCACCCTGGGCTGCCCCTTGGGTGTCCTAACCCCCAGCCTTTCCCTGGGCCCAGGAGAGCCTCAGTCCTGCTGGCTGGCCTTGCCTGGGCCTCTGAACTTCCCCAGCTGGGCAGGTGGATGAGGGGTGGAGCCCCCACTTCTTGCCCCACGGGACTCTGGGATGAGGTGAAATCAGGAAGAAGAGTCAATAAGGAACAATGAGGCCGGACGGGGCGGGGCTTAAATCATGGATGTTCCCAAGCCAGAGCAGCTGGCTGCACAAGAAGGCTGGGGTGTGAGGCCTGGGGAAGATGGGAGGGTGGCCCCTGTGCCTGCAGCGCCCCCAGCAGAGCAGGAGGAAGGTCAAGGAGAGGGGCTCCTGGTGGGAGGAGGAGGGAGCAGCGAACTCAGGAAGAAAAGGCATTTCACCCTTGTCCTCCTGCACGGGCCTGGGCTTCCATCCTGCTGCATCTCCCCGGGGTCTGGGCCACATGGCTCTCTGTGCCTCTCATCGGAGGACTGAGGACAGCAGTAGCCACCTCCCAGATCATTTCTTCTTATATTGTCCTGGACGGTGGCTGCCTGGAGCCAGCCCCTCCCTCAAGGTTACCGTGTGGTACCTAGTTGCAGATCTTTGTTGAATCACTCAGCAGCAGGGACCGGTTCCCCTAAGCTTTCCTACCACCTGATGTATTTCCTGACATGTGTTAATCCCCATTTTATAGATGAAGAAACTGAGGCACAAGGAGGTGAGGTCACTGACCCAAATCTCAGTCCTGTGAGTGATGGGGCCTAACTCACACCCAGGCTCCTGGACCACTGCTCTGGTCCCCCTTATGCCAAGAAGGCTGGTGGGCCTTTTCCATGAGGCCCAGTGTGTCTCAACACCTTCTCACTGGCTGGCCTCCCTGGGCCAACCACTGGGCACTCCGAGTCCAGCCCTTTGTTCCCACTGCCCAGCTCGTTCCTTCTACTGGGTGGATGTGCCCTGGGCTGCTGACTACACCCTAGGCCTTTGGAAGCTAGAGCTATGCCCCTCCCAGAGGGGGTTCCTCCCAAGAGGTCACCTCAGAAGCCTGGGGAGACTGGAGCAAACAGAAAATGGCCCCAAGTGTGAGGAGATCCAAGGGAGAGGGTCTTTGGGGGTCCTCCTGCCCAGCCCCCATTACACGATGAGAAGATGGGGACCTGAGAGAGGAGGAGCCAGAACCACTCAAGGGCCATTCTAGTTCCTAACTGGTCCTGAGCTCTGCCCTGACTCTCCATCTCCCAGCCCCCACCTCAGGCCACGCCCCACCTTGGACCGCTAGACAGCTACCTCGCCCCCTCTTGGGGATCCCTGTCTTCGCCCGTCCCCCAAACTCATCCTCTGTGTGCAGCTAAAGGGGCCACTCTCAGGCATCTTAAAGTCCCACAGGGCACCCCAATGCAGCAGGATAGAGTCTAAACTTGTCACCACGGTGTCAAGGCAGTCCACCATCTGACTCCTGGATGACACCTCTGCCCTGGTCTCCAGCACACCCCTTCTTTCTCTCTATTCCAGCATGACCAATTAATCTCTGTCTTGAATGTGCCATCCTCAACTTTGCACTTGCTAATCCCCCCTGCCCGGAATACTCTCCCATCTCAGCTCTCCCCACTACTCCTCCTCCACCCTGGCCACTCCTGCTCAGCCTGCAGTCTCAGCTTGGGTGTCACCTCCTCCAGGAAGCCTTCCCTGACTACCTTTTTTGAGCTCCCAGGCACCCTGGGTTTCCAGCTAGCCTGCCATATGCCAATGAGTACAGTGCATTTGCTTCCCTGCCTGTCTTCACCTCTGGACTGTGAGCTGCTCCATGTGCCAGATTGAAAAGTTGGAGGCTGAGGGGGTGGGCTGAGGAAGAAGTCAGTGTGACCTGGTCTCTGGCCTGTGTGGCAGGACTGTTGGTGTCCACACTGAGAGGGGGACACGGGTGGAAGGGCATGTTCTGGGTGGGA
Source organism: Lipotes vexillifer (assembly GCF_000442215.2). Lineage (NCBI taxonomy): Eukaryota > Metazoa > Chordata > Mammalia > Artiodactyla > Lipotidae > Lipotes > Lipotes vexillifer. The sequence goes on from NW_006796211.1 coordinate 184,024, forward strand.
GGGGGAGTGATGTTCTGGGCTTGCTGTGTCTGAAGGGCCTGCAGGGCCATCGAGCGGTTTTCTGTAGGAGTCGGTGATGGTCATTCCAGATGTGGCCTCCAGAGAGGCCCCAATTCCAGGGTGGAGGATGGAAGCATCTTAGACCTTCCCAGCTGCATCAGTACCATTCCCTTTCCTAGGCTTTTCGAAACCTTTACTCACCTCCCCAGCCAAGGTCCTACCACCTCCCGCAGGAAGCCAGCCCTGACCACTGGCTGAGGCTGCCCTATTCTCTCCTTGACTGTGCCCTCTTGGTCATTACCACCTCTAGTCCGAGGACGTCTCACGGGCTATGCCTGGGAAGCCTTCAAGTTGGGGCCACACCCCTGTGTCTTCTGTAGACTCCACGAAGCCCCGCACAAGGATCCACACGCTGAGAAGATGCCCCCTCCCCTGGATGGAGTCAGGTTCCGCAGTCTCAGCCAGGGGATTCTGGGAAAAGCAAACAGAAGCCTAGAGAGGCTTCGGGTCAGATTGACACAGGCGAGCAGGGGGGGGGACGCTGATGAAGGGAGGGCTGCATTTCTGTCCAATCTGGAAGTGTCCGCCCGGATGGCTCGGTCCTCACAACCCCAGGCCTGAGGCACTCCAGCCGGTGACCTACATCGCAGCGCCCCTCTGTGCATGTGCATGTGTGTGTACATGACACGAACTCGTGCTGAGGCCACAAGCGCCTCGCCAGTGGGATGTAGCGCCAGCAGGTGGGTCTCCATCTCGGCTGTGAGAGAGCGCTCGTGAGGGTGAGGGTGCTCCACACTTCCACCTCGGGGTACCACAGACTCGGCACCAGAATGAGGGAGGCTGTGCTCCGGAAGAGCCAGCTCAGGGGACCACAGGTCCTGAAATGGCTGGGGTGCCTGTCCCCTAGCCGCCAACCCGCCTCTGCCCAGGACTCTCTCTCCCTTGACCCAAATTTCAGATAAATGGCCTCCCCGCCTTTACTAATGGTGGAATGTTTGGCATGGAGAAGGAGGGCAGCGGAGGGAGGGGACCTGGAACACAGTGTGAGGTTGAACCAGGAGGTGGCCAGACAAGTCTGGAGGGAGGGTGGGCTCTGGCCTCCCGAAGCCCAGGCTGCCAAGTTCAGGGTCTGACTCAGGAGCCTCCTGGGGCTGTCCCAGGTCTGTCCCTGGTTTCCCTCCTGGTACCTGGTCTCCACACCCCTCCCCCACCGGACTGCGAGGGACAGTAGAGACCCTTCTCTCCTGGTGAGACTGTCCTTGACCAAGCGTCTGTGCCAACTTCATGGCCTGGAAGACAGGGCGCCTACGAGGGTTCCGGCTCTGAGACCCTTCAGTCTTTCCTTTGGCCAGCTCTGTGGTGGGCCCAGTCGGGGTGTCTGTGCCCATCTTCTGGGGCTCCTCTCCCAGACTGGGCCTCCGACAGCTTGTGGGGGATGGACGGTGCCGCTGGAGTATAGCTGAATCTCTGTCTCTGTCTCTCTGCCTCCCTCCCGCTGGGCCTGCCTGCTCCAGCCCTGCCCCCTCCCCTCCTGCAGAGCTCCCCCGCACCCCATTCAGCTGCACAGACTTGGGGGCAGCGAGAGGAGTGAGGCTCCAGCTCCCGAAGGCTCTCCCCGCCCCTCCAGGTCCACTGGTGTTGGTGCTTCAGCTCTGCCTCCTTCCCTCGGCTCCCCACTGAGGCCAGGTGGCTCTGGGGTCTGCATCCCCCGCCCTCCGCCTGCCTGCCTCCGCGCCCCCACACCGCTCAGCCCCTCCACCCCATGTGTGTGTACATGACACGAACTCGTGCTGAGGCCACAAGCGCCTCGCCAGTGGGATGTAGCGCCAGCAGGTGGGTCTCCATCTCGGCTGTGAGAGAGCGCTCGTGAGGGTGAGGGTGCTCCACACTTCCACCTCGGGGTACCACAGACTCGGCACCAGAATGAGGGAGGCTGTGCTCCGGAAGAGCCAGCTCAGGGGACCACAGGTCCTGAAATGGCTGGGGTGCCTGTCCCCTAGCCGCCAACCCGCCTCTGCCCAGGACTCTCTCTCCCTTGACCCAAATTTCAGATAAATGGCCTCCCCGCCTTTACTAATGGTGGAATGTTTGGCATGGAGAAGGAGGGCAGCGGAGGGAGGGGACCTGGAACACAGTGTGAGGTTGAACCAGGAGGTGGCCAGACAAGTCTGGAGGGAGGGTGGGCTCTGGCCTCCCGAAGCCCAGGCTGCCAAGTTCAGGGTCTGACTCAGGAGCCTCCTGGGGCTGTCCCAGGTCTGTCCCTGGTTTCCCTCCTGGTACCTGGTCTCCACACCCCTCCCCCACCGGACTGCGAGGGACAGTAGAGACCCTTCTCTCCTGGTGAGACTGTCCTTGACCAAGCGTCTGTGCCAACTTCATGGCCTGGAAGACAGGGCGCCTACGAGGGTTCCGGCTCTGAGACCCTTCAGTCTTTCCTTTGGCCAGCTCTGTGGTGGGCCCAGTCGGGGTGTCTGTGCCCATCTTCTGGGGCTCCTCTCCCAGACTGGGCCTCCGACAGCTTGTGGGGGATGGACGGTGCCGCTGGAGTATAGCTGAATCTCTGTCTCTGTCTCTCTGCCTCCCTCCCGCTGGGCCTGCCTGCTCCAGCCCTGCCCCCTCCCCTCCTGCAGAGCTCCCCCGCACCCCATTCAGCTGCACAGACTTGGGGGCAGCGAGAGGAGTGAGGCTCCAGCTCCCGAAGGCTCTCCCCGCCCCTCCAGGTCCACTGGTGTTGGTGCTTCAGCTCTGCCTCCTTCCCTCGGCTCCCCACTGAGGCCAGGTGGCTCTGGGGTCTGCATCCCCCGCCCTCCGCCTGCCTGCCTCCGCGCCCCCACCCCGCTCAGCCCCTCCACCGGCCGCTTCCCCTCCTTCAACAAGCCTGCCATTCCATCCCTTCCACATCTCACCCGCTCAGTGCACCCAGCCTCCCTGCTCCTTCACAGCCGAGCTCCATCAGGGCAGCCCCGGTCCCTCACCGCCCACGTGCTCCTCAGCACCACCCCCTGCCCCAGACTGCTGTGGCCAAGGCCACCAGAGGAGCCCTAACTGCTGAATGCGGGATGTCAGGCGCAGGCTCCCTGCTCCTCTGGACTGAGAGGCCCTGGTGGGGTGGGCTGGGAGTGGGTGGCTCAGGCCAGGGTCCCTGGACTGGCAGCCCACCTACATCAGATCCCTGCCACTTACCAGGGAGTATGTGGCTCTGGGAAAATTATGTACCTTCCCCCAGCCTCAGTTTTCCCGTCTGTGAGATGGGATGATTACGCTAGCCCTTGTCTCACAAGTTACTAGGAGGAGTAAATAGTTAATGCTTAAAAAACAGTCCTGGGACCCTTTCAGGCAGAGTTAACCCTCACCTGACGTTGGTGGTTATTACTGTGATTATTATTATTGCATTTGTCATTGTTGGAATCTCTCACTACCTGCAAGCTGTGACCCTCACGCCCCTCCCCCGCATCCTTGTCCCTTCTCACTCTTCTGGGCAGGCTGCTTTTCCTCCTCCTCTAGCCAAGCCACCCAGATGCCCAAGCACGACTCCCTCTCCTTCCACAACCCCCGCCCCTTCCATCTCACCCCTGCCCACACCCCCGGCCCCACCCTCCTCCCTCACCCTCTGCCTCCAGTCCCCACCCCAGACCAGGGAACTCTCTAACAAGCGCTCCCAGACCCCTCACCCTCCTGTG
>NW_006796211.1:191385-192285 GCF_000442215.2 Lipotes vexillifer
CTTGCCAGGGTTGTCCACTGTCCTCGGGAAGGGGGAGGGGACATGGTCTGATCTCAGTCACCCAGAGAGTTCTAACCCTCACCCCAGCCTCAGCCCTAGAGATTTGGATTCAGTTAGTCTAGAGGGGGACTGGGCATTGGAATATTAAATTCCTCCCCTCCCTTCCCCCCACCCCACCCCCACCAGGTGATTCTAAGGGACAGCCACTGGAATTGGGGGAGGAGGGTACTGGGGGGGGATGCGGGGGCCGGGGTGTCTTTTTTCCCTGCCCACGTTCACTTCTTTTAATTCATGTTGAGCACTTCCTCCGGACTAGCTGCCTGCCAGGCACTGGAGGCCCAGGGAAGGACAAGGCTGGGTCCCTGTCCTCAGCGGAAAGCTCAGGACAGGGGCCCAAAGCTACAATGACAGCCCAGGGCAGGGAGGCCTGGGGGGCGGTGTGCAGGGGAGGTGCTGAGCTTAAAGGTAACCAGGGCTTGGCCTGCAGAAGGAGGTAGTTAGCAGACTGGGGATGGGTCTACTGGAAACTTTGAGTGATTCAGTGAGGCTGGACCCCAAAATCCAGATGGGAGGAGGCAGGGGAGGAGCCTGGAGAGTTTAGGGCTTCCAGGCTCAGGGACTTGGGTTTCATCCTGCATCCAGGGAGCCATGAATAGGTCCAAGCAGGGGAGGGATGCAGTTGTGCTGTCTCCCCTGAATTCCTAAGACCCCAAACCACACCTCTACTCAACACAGTGCCCCTCCCCTGAGCCAGCTCAGCTAAGTCTGGGTGGCTGTCTACCTGGGGAGGTCACAGCCCCAGTAGGGGAAGCCTACAGGAGGGGGCTGGGAAGCTGGGAAGAGCGCATAGAGGGAGAGACGCCAAGAAGGCTGGGAACCAAAAGGGCAGTAGCATTCCTG
>NW_006796211.1:192511-203847 GCF_000442215.2 Lipotes vexillifer
CCCCTGCATCGGCAGGCGGACTGTCAACCACTGCGCCACCAGGGAAGCCCACCTCTGGATTTTTGAACCTCCAGTTTCAAAGGTCTCCCTTCCCCAAGGTGCTCAGCAGCCCAAGCAGTGCAAGCTCAGCCTCTAGGGGGAAGTCTGAGGGACATTCTGATCCTCTTGGCCCCAATAGTAGATGGTTCTGAATCTGAGACTAGCCAGAGATGAGGGGCACCTTAATGAGGTAAGCCAGCCAGCCAGAGAACAAGGGGAGGGAAGGGAAAGTGCACAGCTCATAGAGCTTTCACTCATCTTACAGAGGGGGAAACTGAGGCAGAGCGACGTTTGGCAATTTGCCCCTGGTCACACTGCAAGGAAATGGTAGAGCAGGATTTGAACCCTGCTCTTGCTGGCTCCAAAGCCAGCGTGCATCCCACTCTGTGCCGCTGTGAGTCTGCACTGAGCATCCCAAGTTGCCTAGTCCTGCGCCAGGAAGAGGCAGGAAGGGCCTGGGTTCTCTATTCACCTGGCCAGTTCATTGCATAGATGTGCAAACTGAGGGCCGAAGCTGGCAGTGGCTGAACAGGGAAGGGAGGAATTGGTATCAGGGAGTCAGAGATGGCTTTTGGGAGGGGGCAGCGGGGGCTGGTGCAGGCAGCAGGGGAGGGTCCCAACAGGTAGGAGCGGGTGGAGAGAAATGAGATTTAGATAAGTGGAGGGCAGCAGGGAGGGTGCCCCAGCAAGGGAAACAGCCTGAGCAAGGGTGCAGAGGTGGGAATGAGTGTCCCAAGTCTCCCAGCCTGAAACTTGGGGGTGACCGGCCTGAAGGAAGGCTGAGTCACGGCTGAGGACACAAAGTGACGGGGCTGTTCCCTCAGGTGGGGTTTCTCAACCTTGGCACTACTGACATGTGGGGTGGATAACTCTTTGTCGTGGGGACCGACCGACCTGTGCGTCAGAGGATGTTTAGCAGTATCCCTGCCTCTACCCACCAGATGCCAGTACCATATCCGCCCCCCACCCCCAGCCCAAGTCGTGACAACCAAAAACGTCTCCAGACATTGCAAAATGTTCCCTGGGGGATAAAATTGCCCCCAATTAAGAACCACTGTCCCAGAGTAGGGCAGGAGCCGAGGAACGGGAGGGACGGGGCCCAAAGCTGCAGTCAGAACTCGCCTGTCCTCCAGCCCCGGTTCCCAGCCTCTCACCGTCCACGCCAAGCCTCATCCTTCAGCTGACCTGGGGCTCCCTGAGTGCCAGGAAAACCTCCACCAACGCGTTGCAGGGCTGAGAGCCGAGCAGAGTGGTGGAACAAAAGAGCTTGTGTTTCGGGATGAAACCTCCTCCCCGCCTCGGTGTGGAGGAGGGGCAGTGATCTGGGCCAAGTGGGGCTGCTCGGCCCGGGCAGGGGCTTGTCAGAGCCAGGATCTGGATAGAAGGTGCTGGGAGGGGAGGGGGTGGGGAAGCTACCCCACTTTAGCTCCGATTCACAAACAGGCCCTTTTCAGAGCCCCGCCCCCAAATCAAAGCCTCCCAGCCGGTGGGGATGGAGATCTGAACTCATCCTGACCCTTGGTCCTGGAGGTGAAGGGGTCAAGGGCTGCCCTCCTGGCTGGGGCCCAGGCCAGGATTGGGACAGGCCAATGCCTCTCTTCCCTGCTGTCCACAGGCTGTCTCCGGGGGGAGCCCGGCTGCGTGTTGAGGGAGGACAGGGGTGGGGAGGCGACAAGGGAAAGGAAGCCCCATTTCACCGTCTCCTTACCCCCAACTGTGTGCAGCCAGAGGAGCTTCTAAAATGCATGTCCAGCCTCCCCATCTGGCCTGCTTAAACCTGCCACTGGCTCCCCGTGACCCTCAGGATCAAGTCCACAGCCCTTGGACAGCGCTTCAAGGATACTTATCTCACCACACCTGCCACGGCTCCCAACTCCACCTCTCTTCTGAGCCTGGAATGTCCGTCTCCTCCCCATCGGCAATGGCCCCCAAACTGGGCTAGCTCCTATTCATGCATTAGTGCCCCTTTGGTCACCACTGCCTCCAGGAAGCCTTCCCAGCTCCAGTGAGTGAGTGAGTGCCTGGGGCATTGGTGGCACCAATCATTCCAGGATGCAGCTGTCTCTCTGTGTGTGAAGTCGGCCCATTCCCCCTGAAGCGTCAGGCCTAGAACACAAAGCTGGTGACTAGTGAACATTTGTTGAAAGAAGGAAGGAGTGGGGGAGGGATTAAAAAAAAACAAAAAAAACTATGTTTTTAGAAAAGGGAGAGGATGAGAGAGAAAACAAATGGGCAGAGCCTGAGTGAGTAGCCTGTCCTCTGGCCGATGTACCAGGACAGACTGACTCCACAGGCCTGTGGGGAGAAGCAGGGAACATTTCTCTGCATTGAGACTCCTGGAAAACTTCCCCCAGGGCCAGGGGCTTGGGCACAGCCTGGCCTTGCTGACAGGCCCTTTTCAGATTTGTCCCCTGATGCCACCAACAAGGCAGGACAGGTGTTCAGGGGGTGGGGGTGGGGCTGTCAGGAGGGCATTTTGCTGCCCACCCAGCATTTTGGGTATCACCCGCTATCAGGGGATCCCAGATTCCTTGGTTCTAAGAACCCCAAGAACCAAGACACTCTGTCCAAGCCAGTGGTTTTCCAGTTGGGTCAGAGGAGATGCTCAGAGGTTGACATATAGGAGAGACCCCCACATCCCCTAACACAGCTCTGCCCAGAGCAGCTTGCTTTCACCTGATGTAAACTCTGGGTTTGCCTGAACTTTTTCATTTGAAATGACGGCTCTGTGGCTCAACCAGTTTACAAAGAACACTCCTCCTTCTTGAACAGATAAGAAGAGCAGGGCTTAGAGAGGAATGGGGTGGCAGAGCCATGTCAACCTCCTGGCCCTTCACGCTGAACGAAAGGGCCCTCTGCTGAAAGCATAAACATATGAATGAATGAGTAGGAATCTGGAAGCAGGCTTTGGTAACATGGGGTGACAGCAAAGGACACTTGATTTCTGGGGCGAGGAACTGCCCCAAAGTGGAAAGGAAAGAGCAGAGCTGGGTGGCTGGTCACTGTGCACTTACTGTAATTACATTATACCCAGCCTGCTTCTGGAGCTGTTCAAAGACACCGTGACGTCCTGGCTTTAGCCAGAGTAGCACCAGGTATAGAATCACAATCTCAGGTTCAAGCCCCAGCTCTTGCACTTACTGTGTTGACCTTGGCCAAAACCCCCTCTTGAGACTCAGTTTCTTCCTCAACAAAATGGGACTCACAACACCCCCGTGCCAGAGTTGTTGTGAGGGGTAAAAATGAGAGCACAGAGCAGGGGTTGAACAATTCCCGGTGGGCTCAGATTCTTCCTTGTATGTGAACTTGAGGAAGTTCACAGTCTAAGGTTCAAATCCCAGTTACGTCCCTTACTAGTGGGGTGACTTGAGGCAAGTTTCGTAACCTCTCTGCCTCAGCTTTCCCATCCATAGAATGGGAATAATAGTAGCACCCATCTGCCTGACGGGATGTAATGAGTTAATACGTGTAAAGCACCTAGAACAGGGCTGCCTAAGGGTTTGTTATCAATATTTGTACTCAAATAACAGCATAGATCTTGCAGAGAGGTCCCAGAAATGGGATAAAAGAGCGAATGAGATAATGAATGCAAGGAAAATTCGGGTTCTCCCAGGGAATGCCTTGTGGTCCTAATTCAGACCTGTCCTCATCCATCAGTGATGTCTTCCAGTGGTTCCTCTTGGCTGGGAGCCACCCCCTCTCCCCAGCTCCCTATCTCTGGACCTCTCCCCACATTTTTCTGCAAGCACGCAGAGGTAGGATTCCATTTCACCCCTAGATGACTTTGGGTGATAAAGAAGTAACTTCAGCCTCCTTAAATTGAATCTTCTCTCCAGAACGTAACAAACCTGGAAATTGGAATTGCCTTGGAGCTGATTATTCTGGGAGGGTACCTCCTGGCATTAAAATTAAATTAGATCAAGGTACCTCTGTTATTAGCAAAATAATTCCCTGCGATTACAGAATGCAGCCATGAATCCTGATGGCAGATGAACTTCAGGTGACTTACTTGAGACAAATAACTGTGCAAAAATCACAGGCTCATCTAATCACATCTCTATAGCGTCACAGTCAGCTAATTATGCTGATGGCTATAGGAAATCACCTTTTGTGGTCTGGGATTGGGAGGGCTTGAGACAGAAACATGTGTGGCAAATATTACCCGCTCTGAGCTGGAGAGGCTGGGCGCCATGCTTGGTTCCAAAACGGGTCCTTTCTTGGGGAGCTGGTTTGGTTCCTTGTCGACTGGGAGGGAAACCCATTATACAATCAGAATTGCAGTGGCTTCATTATTTATCTCTTTTCAGATCATCTTCATATAAGAAATTGACTTTGTCTAAGTTCCACTGGTGGGCATGATAATTCTAAGTTAAACAGTGAAAGCTCAGGACCTTTGGGTCAATTCAATTCAGCAAATGTGCCTCTGTGCCCACTGGGTGCCTGGCACTGATCTAGACATGGGCAACATTCAAGAGTGTGTCTGGTGTCTTCTGAACATGGTCTCTTGTCCCGTCAGACACCTAAGAAAGGCAGCATTGTCCTCATTTTAGAGACAAGGAAACGGAAGCTCAGAGATGAGCAATGACTCACCCAAGGTGCTACTGCTACTGATCAAAGGAGATGACCACTTCCATTCACCCAGAGGGATCTGGGGGGCTTCCTGGAAGCATGGACATGGGGGAGGGAATTGTAGATAGAGGAAACAGCTGAGCAAAAATCCCAGAGGTGGGAGATTAAAGGGCTGGGGTTGTTCAAGGATGAGGTTGGGAGAGTGGCTGAAGATCAGACAATAGAGAGCTTCAAATGACCAGTTGAGGGTTTGGACAATGGGGAGCCACTGCAGGTGTTTGAGCAAGGGAGGGATAAAATGGAATCTGAGCAGTGCCTGGGCCACAGTATGGGGGACCCCTTAGTAGTCTGCTGGCAGGGAGGGGGCCAGAAGGGGATGAGGTAAATAACATACAATTTTTTAGTATAAGTATGTCCCCAATATAGCATAGGACACAGACTAAAAAAGTTATTCATTGTTTATTTGAAAGTCACATTTATTTGGCTATCTTGTATTTCATCTGGCAATCCTACCCCAGCCTCCCACAGCATCCCCAGCTGGGTTCTGGGCACCAGCTGTTTCCTCCTCCTGGTATGACTTTCCCCACTGGGCACGCAGCCTGGCGAACTCCTATCCACCCTTTGCGGCCCTGCACTCCTGACTACTGCTGTGGCAACATTTATCTCACACTACTGTTGTTACTTTCTTAGGTAATTGTTCTACTACGTAGCTTTCCTCTCAGCAGCCAACCTTACTTCTGGCTGCATAAGTTAAGGCCAGGACTCTCTCTAGATCCTGACGCCCTCCCCACCCCAAATTGCCTCCAATTTCTGCTTCCATCTCAGGAGGGGCCGGCCTCTCCGCTGCTCCTAAGACCTTGCCTGCTCCCTAGAGAGTGGCTTACCTCTCTCACTGACCACTTCAAGCTCACACTCTCTCCTGGGTCATTCCCACCAGGCATACCCAGCAAGTTCTCCCAGGCACAGGGTGTGTTCTCCAGGCAGCAGGAGAACGTATTGGGGTGCTCTGAGATGTATTGGGGTGCAAGAGGTCTACCAGGGCCTGCTGGACGGCTCGGCACCTATAGAAGGGCAGGGAAGGGCAGGGCAGGGAGCAGGAGAAGTTGAGCTGCCACACAGTCTAAGTGCAGGTCTCAGCCCCCCTGTGTAGGGCCTGGGAAGGCGCGGGCCTGCTGCTCGGCACCTATAGAAGGGCAGGGAAGGGCAGGGCAGGGAGCAGGAGAAGTTGAGCTGCCACACAGTCTAAGTGCAGGTCTCAGCCCCCCTGTGTAGGGCCTGGGAAGGCGCTAGAGCAGGCATGCCCTCTAGAGCTGTCCTGAGTGGTGTCAAGGGGCTGGGACTTCATGTCCCTGGGCTGACCGCCCACTAGGCAGGAGGGAAGGACACCCGGGAAGGGGGTGTCACCTCCAGTATGGTGGCTTACTTCCGCAGAGGACACCCCCAAAGAGGGCTGACAGCTGGGGGCCATCTTGCAGCAGCCTTCCCACATCTGGGGAGTGAGTCCTCTATTCTGGAAGTGGGGATGGGGGCTGCAAATCACAGCATCCAACCCCACCCCAACCCAAAGCATTCCCCTCAGGCAACCACCCAATCTCATCTTCCTTCCAGCCAAGTCCCTCTGAAGAGCTGTCTGTCCCCCTTCCTCACTCACAGTCACCCCCCTCCTCTGACTGTGTGATTCGTAGCCTCCAGTCTGTGCCCTTTAAACCCACCTTCAAGGAAAAAGAAAAAAAGGCATTTCCCCGGCGGTCCAGTGGCTAAGACTCCAAGCTTCCAACGTAGAGGACGCGGGTTTGATCCCTGGTCGGGGAACTAAGATCCCATATGCCACATGGTGCAGCAAAAAGAAAAACAAACAAACAAACCCATCTCCTTCTTCCAGATAAAGGGATTTTTGTAAAACTCAAGCATTGGCTGTCCCTCCCTTACTTAAGACCTCCCAGGAGCTTGCCTGAAGTCCCCGCTCCTGGGCATGGCATTTGGGGCTCCTCCTGGCCCAGCTCCCTTTTCCTCTTGCCCCCTGTCTCCCAGCTGCTTGATCGGAATCCCCAAGCATGCTGGGCTGGGCTGTTTCACGCTGTCACACTTTGGAAGGGGCTGTTTCCTCTCCGCCTGGCTAACTTCTCTCTGCTCCTTCAAGACACACTCAGAAATCATCTCCTCGGATGACTTTCCTGGAGGCTCCCCTCTGGCCCACAAGGCCGGCATCAGGGACCCCAAAGCCACCCAGCAGCCTCTGTCAGGAGCGCACGGGGTTGGCGCCCAGGGGTGCTCCACGGGCCCCGGGCAGTGTTGTTACTCATGTCTCCTCTGCACACGTGAGTGGCCCACTGTTCTGTTTATCTGTGCCCCTAGCACCAAGCCCAGAGCCTGGCACAGAGGGAGTCCCAGTGACATGGACTCTGGCACTCAGGGAAGCCGTGGACAGCTGGGCGGGGGGTAGGGGTGGTGGTAGTGTGGGAGAAACTATAAAGGCAGAATCGAATCATCGGGGACTGATTAAACTCAGGCAGGGCTGTGGCTCCTTAAAGAGGCCTGTCCTGGGAACCGGAGCATCGTCCTGCTCAGTGTAATTCACAGTGTCTGACTGCAGCTGCATTCTCTCTGCGTAATTGATTCTCAAACGCCTCTGAGCTGGAAGTGAGGTTCACACGTTTTACTGTTTATCCTCCGTGGCCCTCAGAGCCCTGCACACACAGGATCGGAGTTTCACTCTGCTCCCTTCCCTCCCCCTCCTTTCATGTCACCCCTGCCCGGGGGTGCCTGTGGGCCTGGGTGTTCATTCTATGATACCTCAGTCGCTGTGGTTTTGAATCTCATGTCCATCATGGGGTGAGGGCCCACCGCCCGAAGAAGCAATTAAGTCATTGATTAGTTTGTACGACTATAAAACGGTGGTGTGGCATTATAGGCTATAGAGCCCAGGATTTGCAGCCAAACAGACACGGGTTTCAGGACAGGCTCTGTATTCCCGTGCCATGTGATGTTCTGCCAGTTGCTTAAACTCTCTGAGCATGCTCAGAGGTGGCTGTGAGTATTAAGCGAGAGAACACACGAAGCACCTGGCAAAGCCCTCCGCACTTGTGTACGTATCAATGTGCAGAGATGTAGAAACTTCTGGCAACGGACAGTGTCCAACAATGATAAACAGAGCCCAGCACTGGAGGTGTGCAAGCAGACTCGGATTCGCTCATTCATTCGACAAACATCCATGGAGCACCTACTATGGGCCGAGGCCTTTGCTGGGAGTGGGGAGAGATACAACAATGAATGAAACCGGGCATGATCCCTGTGCTCAGGGATGTCCAGCCCTGGGAGGGCAACACGTTCATCCGGTGGTCACACAGTAAAGGTACAGTCACCAACTTCAATAAACACCCTGGATGTGTAGTGTGCAAAACCCGAAAAGGCTTCCCTAAGGACGTGGCATTGAAGCTGCCAGGGGAGGAAGTAACTGAGGCAAGGATGGGAGGGGACAGGGGAAAGTGGTCCAGAGAGGGGAGTCTTGTGTGTAAAGGCTGTGTAATGGGAAAGAGCATCGCATATTTGGGGACCTGGAAGCTGGCTGGGGGGCTGAAGGCAGAGAGGAGAGAGGGGAGATGGCAAGGAAGGAGGCTGGAGGGGTGGGCAGGGGTCAGACCACCTAGGGTCTGGTAGGCCACACGAAGGTAACAAGAAACCACTGAAAGCTTTCAAGTGGGGGTAGAGGGAATAGGATTGGATTTGAGCTTTGAAAACCTCACAAGGAGGACCCGTAGACATGGGGCAACGGGGAGAGGGCCCAGGTGGATACAGAGAGCCAGCTCAGTTCTTAATGAAGTTCAGGCAAAAGATGACAGCCAGTGCCTGGACCAGCCTGGAAATAACCACTGGGGAATCGCCAGCACAAGGACAGCAGTTGAAGCCATGGGTCTGGATGCAGTGAAGGTGCCCACAGAGAGAGTCTGGAAGGATAAAAGGGATGCAGACAATCTCAAACTCCAGCTTTTGTAGCCTGATAGAATAAAATGGGGTAGCCAAGGAGAGGGCAACGTGACCAAAGAACTAGGAGAAAAACTGGGAGAGGACGGTGAGATAGAAGGCACCAGAGATTTTCCAGGGCAGAAGTATGACCAAGAAGCCAGGTGACATCAAGGTGCACGGGTGTCCTTTGGTGTCAACACCAAGGAGGTCATCAGTGACCTTCCTGAGAAGCACTGAGATGGCCGACCTTAAGCTGGATGGGATTCCTGCCTTGCATGCCCGTTTTCATGGGACAAAGCGCCAACAGTGGCTAACGTCTATGTCACCAGGATAACATTACATTGTCCAGTGCGACCTGGATCAAAGAGGATTGGCTCATTAGTTCAGAAAATCTCATCCGAATCCATGAAGCGCACAGTATTGTTCTTTTTCGGTGACCACGTAGCCCTGTCGACTTCATATATCTGTTTGCTTGTACAACGTGTGACACCGGCCAACTCATCTTGCAGAGTCTGGACTATAAGCAATGTGTCAGCCTGTACTTTGCCTTGATGGAAGCTCCCGACAAGTGGACATATGTGGGTTTTGCATACAGAGCGCAGACGCATTTGGTAAATCACCTCGGACATGTCCCTGGGGATGGTGCCACAGGCTCTGTCGCCCCTACAGATGGAAGTTGGCAAGAAAAACACGGGTCCAGATTGGGATCCCTGGGCTACGTGTGAAAACAGATTGGAGGGGACCAGAGTGAATGTGGGGGGACAGCGAGGAGGGTCTGTGGCTCTGAAGTGCTGGGCAGCCCCATACCCAGAGGTAGGAAAAAGGACAGGAGGAAGGACCACGAGAAGCACTGACCCGGAGTACACTTCTGACTGTTCCAGAAGTGTCTGGGCCAGCCTCCAGGTGCATGCTTTTGTTCAGAACTGGACAACACCCCACCCTGGCATTTCTTTCACCAGCCGCACAACTTTCCTAGTAACCCACTTGGGTTCCTTCCGCCCTCCCCTGAAAACATCTTCCTCTTGGTCAATATTCACATAACTGCTACCTGTTCCAAGAATTGGGCCATGCATTTTGCCTCTGTTATCTCACCGAATCCTTGCAAGAACCCCTTGCAATCAGCCCTAGTCACATCCTGGTTGTGCAGACACAGAAACTGAGCTCAGAGGGACGTAATAGCATGCCCTAGGTCACACAGCTGGCAAGTGGCTCAGCCCAGATCTGAACCCAGGTCCCTCTCACCCAAAGGTCACATTACCTTCCAAGAACACTCAATGAAGACCAAGCAGCCAATCCATATGGCAGGATTGCTTTCCTTTTGAGAGTTTGACATGACCTCTTTTGTTTCTGAGTATTTGGATCCAGTTACCCGCTTTATTCATTCACCAAACCTTCCTGAGGCTGGGTGGTGTGGCTGCAGTGGTAGCTCAGACAAGGTTAGTGACCTGGAGGAGTTCGTAGTCAGCTCAGGGAGGAGACGGATCTGTACCCAGGTGCAACAATCCGCAATGTGATAAACAAGGATAGTGCGGTGGGCGGGTGCCGTGGGAACCCACTGCCTGAGAGAGTTGATGAAGACCTCACAGGGCCTTCCTGTGGGCTGCAATGCCAGAGCTGGGTCGTAATAGGAGAAACAGGTCTTGGCCCAGCAGAGCGGGGGAGGACTGGGCATTCCAGCAAGAGTGAACTGTTTATGAAGGCATGTCGGAGGTTGGGGGTTTGGGAGACCTGGTTGCATGACGGTGCTCTGGTGGGGGACTCTCACCTGGCTGGGACTAGGGTATGAAGGGCCCCAGTGGAGACTGGGGAGCAGGCTATTCGTGTTTTTAAGGTTTACTGAGCACCTCACCATGAGTTAGGCTTTGCGTTGAGCACTTCACAGGTACGATGACTGCATGGTTCAAATAAGGACACTGAAGTTCAGAGCAGGAGTGGATTTTATGGGACTTTATATTTTATACCATCATGCTTGCTCTGTACCCTTAAAAATGTTCTGAAAAGCCAAACACTCACATACTTCCCACTCAGGTCAAGAAATAAAACCTTACCAATCTAAGGGAAACCCTTTCCCATCACCCTTCACATCTCCCTCTCCCCCCAGAAGTAAACAATTCCTGAATGGTATATTTATTTATCATTCCTCTAAGTTTTCTTACACTTTTACCGCATATGTGCATTCCTAGCAGTAGAGGGTATCCTTTTGTTTTGCCCGTTTTAGAAATCTACATGAATGATATCATACAATTTGACCTTCCGCAACTTACTCCCCATCCCCCCACTAATGATTCATAAGGAATCTCTAGTCATTTTCACTGCAGTACAGATCTTCACTGCCCTATCCACAATTTGTTCATGCATTTCATCCACTGACAAACATTGAGGCTGTTTTAGATTCTTTACTAGGATAACGAGGTTGCAATGAGCAAGAAGTTCTCTAGATTTATCCCAGAAGCCAAGTCTCTGGGTCACTAGGGTGTGTGCGTCATTTCTAGATGCTGTCAAATTGTCCTCCAGAGTGGCGGTACCATTTTTCCCCCACCAGCAGCGTATGAGAGTTCTCTGTGCTCTATATCTTCATCAACACTTTCTGCCGTCCTCCCCTTTGCTTTTTGCCAATCTCACAGGTGTGAAATGGCACTTCTCTCTGGTTTTATTTTGCATTTCCCTGATTAAGAGGCTGAATTTCTTTTGATATGTTTATTGGCCATTCATGTTTCCCCTTCTTGGAATTGCCTGTTCATTTTTTTTTTTTTTTTTTTTTTTCG
>NW_006796211.1:203921-204952 GCF_000442215.2 Lipotes vexillifer
CCCCTGCATCGGCAGGCGGACTCTCAACAACTGCGCCACCAGGGAAGCCCACCTGTTCATATTTTTTATCCAGTTTTCTCTTGTTTCTTTTGAAAATTGATTTGTAGATCTTTGTATGTTTGGGATATCATGTTCCAAATGTCTTCTTTTGATAAACAGGAGTTATGTTCTTTAATTAAATGTATCAATCTTTTTCTTGATAGTTTGAGCCTTTAAGCTCAAAAGCCTTTTGTGTCTTTAAGAAACCTTTCCCTATTAAAAAGTTTTTGCATTTAAGTTTCTTTAATTCACCTGGAATTGATTTTGTTTTATGCATGGTGTGAGGTAGAGATTCCATCTCATTTTTTTTTCAACGTGGACATCCAATTGCTCCATAAAAGAACATTTATAGAAAAGTCCACCCTTTCCCCAGTGGCCTGCAGCACCACCTCTGCCGCATATGAAATTTCCATATATGTGTGGGTCTATTTTTGCAGCCTCTGTTCTAGCCCATTGGCCTATTTATCTATCCTTGGGCTAATATATGGTCAAGTTGTACCTTTTTAGGCTCTTAGCACCTCCTTGAATTAGAAGAGCTAGTGGCTTCCTGAGAGAAGATCCATGTCTTATTCATCCTTTTGTCCCTCTCATCACTCATTACATGAACATCCATGTCATGCTTTTGTTTGCAAAGACTTTCTCACACAGTCTCTTGGGCTCCTGAGACTCCCTTATGCAGAAGAGGAAATTGAGGCACAGAGGTGAGGTGATTTGCCAAGGTCACACAGACAGAAGGTGTTCTTGTAGGATTTCGAAGCCACCTTTCCATCCATCCCATTTTGCCTAGGCTCTGAAGACCTCTACCTGATCCTCCAGCTTATCTGGGGCAGAATTTTCACTTTTCCTTCCTTCTTTCAGCAAGTAGATCCTGAGTGAAGTGTGTGTGCCACATCCCATTTCTGGGGGGCTCTTCCCAGTACTGGAGACCAGTAGGGAGAGTAGGACCTCGGGTGGGCATTTTGTGGGAAGTCTGAGGCCTGGGGTCAGCAGGA
>NW_006796211.1:205076-205969 GCF_000442215.2 Lipotes vexillifer
CAGGAATGCGAAGGATCAGCTTTCAGCAGCGCTGCGGCTGCCGTTCCGGGGAGCTCCCAGTGCAGGCCTTTCCTGAGCTGTCGAATTAACTGGTTCTGTCCGTCCAACTGGGAGAGCAGCTCTTGCTAAAAATAGCGTCCCGCCCAGCACGACCTACGCTCGCCGGGAGCGGGCCGCGACAGTCCCACCCCACCGGGAGTCCCCACCCCGGGCCTGGCCCACGTCCCACCCCCGAAACCGAGACCGAGGCGGCGGGCACAGCGTGGTCCCCACAAGTGCCGCGGAGGGTGGAAGGCCCGCGGGCCGAGGAGCGGCCGAGGCCGTCCGGCATGGGAGCCCGCGGCGCGGCCTCCCGCGCGCTCACTTGGGCCTCCCTGCCGCTGCTGGGGCTTCCCGCCGGCGCGCTCTGCGAGGACACGCTTTGCTGCCGAGGTAAGGCCGGGCCGCAGCCGGCGCGCCCCTCGCTCTTCCCAGGCACTTGCTGGTGCCTCTTTCTCCTTCCCCACCCTGTGTCCGTGGCGGGGGGGTGGGGCCGAAGGAAGGTGAACGCAGGCATCGGAACCCAAGCAGGGCATGGGGAGAAGAGTCAGGGGCTCTCTGCAAGCTCATCTTTGTTTCGAAAAAAGTCGCAGTCTCGCCACCTCGTTTGAGAAGCCTTTGCCTCCCCTTGGCCTCAGTCTTCCTATCTGGATTATGGGACAGTAAAAATCGTCCAGCTTTAATTTTGACTGTGACCCCAGGAGAAGTAGGGGAACCTGCTGAAACGGATCGCAAGCATTCTGGAGATGTTTGCCCGAACCCAGATGGCGTGGAGAATTTGTTGATGGAAGGGCTGGAGGTGGCCTCCCTGTGACCCCCACCCCAGATCCCCCCCACCCCCCGCCCACCGCTGT
>NW_006796211.1:205979-209045 GCF_000442215.2 Lipotes vexillifer
CGCTGTCCTCTCCCGGAGCTCTGGACCTAGCATCAGCCCACGGACCCCGCGGGTAGAGATCAAGGCGAGACGCACAGCAAAGTTTAAGTGGTCAACGGACGCGCGAAGATCCTTGCGGGAGAGGGGAGTGTGGAGTGGAAGAGGGGTGAGTCGCAGCCCACTCCTCAGTCTGGTATCTGCATAGTCCCTGGGCTAAAGCTGGGATTTTACCTTTGAAATCCCGGGAAAAGAGCGCAGTCCGGCCACACAGAGGGGCTCAGCAAGTTAGCTGAGCCGGGGAAGGGGAGTGGGCGTGTGGCCCGACCCAGATCCGGGGCAAAAGAGGGGACCGGGAGCCTGTGCCGCGAGCCGAGGGGATCAACGCTGCCCAGTCCGTCCGGCGCGGGTAGTAGTGGGGTCGACTGGCCAAACAGGTGCGCTCCCTCCCCTCCCCTCCCCGCCTCCTCTCTGTCCGGGCCCAGCGGGCGGAGCTGCGGGTGCCGGGGCCTGCGATTGGCGGGGGTGGGCTGGCAGAGTGGCCGGGGGAGCCTGGGAGCCCAAGCACCGCGGCGCAGGCGGAGGCGCGGAGCCGGCCAGAGCGCGCTACTGCGGGGTCCGCCGCCTGCCTGGCGGGGTCCAGCGCCTGCCTGGCCGGCTCCGCTCCGCTGCGCCTGGCTGGCGCTACTGAAACTTTCGTGCGCCCCGCGACCTCGCTACCTCGTGACTCTGGCCCTGTGCTGCTCGGGCTCCGGTGCCTTTGGGATGGCAGAGCCCAGCGGCCAGGCTGGCGAGTAGAGGTAAGAGCTAGGCCCCCCCGAGTCGGTATGAGGGGGGCCCCGGGGGCTTGCGGGGGTCCTAGAGGGATCCGGGGTTCGAGGGAATCTGGGGACCCTGATGGGTGGTATAGTGGTGCCTGACTGAGGAGTGGGCTGCGACTTTGCTTTACCTACCCCTCTTCTACCCTACAGCCCCCTATGCTGCGAGGATCTTTGCGTGGTCAGTTGACCCTTTAAACTTTCCCGGGCGCCTCTCTAGACAGCTGGGTCCTTGGGAGAGAACCGCGCGGTGTTACAAGGAAGGCAGCCCCAGCTGGGCCTCGCAGCCGGCGGGGATTGGCTGGGGGCTTTCTGCAGCCTCCCAACCCTAACAATTTCAAGTTGTCTCCCAAAACCTCGGACCTTCCTCATCTACTCCTGGGGGTTGATGTTTGGGCAGCCACTCCTCTCTGCCCAGAGCCAGGCACCCCGGGGCACCCAAGTTTTGGGTGTTGTTTTGTTCCACCAGTAGCCACTCCTCAATTTTCAGGGGGGCGGGGTTATTGAAGTGAGATCTCTTTTCTGTTTCCTGGGCTGCCTTGGAACCCTACCCTCCAGAAAACATCTTGAACAAGCAGAGTGGGAACAGGGACCAAAGCCATCTAGGTTCCAATCCCCAGCCTGGTAGGAACACCGTGGGCTTTTCTTGTTTCTGAACGGTCTATTCTTTTGAGCTGTTTGGCTTGAGTCATATGGAAACTGTGCCTCTCCTCTCCTGCCCTCTTTTGCTACTTAGGGGGGTAATTAATTTTGATTGAGGGTGGATAGGCAGGTAGCTTGTCACCTATGAGGATCATCCTTTTTAATGATCATCTTTATTTCCCCTCAGTGTTAAAGCCTAATGCCTTTCTGTTTTTCTTGACCTAAGACGGTACACCCGAGAGTTAAAAACATACCAGACACAGGCTTTGGAGCCCAGAAAAACCCAGCCCTGCTGTTCATTAGCTGTGTGTCCTTGGACAGGTTTCCTAACCTCTCTGAGCTCAAAGTTCCCACCCTAGGGGGATGTGGTGAGGCTTTTGTGAGATTAGGCATGGAAAGCATCTGGCTCATAGGACAACAGCCTTGGGCTGCCAGTCTGCATCCTGGAGCTTGGGCCTTCTTGCTGCCTGAGGGACCCAGACCCATTGTGACTCAGTTTCCTCTCCTCTCAAAAGTTGGTGTGGACCAGCCCCTCTTAACCAGCCTTTTTGAGAAAAGTAGACAGATGCATATACTCTCCAAGGCATATGATTTCACTGGGTTTGTAAGCCTCCGATTTAAGACAGCCCCATCCATCCCCCTCCTTGTCATGAATTATTCGGAAGATATAAGGCCTTCTGTCTACCACTGATCTCTTCCCATTCCATTTGGATGCCTGGAGGTTATGGCTGCAAATATCAGGGAAGTGCAAGTGCACTAATTAACCAGCATGATAGGGAGAGGGGCTGACCTGTAGAACCTGGCCAAAGTCACCTTCAACATCATCTAGCTACCCCATCCCTATTCTTCCTTCCCCGAAGCTGAATCTCCACCTGGAGAGCATCTAATCTTTCTTGCTGGGATCCTTGAGTGGCAGCCCACTAGGCAGCTGGTTTCATGATTGGGCAACTCCAGTCTGTTAAAAAATTCTTCCTGTTTGGAGTAGAAATCTGTGTCCCTGTTACTTCTACCCACTGGTTCTAGTACAACCCTTCAGGCATCTCTTATTGGCTCAATTATTCACTGTGGTCCCCTGATGCCTGGCATTCTGTTCCTTCCCTGAGGCGTTCAACACACTGAACTGAGTCTGGCAGTGATCACAGCACCATTTATTGAGTGTTTATTATATGCCAGGTCCTGTACTGAGAGCTTTTACACATACTATTTCTGTGCAGCCTTAAGACAGCCCCATGAGGTGGAATCTTTTCTTATCCTCATTTTACATATGAAGAAACAGGTTTAGAGAGGTTAAGAGACCTACCCAAGGTCATACAACACATAAGGAGCTAGGCTGCATCCCAAAGCTAGCATCTGCCTTTATCGTTACTTCTGTCCTGTGCTGGCATGCGTGTCCACTGTGCCCACACACTGTGTGTGTGTGTGTGTGTGTGTGTGTGTGTGTGTTTGTGTATGTCTCAGTCTGTGGTGTTTGCTGGCAGTGCTTTTCTCACAATCACCTGGGGCCCCTATTAAAATGCAGATCTTTCACCTCTACTCCAGACCTAGGAATCTGCACTTTTAAAAACTCCCCAGACCATTCTCATGCACAGCACAGTTTGAGAACCCCAGCCCCAAGGTATGCTTAGGGAAA
>NW_006796211.1:209055-221263 GCF_000442215.2 Lipotes vexillifer
GGAGATCTGAATTCAAGTCTTGTTTATTTATTGGCTGCTTTGGGTCTTTGTTGCTGCGCACGGACTTTCTCTAGTTGCGGTGAGCGGGAGCTACACTTCGTTGTGGTGCGTGGGCTTCTCATCGCGGTGGCTTCTCTTGTTGCAGAGCACGGGCCCTAGAGCGCGCGGGCTTCAGTAGTTGTAGTACACTGGCTCTGTAGCTGTGGCTCGCGGACTCTAGAACACAGGCTCAGTAGTTGTGGCACATGGGCTTAGTTGCTCGCGGCATGTGGGATCTTCCCGGACTAGGGCTCGAACCCGTGTCCCTTGCATTAGCAGGCGGATTCTTAACCACTGCACCACCAGGGAAGCCCTTGGCTTCACTCTTTTGAGCTGGTTACTTTCCCTTCCTGCGACAAGATGTTATACCCCCAAGTATACGGGGTGACTGCTGTCTGTGATGGGCTGTGGAAGTCTCCTGGGTGGATGTCACGCATTATGGGGCAGGCCCTAGGACGACAGAGTGCCCTGGTGAGGCCTCCCCTGCCACAGTGGATGTGCATGGCCACAAACCTGTGGCTCCTAGGAGGCCCTACTTGTCACGCCCACCTCCCCAGACATCTGGCCTCTGCTTTCTAGAAGCACTGGTGCACCTTGGATGAAGCTTTGGTGCTCAGATTTCTCAGCACGGGTGATGGGGACCCCAGACAGGTGGGCAGGACTCCCCTCCACACACACCCCTTCCTCCTCCACGGCCCCATGATGGCCTGTGATCTCCCAGACAGGAAGTGCTGTGCTCCAGCTTCTTGGGGAGGGGAGTGGGGTAGGTCTGCCGTGTGTGCATTGGTGTTTTTTTTAAAAAAATATATTTATTTATTTATTTTTGGTTGCATTGGGTTTTTGTTGCTGTGCGCGGCCTTTCTCTAGTTGCTGTGAGCAGAGGCTACTCTTCGTTGTGGTGGACAGGCTTCTCTTGCTGTGGAGCACGGGCTCTAGGCATGCGGGCTTCAGTAGTTGTGGCTCGTCGGCTCAGTAGTTGTGGCTCACGGGCTCTAGAGCGCAGGCTCAGTAGTTGTGGCGCATGGGCTTGGTTGCTCCACGGCTTGTGGGATCTTCCTAGACCAGAGCTCAAACCCGTGTCCCCTGCATTGACAGGCAGATTCTTAACCACTGTGCCACCAGGGAAGCCCTGCATTGGTGTGTTAAATCCAGTGGAAATGCATCCTTTCCCTGGAGGGCTGCTCTGCTGGTCCGTGGGCAGCTCTAGAGAAACAGCTGAACTGCGGCTGGCTGGGTAGGGCTGGTGCCGGGAGGGGTGTGGGGTACGGGGATCGCCTGCACCGGCCTCAGCTGGGTCCCAGTCCCGACCTCCTAGCCCTGCTGTACACAGAGCACTTGTTTCACCTTTATCCTGTTTGCTCTCCTGAAAGCACCGAATTAGTAAACACCCATGCTATGGAAGAGGTCATTGGAGTCCAGGAAGCTGCAGTGACACGTCCAAAGCTCTACCGTCTGGGTGCATGGGGGAGATGGTAAACCCCAGGGGCCTGAACCCAGACCCCTTGACAATAAGCACAGGTCTTTTTCGCACTGCCTCCCACACCTCATTGTTTTCTGCCCCACCTGGTCGTGGCTTTGGTGCCAGAGTCCTCGCCCGGATGCTGGAAGACCTGGGTTCTGACTGGGCCACCACTGGGCTGTGTGATCCTGGGCAGGGCTGGTCATCCCTTAAAACTTTAGTTTCCTTGTCTAGAAAGGGTGGGGGTGTTTGGTTAGATCTCTGAGATTCCTTCTAACCTTGACATACACAGGTTACATTTTTTGTTTTTTTGCATTTCCGGGGGCAGGGCGTGGGGTTCCATGATGGACTCGGGGCATGGGTGAGTTGTTGGGTGGGGTTGGAGAGCAGGGTGCTGCCCTGGGGCTGGTTATGAAACCAGTTGGGAGGGCTTTTGTGGGCTCAGTGTCCGGGGCCCTTGGGGAGCTGGGGTGCGGGGGGGGGCAGCAGGAGGGTGCCCGGGGCAGAGTGAGGTGGATTACTCTGAACACTGCAGGGGGGTAATGGTGGGAATGACTGGGATCGTGGATGGGAGCTGAGGGGGAGCTGGGGCCCCAGTAGAGCCCCTCTCTCAGCCCAGGACAACCTTGGCCGAGAGACCAAGAGAATGTCATAGTCTCTCATCTACCTCCTGAGCCACTGCATGTCTCTCCATGGGGTGTCCCCAGCCTTCCTTGAGTCCAGCCCCTCCCAACTGGAGTCTGTGTCAGGACTGAGGGCTTCCAGTGGCCTGTTCTCCATGCCCAGGGTGGGCTCCCAGCATCCTGGCTTCCTAAAGCAGGCCCTTGTCAACCGCAGCCTCTGCCAGCCACCTGCCCTCAGCTCCCTGTCCATCATGCCTCCTTTTCCCTCCCTGGGGGTGGCTCCCTGTCACCCTACCATGGGATCAAACCCATGCTCTCTGGCCTGGCCATCAGGGCCCCAGGCCTCCTCCCACTTCCCTCCCTGCCACTTCTCTCTCTGTTCTTCAAGCTCCACCTGTGACTTCTGTATGTTCTCTCTCAACCACTGCTCCATTGCCCAAATTCTAACTGCCTCTCCAGGACTGGCACAAATGTCACTTCTGCTAGGTCTCATCTCCCCCTGTGCGGTTCTGGTTTGTAGCTCTTATCAACTCCCTTGCTTCACACTTTGTCATCAGCTTGTCCATCTCCCGAGATGGATTCTGAACTTCTTGAGGGCAAGGCCTGGCTTTATCTCTCATCTGGGTGCCCACGGAGTGGGTGGGGCCTGGCAAGGGCCTTCCTTGGTCTAGTAAATGCTCTTAAAGCCTTGTAGAGTTGGACTGGCTTGTAATTGGGCTTGGTTTTTATGCTCCTGGCTCAGAGCTTTTTGCCTGCACCCCGCTTCCCCACGCAAACAGGTGGGGGTCCTGTCTGTCTGGGCTCTGGGTTAAGCTAGCTCCAGACAAGGGATGCACGGAGGGATGCCTTTGGTGTTTGGAAAGACTTTCTGCCTCCTTTGGCTTGTTCTTGCTATTTAAGAAAGTCTGTTCTGGCTTTGTGGCATCAAAGACAGAGAGGCCTGGAACCAGGTCTGAAAAGGGTACCTTGTCAGCTCCCCTGCCTGCAGGCTGAACTTCAGGTCTCAAAGCAGCATAGCCAAGATTCATCTGATTCTCTAGAATTCAGAAGAGAGTTTGTAAAGTATTTACAAAGGGTCTGCAAGGTTATGCGGATTGTGTTGGGGGCCCAGAGACATGGCCCCAGAGGCACCCAGGGATTCCCTTGACTTTTCTAGGGATGCACAGTTCTTTGCAGTCAGAATCTCCAGGGAAACTGTCTGACCCTGCGTTCAGCAAGGGTTTTTGAACCAGGAGGAGGCTCTCCAGCATGACGGCTCCCCATTCAGAATGAGGCTCTTGTGTTGGGGTCATTTTCCCCGCTAGGATCATTTGCTGAGAGTGAACTCAGGCAGTAGCAGGTGGGTGAGGTGGGACCAAGGAGAACAGGCTTTAGTCAACACCCACAAGCTGGGCCAGGTGACCAGGGAGGAGCTCTCTATCCCCAAGGAGGGAGCTCCCATCTCCTTGTAGGTCACGGTGGCTATTGAAGACCCATCTTGGAGTAAGGTTCAGGGGATGCTGAGGGTGCTGGAGGGAGAGAAGTGAGATTGATGATAGTCTGGCTTTAGGTTCAGATGCTGCCCAAGTCCCTTGCCCGATCAGAGGCTGGCAGGGGCCCTTGAAGTCCTGTCACCTCCCATGCTGCCCTTGTTACTTTTGTTTTCTCCATTTACCTGTCTCCACCCCTGCCTCTGCCCCTGGACTGAGCATCTTAGCACAGGTGCCTCAGGGTTGACTACTCTGGGCCACCCTAGGTCACACCTCCTCAGAGGGGGAGGGGAGGGAGCATGGGGGGTAGATGAGTCAGTAAATGAGTGAATGGTCCTTCCCAGCATCTTTGGTGACCCTGGCTGACTGTCACTGGCTGGAGAATATGTGACAACTGAGTCTACCAGGAAATGGCTTTCTGACGGGAGCAGTGAGGACCCAGCCAGACATAATGGAAGCTGGCTCTGGATGGAGCCGGGATCTTGGAGGCTTTCCCATCCATCAAAGCTGGCGCTGCCTCCGCGAGGAGAGAATTCCCAAAAGGCTCCGCTGGCCCCCTGATAGGGATCTGCAGGGTGTGTGAGGGATTTGCTTTTCGGCCAGGATGTGGGCAGTTAAAAATAGGCATCCTAATCCCTCGGGTCTGTGTCAGACTTGAGGCTGCTCAGGGCCCTTCGGCTCCATTATCTCACTCGAGTGGCTTGGCAGCCGCTGACATGGGTGGAGGTCGGGCTGCCCATTTTATAAAGGAGCATGTGGAGGCGTGCACCCAATTTCTGCTTGAGGCTGTGCCCTGTATTTGGTGGCAGAACCTAGGTCTGTTCCCCGGCCCCCTGCGAGGAGCCCAGTTAAAGTCTAAAGTCCACAGGCTACAGGAGAGAAGGGGGTTTGACTGAAACAATAGGGGTAGATTACTAAGCCAAGCAGCAGCAAGGAAGACGCAGGCTGGATCAAGGCCCCAGGGGTTGGGGGGCAGTGGGAGGCTGTAAGTGCTGGAGCGGGAGTGTGTGGGGAGGTGGGGGTAGTGAGGAGAGTGAAGCACAAAAGTACCATTGAGACCCCAAGTCGGACCCCTTGAATGTCATAAGGGGCGTGAACATGATACTGTAGGCAACGGGGAGCCATTGAGGATTCCAGAGCGCAGCAGTTAATGCTTTATCAAAAGTGCAGCGTGATGGCGTGCTCTCCCGGCTTTGCTATGGGTGTCTTTTTATGGTGTTTGGTAGAGCAGATTTTTTTTGCTGGGGCGGGGGTGGGGCGGGGGGTTTTTTTTTTTTTTTTTTTTTTGTCGCGATCTCGAAATGTGGCTCGGGATCGTATGAAAGGATTTTCGTGCAGGAAACCTGGGGGCGGCTGATTATTTTATTTTGTTTGTTTTAATTCTTCTGTGATTGCCTTTTATTGCTGAGTTGAGGCCATAGAAATCTTAAGGTAAGAGAACTCACTTTGAAAAAAGAAGTCCTGGAGCTGGGATCTTCCAGACCGGGGATGGAATCCGTACCCCCTGCAATGGAAGCGTGGAGTCTTAACCACTGGACCACCAAGGAAGTCCCGGTAGATCAGATTTTTATTTAAATCCTCAGAAGACACCCTGTCCCTCCCCACATCTCCTTCTGGAACCTGGTACTGTGGAGGAGGGAGAGTCTCATTTTCTGCTGCCTCTGGGTTCTGGAGCAAAGTCTTTATCTGGGTTTCTCTGCTTCTTCCTGTTTCCAATCTAGGTTCTCCTGGTTGTCTGTCTACCTGTCCTTGCCGTGGTTGGAGGAATTAAAGGAGAGGGAGGAGGCGGTGGCTGAAGTTGAGGGAAGGCTCTTTTCTCCTGGCCTGATTCATTGAAGCTTTTACAGGCTGCGCTAGTGCCTCCTTGCCCCTGGCAAGCTCCCAGACCACTAGGCTCTCCTTCCACACATTTTAGTGCCCTTTGTCCTCTAACCCATACCTTTATTAGCTCTTTGCTCTTTCCCCAGATAGGGGGAGACCCTGGTGGGCAGGATGGGAGGTAAACCAGATCTCTCAGACCATTGAAAATCTGTCGTCCGCCCATTTTAGAGTTGGGCAGACAGAGGCCTGGGTTTGCTGGGACTCAGACCCGATCTCCAGCCCCGTCTTGGGCTTTGGCTGCAGCACTGTTGTACTTTTCAGAGGCACTCTGCTTCTGAGCTCCAAGCGCAGGGATTCCCAGCTCTGTGTGAATCCTTGTTCTGCAGCCTCGGCTCCTCCTGGGGCTGGAAGCCAGCAGTGCCAAGCCTGCGGGTTCCCGGCGAGGGCTCTTGACGTTGGCTTAGTCACAGGGCTGAGATCACTACTCACCTCGGGATGGGGGAGGATGCCAAGGTTTAGGAACTTTCACTCTGAGCCACTTGTCGATTGTGTGTGTGTGTGTGTGTGTGTGTGTGTGTGTGTGTGTGTAAGTGTGTGTCTGTAAGAAAAACAAACCTGTGGGTTGGGACTTTGTACTTGGCCTGTGAACTGTGGACCTGGAAGCTGCTGGGCCATGACAAGCTCCTGGACTGTGCCATCTCACAGATTCCAGGAGAGTGGCTCTGTGTCGAGACAGCTTGAACCTGGTTTTAGTGTTTGTTCTGTCTCATCCTGGCTCTGTGCAAGGGGCAGGACCTCCCTGGGCTGTAAAAATCATTCCTGGCAGCTCACACTTTCTGAGTACTTCCCATGAGCCAGGATCTGGGCTCAAGACTTTCCAAGGATCAGCCCCTTTGATTCTCACAACAGACCCGTGAGGTCCTGTTATCATCTCCATTTTGCAGATGAGGAAGCTGAGGCCCAGAGAGGAGGTCACCCAGCTTGGACAGGGCAGGGGTAGAGTTTGAATGAAAATCTTCCCCACTCCACAGCTCGAGGTGTCAGTCACTGTGCTTCTCTGCCCTCCAGCTGCTGGGCTAATTCCTGTGGGATTGTGAAAGCATAAATACCAAGAAATTAGGTGTGATTAAGCAAGTAAGGAGCAGGAAAGGGGTGAATGAGGAATCCTAGATTGACATCACCCCCCATATTCCCCGTCCAGCACTGGCCACGAGCAGAGATGGGGAACAGAGGAGAGCAGGTACGGCTGTATCCAAGCTCCAGGAGGAAAGGGCACATTAAGCCATTCCTGGCCTGTCTCTTGCCACCCCCTGTAACTGTTGGCTTTTTTGATGTTAATTCCTTTCCTATCCTCCCCCCCACCCCACCCCCCACGCCCCGAAGGTGCCTTTAAGGCAGGATGGTTGCTGGGGTCACTTCCCTTTGAGTGGAGTGACCAATACTGTGTTGATTCAGATTTGGAATGGGGTCTGTTGTTGGCTGCTGAATCCTGGGCTTGGGGTGGGAGGTGGGGAAAGAGGCAAGCAGCTTGTTCCCACCCCAGAGGGGCCTGGTATTTTGGAGAGGCTAAGGGTAGGGGCTAGTCTGGGGTCCATTAAACAGACCTGGATTGGAGTCCTAGCTGCTCCACCTACCAGCTCTGTGGCCTTGGACAAAGTTACCTCACTTCTCTGATCCTCAGTATTCTCATCTGTCGATTTGGAATAATAATAATCCTTATCTCCTAGGGTTGTTGTTAGGCTAAAACTAGACATGGAGCCAGAGAACACAGTACAGTGTCTGTGCCTTGTAAACACGTAACCAATGCTAGTGATTTTGTTCTTACCTATCACTATTTGCATTATTGTTACTGAGGGCCTTCTCAGTCAGCTTTACATTGGTCTTGGAACACTTTGGCCAATGCCCTTTCCAAACTTACTGCCTCTGGGAAGGCAGTTTTGGGTATGGAAAAGTCTGATATAAAGAGACTATATGAATTACTTATTTATTTTTTCTTGTAAAGATACAGGGTGACTCAAATCCACCAAACAAAAAGGTTTTTGAATGTGGGTTTTTCAGTGAGCTACAGGGATGAATAGAGAAAACGTATGATAGAGGAAGAGATTTCTTTAAGATGCTGGAAGTTCATCTCTTGCACAGCATTCACATTACACTAGAGCTTGTTTTTGCCGGTTAAGTTCCTGAGGTGAGTGTATGTTGACCCAGCCCTGCTGGGTGAAGGGGGTGGGTGGAGAGATTCCAACCAATGAGGTTCGGCTCCCCCCTCCCTCCCGAGAACCTCCGGGGTCCACTCCTAGGGAGAAAGCATGCCCAGTCTTGGAGAGGCCACAGGTTGGTGTGGGGAGGGTGACATATCAGGGGGGCTTCCTGGAAGAAGTGGTGCTGGAGGCAGCTGCCCTAGTTTCTGCAGACAGGATTGCAAAATCACTTCTCCCAAGCTTGCCTGGGTCTCTGTGGCAGCCCTGCAGCCGGGTCAGCTGGGAGGCCCCAAGCCTGGCAGTCAGGACACTTTGGGAGGGGTGGGGGGGCAATGTCCAATCCTGGCTCAGTTTCCCCCTTTAGATCTGTACATCCCTAGAGCCCCTTTATCTTGGGCATGCCATTAAAAAGGCAGAGGAAGGGTATGGATGAAGATTTGGGTTTGAAATCAGAGCTCAGTTTGTCACTTCCATCGTGTGCCCTCAGGCAAGTCATTTCACTTCCTGTGCCTCAGTTTTCCCATGTGTCATACGAGGATAATAGTGACCGTCACGTCACCGAGTTGTTTTGAGGCGTCGGTGAGGTAATGCAGGTAAAGTGCTTATCACAGAGCTGGCTCAGAGTAAGTGCCGGTCATTAAAAACTGCTGCCTGCCTGCTGTTGTTTTTAGCTTGGGACACGCCTCTTTGCCCTCGCCTCCCCTCCACCGAGATCCTGTTGTTGACATCCTCCTCACTAACTAGTGCAGGGATTTTAAGTATTTATATCCTTGCTGGAATTTCTCTTTGCATTGTCTAGTTAATTACCTAATTGAATGGAGGCAAACAATTTCACTTCCTTTCCTTTGCAAGCGCAGGAAATGGCTGGTGCCTTCTTTTCTGTGATTGAGATGATTATTGAAATATTTGATGATGAAGATGACAACGCCTTCCCGCCTTGAGAGGTCTGCTCCCTCTTAGAATAGCTTAATGGGCCCCATAAATCAAGCTGCAGCCACGTGCTTGGGAAACATACATCTTGTTGAGGATGTGGATGGTTTGGCCGCTGTTTCTTTGGGTGCCAGCATGCTGTTTTGGCACCTTCTTGCCCGTTCCCGGAAGGATGGTTGATAAGACTTCTTTTTAAATATTCAGAAATAATGACCTGTGTACGTATTTGGGGAGGACTGGCCGATGGAGTATAAATCAAAACCAAGGCGTAGGGAGAAGGTGTCACATGGCAAGGAATAACTGACTCTTCACACCTTGCTGGTGTTGGTGGCGTTGGGTTCTGCCCTGCCCCTCGTGGCTCTGGGGCAGGGAAGTGCAGTGGTTAAGGGCATGGGTTCTTTTTCTTCTTTTGGCCGCACCTCGTGGCTTGCAGCATCTTAGTTCCCTCACCAGGGATTGAACCTGGGCCCCAGCAGGGAAAGCGCCGAGTCTTAACCACTGGACGGCCAGGGAATTCCCAAGGGCATGGGTTCTGAACTTGATGTCCTGGGGGCTTCCAGTCCTTGCCCTGACACTCAGTAACTGCATAAATTGGCATAGTCATTTAACTTGTCTTTGGCTCTGAAGTGAGGGGGGTATAATAGATCCTGCTTCATAGGAATTGTAAGAATTGTTCTACACATAATGCCAGCGCATGGTAAGTACTCATACAAGTAAGCCATTGTTTTTATTTAAGGATCTTAAAAAATTCCTTACTGTGTTCTTTACCCCAAGACCCTCCCCATTTGTTTTACCTCATTCTGTCCAGATAACAACCAGAACCAGCATGCCCAGGCTTCTCCCCACTCTGGGCTCCTGCTGGCCAGTCCCCTCTATTGGGAATGTCCCTGTCTTTGCCCTTCCTTGATCCTTCAGAACTTATCTCAAGCACTGTGCCCTCCGTGAAATGTTCCTAGAGCGCCCCCCCCCACAGCCAGTCCCCCTTAAATGCCTTATTACATCCTTGTTATGCCTTTTGCCTGCAACTATTGTTGGCCCAGGTATGTCCCATGGAATGGCAGTCTGGAGGATACTTTGCAAAAAAGGAGTTTTGGGAAAGGCTGCATACTTGATGCCCATTTGTACAGTACCAACCCACAGTGGCAATTTTAAAGGCTCTGAGAAGTTCTGCAATTCAGAAATCTGTCGAACTTTGTTTGCCCCAGAACTCTCCAAACCTCTGACCTTAGGACACTTTCTTCCTGGAATAACTATTGACAAATCTTTGTGACCTTCTTGGGGGATGTGGTGTTGTAGACATCTATATAGTAGTTTGATGGTATCTCCCCATTTGACAGTCAAGGAAACCAAGTAACTGGCACCAGGTAGACCTGTGTGTGTCTCCATCACCTCCTGGATCAAGTGGCAGGTCCTTTATGTGGGTGTTCAGGGCCAGGTGGCAAGGAAGGGCTGGCTGTGACCTGCTCTCAAAGAGCATTTGGCCTTGTTGAGGGAATGAGATGGACACATGGAACAGAGAGAGGTTAACTGCCAAATCATGCATCCCTGAGCCTGCGTGTAACAGGAGCCCTGGCGCAGTCCGCATCCCTGCCCAAGGAAGGACACGAGAGTCAAATGTCCTCTGGGAACCCAGCACTGTCCCCAGCGCCTGGGACCCCGGAACTCGGCCCCACCTGCCTCCCCCAGCGATCCCCATGGATTCCGTGACTGCACTGTGCTCTGGTCCCCTGGGGGCACAGCTGAGGGAGGGGAAAAGAGGCAGCAGAGAAGAGAAGAGCCTTCTGTTTACCAGTGCACAGTCTCCCCTTCCTTTCTGGGGAAAAAATGCTCTTTCTGATTCCTCTTTTATTATGGGAAATTCTCAGGGGAGCAGTTACCTGACAGTGGGAGTTATCTGCTGTCTTTATTCGAGTGCCTGTCTGCCTAAATTCCTTCTTGGAGTAATTGCTTTTGGTGATTCAGAGCTGTTGAATATTGTTTTAGGAGAGGGTGCCGGTGCAGAGGCAGGGGGATGCCCACAAATGTGTTTTCCAGGGTGTGTGGGCGGCCAGCGGCGCTGCTGGTGGTGGTGAGGGTGGTGTGGTAGATGATACAGTTCTTGCCTTTGAATTGGTCCCCTCTCATACTGACAGTGCACGGGTTGCACGGGAGCTCACTTGACTTTGGAACTGGGGCAGGTTTACTGTAGGAAAAAGAAGAGCTGAAAGGCAAGTGTCAGATCTGATGGGTTTGGTCACCCCTCACCTTGGGCATTTAGTCCTGGCCATTGGCCCCAGCCTGACCCTGACCCTGGCTATTGTCATCTGGCCTCCCAGAGGGCCAGGGAGAAAGTGGCGACTCCTAGGAGAGCCTTGAAGGAGAGCAGCTGCTGTGAATTGGCCTGCCCTTCCCTCTGGACAGCCTGAGGTGCTGGCGCTGAACCCTGCTGCCTGAGGCACTGCTGTCCCCTGGGAGGGGAGGGCAGGTCAGGGTGCCTGCTTAGTGGGGATGCTGAGAAGGGCATGAAGGGAGGATCTCAGCGTGGGACTGGGAGGTTTATCTGCTCAGTGGATAAAAAGGCAAGTGTGGGCATTTCCTCCCAGAAAGGGCCCCCAGCAAATGCCCAGAAAAGACCCAGTTTCAAATGAGTGAGTGCTCTAGACGTGCTCTAGACGTGGAAGGGAAAGCCTGGACCACAAACTTCCTCAGGTTTCTCACCTGGAGCTTATATGGGTGGGGGTGGGGCAGCATGGTACAGGGGCTTCAGTGGAATCTCTCCACCCCCCACCCCTCCCTCACCCAGGGTCTGTGCACTGTGTCCTTTGTCTTAACCACTACCCTCCCCCCAACCTCCGTGAGACCTGGACACTGCAACTCCCTGCCTGGGGGGCTCACATGGCATTTTCCTCCCCATTTTACAGATGAGGAAGTCGAGGCCCAGGGTGATCTGTCCAAGTTCCCACCGGACTCCCAGTCTCCTGACTCCAGGTCCAGGACCCCTGGGGGCTGTAGTGGGGGGGGGGGTTGGGAGGCTTAGCCTCAGCCCATCGGAGGAGGGGATGTGCCCTTTGAGGGGAGAGTGGTTTCTCTTGTTCCATCACCATCTTAGTTGGAGTTGGTTCTGTGACTGGTTCCTTGAGTCTATGTAACTATCTGTTAGACTGGGAAACTCCTGAAGGACAGGGGCCCTTTGTCACCCTGGGATCACCCCTCAGTGCCCAGCTCAGTGTAGGGTCGGGGGTGGTCAGCCAGGGCTCTTTCAGGCATAAGAGGCAAAGATCCCATCAAACTGGCCAAATTGAGAGGGATGTTATGGGCTCACATATCTACAGAACCCAAAGAAGCACAATGGACCGTAACTGAATGAGTTAGGCCGTGATACCTGTTTCTCTCACTCCACCCAGTTCTAAGCTCTGTTTCTCCACTGCAGTGGGCGTGGAGGAAGTGGGTCCCCAGGGGAGATTGGGGCACTGGCCCCAGAAGAAGAGGGAGCAAACACAGGCAAAAACAACAGAAAGCCCAGAAACACGATGCACGTCATGGATGGCTGGTACATTCAGTGGATTTTTGTAGACACTTTTTTTTCCTCCAAAGAAGGAATTTACATTGGAGGCACATCATATCGTAGAATAAAACCAAGCAGACCCTGGGCCCTGAGAAGGATCTGAAGCCACAGCTTGGCTCAGCAGG
>NW_006796211.1:221273-238350 GCF_000442215.2 Lipotes vexillifer
AGCAGGAAAGAGCGGCAATAATTGATTAGTGAAAGGGGTCTGCAACTTGCTGGGAGAGGCAGGGTCTGCGTGTGCACTGAGGGCCTGGGTGCCATCCCTTGTTGGGTCTGGGTTTTGGTGTTATAGGTGCTTTTTTTTTCTTTTTTTTTTTTGCGGTACGCGGGCCTCTCACTGCTGTGGCCTCTCCCGTTGTGGAGCACAGGCTCCGGACGCACAGGCTCAGCGGCCATGGCTCACGGGCCCAGCTGCTCCGCAGCATGTGGGATCTTCCTGGACCGGGGCACGAACCCGTGTCCCCTGCATCGGCAGGCGGACTCTCAACCACTACGCCACCAGGGAGGCCCTATAGGTGCTTTTAAGGTTTGAAAACAATTGCGTTGAAACTAAATAATGTCGAAAGACTCCTCCAAACTTCAAAAGACCAAATACATGTGCTTGGAAACCCTTTCTGGCCATACATAATACTATCCTACGGAACCGACAGGTAAATTATAATGAGATAGGACATGATGAGGGGTGATTGTTGGAGGCTGTGGTTCCTGGCACTCTGAGGCTCCAGGGAGGCCTTGTCCTTGGACTGTGACATCAGTGAGCTGCACAGCTCCTGCCTGCAGGGGCACATACTTATTGAGTGCCTACCATCTGCCAGGCACTGTTTTAGTTTGAGTACCTAGTGTTTATCACTGTTTACCAGGTTGAGAACTGGTATGATTTTAGGAGCTCCTGTAAACCGCCTCTGGCGCCTGAAATTCCACCATTAGTGGTTGATTTCTTTGGGTTAAACATTGCCCTTACTAGCTTAGGTGCTAGGTACTAATGGGATACTGAATGTGGATCTCATTGATCTCTAAGCCCTATTTGGGTTGCAAGTTATTATTTGGAAGTGTGGAGACAGAGCAGTTAAATAGGGCACCCGGATAGGACATTGGGCTGGTGGTGGAAGTCAAGATTTGCATGTTGTACGTCACTGTGCCTACCCCACCCTGGGCGCTAAACTTAGCAACCGTCAAAAATTTTAGTCATCACATCGTTTTTAGCGGTCATTGTTTTCCAAGTTTGGATCCTAGAGAACAAGAACTAAAGGTCCTTCCCGCCTCTGGCCCCCCACTGCAGCCTTCCAGGTCCTTCCGCTCAGATGGGCGGCTCCTACTGTGGCCGCCAGGGCCAGCTGCTAGAGGAAGTTGCCAGAGCCGCCCTCCCACTCTTCCCAGCTGGAAGAACAGTTGTCTGTCCCTACCTGGTCACCTTCTGGCCCCTAGGAACCCCTTCCCCAATGACAATATCCGCCACTGACCAGTCAGCAAACACTGACCCTCCCCCCTACCCCATAGAGTGGTTAAAAGTATGTGTGGGATCTGGAGTCCGACTGGGTTCAAGACCAGCTGGGTGACTATACCGCTCTTTGCTGACTTTCCCATCTGTAAAATGGAATAACAGTACCAACCCCCAAAGAATTTAGGCAGGTGTCATTGAGATAGATGATCACGTCCCTAGTTCAAGACCTGGCACGTGAAGGAAACTCTACATGGGATCTTTTTTTCTTTTTTTTCTCTTTGCTGAACCATATGGCGTGTGGGGTCTTAGTTCCCCGACCAGGGATCGAACCCGTCTTAACCACTGGACTGCCAGGGAAGTCCCGATACATGGGATCTTTGATGATTATAATGTCATTACTGCTCGGGGCCTCAGCCAGCCTTCCCACAGTGGGTACCAGCCTCCAGCTGTCCGACTCTTGCCTTCCCAGACACTGCACCTCCTGACCCTTTGCACGTAGATGCCTTCTGACCCTCGGAGGGTCCTACCCCGGCTACCCTCCTCTGACCTGGGAACCCCATTCACGCTTAGGGTGTCAACTACCCCCGAACCTGGACTTCCAATCCCGACGGTAAGTCTCTCACTCTAATCCTCCCTCCAGAGTTCCAGATGGAGAAGTGATTTTTACCAGATGCTCAGAAGGCACATCAACTGGTCTAACATGGAAATCCTGTTCCTTCCACTAAAACCAC
The DNA here is from genome assembly GCF_000442215.2 of Lipotes vexillifer. Taxonomy (NCBI): domain Eukaryota; kingdom Metazoa; phylum Chordata; class Mammalia; order Artiodactyla; family Lipotidae; genus Lipotes; species Lipotes vexillifer. The sequence goes on from NW_006796211.1 coordinate 223,280, forward strand.
TTCCTCCCACCCCTAACCACCCCTCCCCCAGCCCCGACTTCCTGCTTTCAGGTGAAGGCTGCGCTGGCCAGGCCTCCCGGGCTGGGGAAGCCCTGCCTGGTGCCTCCCCTCCTTTCCCTCCTTCCTCCTTCGTGAAAGACCAGTAGTTCCCTTGGCCACTGGTTCCTACCTCCATCCCTGCCCCCACTGTCCACTAGGTGCTGCCCCAGCCACCGCCTCCTGCTTACCCCTGCCCCCCACCTCCAGGGGACCTTTCTAAACCCAGGTCTGATGGAGTCACTCCCTCCCCAGAGTGCGAGGGGCCTCTGCTTCCCCATCTCTCTGTTGGGAGGTAATATTTCCACTTCTCAGGGCCGGGGCTGCCGGTGGATTGAGCAGTGGTGTGGGTGAAAGCAAAACAGAGGTGGACAAACTAATAATTAACAGATGTCAATTGTTAATAGCTTAAAAGTACTGCCAGGGCCCCAGCCCCACCCCCAGGCGGGAGGAAAGCTCACAGTCACTTGGCCCCTTGGACGAGATTGATTCCCAGCCAGCTTGGGACAGGGTTGACTGAGAAAGTGACAGGTACCATGGGGTGTGTGTGGGGAAGGGGGGCGGGGTAAGTCCCATTGCCAAGGCCCCTGGGCTTTGACTGACCAATTCCCAGGGGTCTTCTTGGGACGAAGACAGTGGCTGCTGAACTAAAGAGGAAAATCAGATGGGTAATGGGGAAGAACCATGATCTGTCCATAGTCCTGGCTCCCCAGTTTCATCCAGATCCAGGCTGCCGTCCTCTCTTCTGGGTGACTGCAGGATGCTTCCGACAGAACGGACTCACTCCTTTGTTTGCCCTCCTACAGTCTGTTCTTTACTTAGTCACCAGGGTGCGTGTGGTTTTTTAAAATTTAAGGTAGATTGGTTCGAATTGCTCTCACTTCCCACCGCTCTGGGAGCCACGTGTAAACTGCCCTTGGCCCTGACGTCTGGCTGGCCTGTCCCGGCTCACCTCCCGTTCCCCGTTCTCACCACTCTTCAGCCTCGCTGGTCTTTCCTTTGGTTTTGTCCACCTCTGGTCCCCTCTCCTCCTTGGAATGTCCCACTTCAGCTCTCACCTGAAATGACCTTCCTCCGGGACCACGTGTCTCATCGAGGGTGACCCTTCCCGTGATCTGTTAGTCTCTCCCTCAGCACTTGTTTTTTCCTCTCTAGCGCGCATTACAGGCTTAACTTACATGTGGGTATACATGTGCGTGCGTGTGTGTGTGTATACTGATAGTTTTTTTAATGCTTGTTTTCGTTTGTTTCACAGGACAGAAAGCCTAGGAGGACAGGCTCTCTGTCTGGCTTTTCACCATTAGCATTTGGAGGTTTCTGGTACATAGTAGGTCCTCAGTAAATATTTGTCAGATGAACGCATGGATGGGTAAATGGAGGCCTCAAGAGAGGCAGACCCTTGGCTAGGGTGACCAGCCGTCTCGATATGCCCAGGACTGGCGGTGGGGGCGGGATTTCCCGGGCCATGGGACTTTCAGTTTTAAAACCACTATAGTTGCAGGGAAACCAGGATGAACTGACACCCTGCCCCTGCCCAAGTGTCCATTCCTGGAGGACCGTGATTTTCGAGGTCCAGATGCTTTTTAATGTTCACAGTCTTTAGAAGGAGTCCAGGGCAGGTGCATTCCTAAGGACAGTGTGTGGATGCCTGGGGGAGGGCACAGGGGCTGCTGGGCAGGTGGGCTGCCACTCCCCACCTGGCTGCTATCGGCCTCACCTGAGCTTCACGCCGTCCCCGTTAAGCTTGTGGCCACAGCTCCTCTCGCCCTGTCTTTGCAGAGGAGATTGACTTGACACACCCGAGGTCAGCTCCAGATGGCCAGGCCAGGGGCCTTGTTCCAACAGCATGGCTGGACCCCACTAGGGCTGCCATAAAAAATACCACAGGGGCTTCCCTGTTGGCACAGTGGTTTGAGAGTCCGCCTGCCGATGCAGGGGACACGGGTTTGTGCCCCGGTCCGGGAAGATCCCACATGCCGTGGAGCAGCTGGCCCCGTGAGCCATGGCTGCTGAGCCTGCGCGTCTGGAGCCTGTGCTCCGCACCGCGAGAGGCCACAACAGTGAGAGGCCCGCGTACCGCAAAAAAAAAAAAAAAACACAGACGGGGTGGCTTAAACAATAGAAATTTATATTCTCATCGTTCTGGAAGCTAGAAGTCCAGGATCAAGGTGTCGGCAGGGATAATTTCCTTTGAGTCCTGTTCTCCTTGGCTTGCAGGTCGCTACCCTCTTCCAGCCTCTTCACCTGGTTGTCCTCTGTACACTTGGGCCCCTGGAGTCCTTTTGTGTGTCCAGTTTCTTCTTGTAAGGACACCAGTCAGATTGGACTATAGGCCCCACCTCGATGGCCTCGTTTTAACTTAATCACCTCTTTAAAGACTTCATTTCCAAACACAGTTACATTCTGAGGTACTGGGGGTCGGGGCTTCAACATGTGAATTTTAGGGGAACACATGTTGGCCCATAAGTCACCCTAGGCCTGAGTGACCACCTCCAAATATGACCTCGAGGGTGGTGGTGTCAGGCCAGTGGAGCTTCACCCAGGGCAAGAGCCCTCTTTTTCTTGGGGACTGGAGGACCCCAAGGGTATGTTTTCAGCCTTAAGGCTTGGAGTTTGCTTCACCTCCACACTGTTCGGCTTTTTCCATTCCTTCCACATTTGCAAATTCTCTCAAGAGAGAAACTGTTGGTGGTTCTCTCACCTGCCTGGGGCCAAGCCAGGTTGGCTGGTTTTGTCTGGACTGTAGTCCCAGCCTCCAGCCTCAAAGCTTGGGGGTTCCCTCCTGGTGCAGCCAGCCCCCTGCTTACCTCAGGGCCCCATCTTCCCTGAAGCAGCTCTTCCAAGCCGAGTCCGTGGCTCCCGGCCCCTGTGTCCCAGCCCTAGCCAGCCTGCCTGGAGCTGGAGTCCTGTTCCTGGCGGCCCCAGGACTCGGTCAGCACCTGGCACACTGGAGGAGTCACAGGGTTTGAGGAAAAGAGAAGGAAGGCACCTTAGGAGCGGTCTGGGGTGGCTGCTGAGAGCGCTGGAATAGACTGTCTACGGCCAAGTCCAGGCTGTACTGCTTACTAGGTGACCTGGGACAAGTCAGGTCACTTGTCTGAGCCCTGGTTTACTCATCTGTAAAATGGGGAAGTGATAGTAACTACCTTGCGGGATTGCTGAGAAAGTGAAATGATAGGAGCTCATTGGAAGGATTTCACACGGTGCCAGCCATGTGGTAAGTGCTCCATGAATGTTCATTTCTGTTATTTGGGGGCCCGGTGGGTTTGAAGAAGGGTATGTGCCTCTGTAACAGGCCTTCCTGGGCAGCTCTGAGGCTTCTCATTTCCCGGCCCACCAAGGGCATGGTTGGGGGCCGAGGGAGAGGGGGCCCCGGCTTTGCCACCCAGCCCCTCTGTGATGTGGCTGTGTCCCTCACCTCCTCTAGGCTTAACTGTCCCTGCTGGTCACGATAAGGATGAACCCTTACAGGCTATGGCCCTTTCCCAGGTCCCTGGACAGCTCAGTAGCCATACAACACCCCGGGAGACAGGTACCGTTATATTTCCCCCCCTATTTTGCAGAGGAGGAAGCAGATGCTCAGAGAGGTGAAGTCATTTGCTCTGGGTCACACAGCTGGTGGCTACAGAGCCAACTGGGCTGCCTCCAGAATGGCTGGTCCCTGAGCCCCCTTGGTGCTGAGGTGTGGGTGTGGGCTCTGGGGTGTTTGGGCTGACAGGATGGCAGGATCAAGGAGGGTTTTTGTTTGTTTGTTTTTTTGCCTTTTTTTCTTCTTTTTTCATTGCGGCTGCTCTGAATTCTGAGCTGTTGCTCCCTGAGGCTACTGGAGACAGGCGGACTGGCCCGAATCTGGCATATGCAGCCCTATTTGATATGACCTGTATGGTGTTTGTTTTAAAATGTGCATGAGTTGCTTACATATAATAGTCAGAAGGTTTTCAAAAATTAAAATCTGGTAGCTACTCTTGAATCAGATCATCTGGCCATTGTGGACCTGCTTTCCAGTAGCCTCGCTGTGGGCTGGGGCGTGAGTACTCCTTTTTTAAAAATAATTAATTAATTAATTAACTAATTAATTTTTGGCTGCGTTGGGTCTTTGTTGCTGCGTGCAGGCTTTCTCCACTTGCGGCGAGCGGGGGCTACTCATTGCTATGTGCGGGCTTCTCATTGCGGTGGCTTCTCTTGTTGTGGAGCATGGGCTCTAGGCCCTTGGGCTCAGTAGTTACAGCACATGGGCTCAGTAGCTGTGGCTCACGGGCTCTAGAGCGCAGGCTCAGTTTAGTTGCTCCGTGGCATGTGGGATCTTTGCAGACCAGGGCTCGACCCCGTGTCCCCTGCACTGGCAGGCGGATTATTAACCACTGTGCCACCGGGGAAGTCTCGTGAGTACTTCTTTGAGTCTAGCTGGCCTGCTTCTCTCCTTCTCTTCCCTTCCTGGCTCCCACTGGCATTAGCCCTCGAGATGCGTAAGCTGGATGAACTACAGGGCTGGGCAGGTATTGCGACTGTGGCCCCGGGAGCCCCTCTGGGGAGCTCCCTGCTGCTAAGGAAAGGCAGAGTCATAATTCAAGGCAAAATGAGTGGCCCCAGAGAGACGTCCAGACAGTGGTTGGGGCTTTTGAGCTCCGTGCCAGGCACTGGCCAGCCCTGGAGGCTGCAAGGAGATATTGGGGACACAGACTATCCTCAGAAAGTCTGCATCTCAGGGAGTGAAGGTGCCTGGAATGGGCTTTCAAGGAGGATGTTATTTGAACCTGCACAGTGAAAGCACAGAGGCGTTCTAGGCAGAGGGAGTAGTGTGAGCCGAAGTTCAGAGGTGGGACCTCAACAGGCCTCCCCAGTTTGAGCTTTAATTGGGCGGGTCCACCTTCCAGCCCCTCCCCACGTGGGAGCCAGGCTGGAGCTTAGGACTTGCTGGAGAGTGATGAAGGTGCAGGGAGATTCAACTTGGAGCAGCCGTGACTTGGGAGGACAAAGTTCTGTGTGTTTTCAAATGTCTAAAGGCTTTTAATCTCTAATTCTTTTAAAATTGACTTTATTTTTTAGAGCAGTTTGAGGTTCACAGCAAAATTGCGCGGGAAGCAGGGAGAGTTCCGTATTCTCTGCTCCCCACACACAACCTCCTCCACTGTCAACATCCTACACCAGGATCTGTTTTCTAATGTATAAGAATAGCTTATTCCATGATTTAAAATAAAATCATTCCAGAAGGGCAGAAAGTGTGAAACCTAAACCTCTCCCCTTGCTTGCCCCCCACTCAACACACACACACACACACACACACACACACACACACACAAGCACACTCCCCAGAGTAACCACTGTTTATTTTTGGAACACTATGCAGGAACCTGTTTCCGTGCCTCCATGGATGTGTGCATCCAGGGGGTTGTCCCACGTATCCTGTACCTTCACCCTGCAGCTCCCCATGTCTGCATATGCATCTCTGCTTCCCGCTGCAAGAGGGCGGCACAGAATTCCATCTTCCAGAGGGGACCGTAATTGATTCAGCCAGGCCCCCGATGATGGACATGGATGTGGTTTTCAGGGTTTTTTTTTTTTCCTGCTGCAAACAGGGGTACGGAAACATCCTTGTACATCTGTTCTTGTGAGAGTTTATCTGAGGGATAGGATGGAGAAAGATTACATGAATTTAAAATGAACATTTTATGGATTTTAATTTTTGATACACTTTGCCAAGGTGCCCTCTGCGAAGGTTGGGGTCATTTATACTCCTGCCTATCATGGGTGAGAAGTGATGTGGTCATGAGCTTCTCCTGCATGAGCAGTGGGGCTGGGCTAGGGCTCCGGTAGAGTTTGGGTGGGCTTTGTGGGGCAGGACCCAGCCGGAAGTGGGGGCCTTTGGAGTGCGTTTTCTCAGTGCTCTTTTGAGCTCTCATTTATACATATTTATCCATGGAAGAAATCTATGATTCTGTTCAACAATTAAAAAAAAAATCATCTATCATTCTGCAAATTGCTTTTTTCACTAAGATATTTTGGAAAGGTTTTCCTAGTTAGGACATGGACCTCTACCTCACTATTTCTACGTGCTGCATAGAACATTCTGCAGTCCAGGGTGAGATGGTTGATTTAGGCCCCCTCTGCAGGTGTCTGAGGCCCCCTGGGCGTGTTTCAGGGAGCATCCTTTGTGGACCGCATCAGGCTCAGGTGCCAGTGTCGCTGCTGTCTAGAGAAAGTGGTTGTTGCTGGGAATGGCACGGATGTTTTTCCCGCCGTGAGCTCAGAGCAGAAGTCATGGTTCTTCCTTGGCCTTGAACATGGGTCTGGCCCTTCTCTAGGTTCTTCTTGAGCAATGTGCGGGTCCAGGGCATCTGCTGACTTTGTTCCTTTGGCCCAGGGCTCCCCTCTGCTCAGGGAGTTGCTGCGATGCCAATTCCTACTCCCCTTAGCCATCCTGGTTGACTGGTCAGGTGGGCTCCCATTCCGGTGATCCTGGGGCAGCCACCCCCTGCCTGTGGATGAACAGACCTGCCTCTGGTGGGAGGTTGGCAGGAGCATCGAGCCAGGAGCTCACTCATTCATCTGCCAGCATGACTTTCCTCATCTTTCCTCCTGGAAGAGCCCCTGTGGTGGGTCTGGGTCTGGCTGAGAGTGTGGTGGTGCAAGTGATGAGGGAAAAGACTCATTTAGCCCCTACCCACAGGTGATACTAGTGGTCATTTCTGGTGGCTTCTGCTAAGGGCTGGGAGGACTGGAAGGCTTCTGACTCTGCAATCAGGGGAGGCTTCCTGGAGGAGGTGGTATGGGGCCAGCAGGGCAGGGAGACGAGTGTCTGGTCTCTGAGGGAGCCCCTGGGCAGAGGGAGGGAAGGGTGTGTGGAGGGGCCTGGCAAACCTCCTTAAGAGAGACTCTTTAGAGAGAATGGGCGGACCACTCGGAGGCTGGAGAGCTGATAAAGGGGTATTTGGAGCCAGACAGACTAGAGCTCAAACTCTGGCTTTGTCAGTTTCCAGCTGTGACTCCTTGTGCCATCACTTAACCTCTCTGAGCCTTAGTTACCTTGCCTGTAAAATGGGATAATAATAGTGCCTCGCTCACAGGGCTGGCAGTAGGGTCGTCTGAGCTCTTGCCTGGATAGTGGTTGGCACAGAGTTGCACAGGATAACTGGTATGGGGTAGCATGCAGGTGAATCAATCACCTGGGCGTGGGATGATGACTAGAGCTGGCAGCGGAGGTCTGGGTTGAGGCCAGAGACTTCCCGAGTGGAGTCTCTAGGACTCGGTGATGGGCTCGTGCTGGTGAGGGCAACAGAGGTGACAGAGTTGACCCCCTTGCCTTCTCGGGTCCCACACCACCTTGGGGAGCACTGTTTGGGGGCCCTGTCTGCAAAAAGCAATCCATTCATGAGTCTTTGGTGGGTAAGTCAGGAGTCTTTGAGGGCAGGACCCAGGCTGAAAGATGGCACTGGGAGATCCCAGGAGGAGAGGAGGTGACGGAGCGGAGGATTGACAGCAGCCCCCAGGCTTGGCGCCACACTCAGAAAGTGTGGCCAGAGGTGATCTCCGAGCAGCCATTGGGCGCGTTGTCATGGCGCCCTTTCTTCCCGGGTAATTAATGGTGCTTTCATCCCTACGGAGGTTGGTGGTGTGGCTCGGCGGGCGCCAGGCAGATAGTCTGAGCCCACTCCAGCCTTCCTTGGCGATTTATCGCCTGTCAGCCCTGCTCTTTGGGGACATAAAACAAGTTCCCTGGGAGGCGGCCAGGGGCCCTGAGGCCCTGGGCTAGGCTGTCTGGGGCACAGCGGCTCCAAGAGGTCATTCTCCAGGAGCTCTGCCAAGCCTACCCCACTGAGGGGCTTCAGGATAAGCCAGAACAAGCAAGCTGTGAGCACAGGGCTTGGTTCCTCCATGGTGATCTGACCATGCAGGTGGGTGGAGACGGAGCTCTGAAAACGTCAGGGACTCTCAGGACGGTGCACAGCCAGAGTCTGGACTCCAGGACAAGCCTTGCTCTTTCCCCTTTAGCCCCTGCCTCTAAGCCATGGGTTCTTTTTTAACCAGGGACCCCAGGAGTCTCTGGGTGGAATCTGGAGTGTCCATGAACTTGGACAAGAAAAATAAAATCCCACCTTTTTTGCTAACCTCTAATTACAATTCCAAATTGTAATTCTTTCATTACAAATGTAGGTGATAAACCACAGTGGCATTAACTGTTCTGTGATTTTGTAGAAGTCATAGAAATCACAGGAACTGTCACGTCATAGTATAGTTTTGTGGGTATCTTGAATAATGCTTTTTTTCCTCCTACTTCAAAATTATAGTAGCTCTTAGAACGGTACCTTATTATTTAAGGCATTAATAAAGAAGCAAACATACTGCTAATAATTTTTAATAATATTTTGATAATCATATTTCCATGTAATTGGTTTCCTTTGTAATCCTTGATATTTTATTTTCTGCATTTAAAAACATTTTTCTGAGAAGGGGGGTCTTAGGCTTTACCAGAGGCCATAGGAGTCCACGGCACCGAAAAAGGTGAAGGACTCACAGGCTTGGGTACCCAGGCTGCTCTGGCCTCCCCCCAACTCACTGGTCAAGGTGTCCTGTTGCCAAGGGGACTCGTCTGCACTGAACCAGCCTGCAACGTGTACCCAGCTGTGTGCTGGGCCTTGCATGGGGGTGGGGTGGGGAAAGAGCCGCTGGTGAGGGAAGACCTTGCCCTCCAGGAGCTCCTGGGCTCCTTGGGGGTAGGGGGCGGGGAGCAAGACCTGCACCTAAACTGGCTGTACCAGGGGCCCAGGAGACCCTGTGCTGTCGGGGTTCAGAGGAGGGAGAAGTCACTTCTGCTGTAGGGCCTGATCCCAGGGTGGCTTTGTGGAGAAGGTGGTACTGGACTTGAGCCTTGAGAATTTTGAAATAAGAGACATGGGGAAAAGCCCATCAGCCAGCAGAAGCCAAGGCATGGAGACCGCAAGCCTGGGTACACGTGGTGAGTGTGGAGGAGGGAGATGGTGGGACAGAGAGCAGAGGGATGGTTTGGGGGCCCCGAATGCAAGGCAAGGAAGCTCGTGCCCATGCTGTCGGCCCAGGGAGCCTCGGTGAAGTTTTCAGTGGAGAGACGTGGTCAGGTGTGCAGTCCAGGACAGTCCCTCTGGCTGCTGGTGGAGGGATGATGGGAGGGGATGGGGCTGGGGGCTGGGTGGCCAGTGAGGCGACTGGGCGGTCCTCTGATGGGGGATGTGGAGACCTGAACGGAGCCCAAACTGAGGGTCCTCATGGGGGCAGAGCAGGGAGTCGTCCCCTCTGTGGGATGAGGCGGGTGGAAGGTCCCTGAGACCTCAGGCGCTAGAGTCTGAAGTCTAGAATCCTGGTTCTGTCGGTTATTAGCTGCGTGGCCTCGGCCATGTTGATTACACCCCCTAAGGTTCATTTCCTCATCCAAGACTTGCGGTGATAATCCCACCGGCCTGGCAGGGTTGTTCTGAGCGTGAAATGTGTTTAAAACTCAGCACAGTGCCAGGCACGGAGGGAGTGGCGGGCATGCCGTCGCTATGAGTGTTTTTGTCATCCTCTTGGGGACCCGCTGGATGGGAGGGGCTGCAGGGAGAAGAGAGGCGGAGTCTGAGGTGTCAGATCCTCACGGAGGCCAGGCCGGTGTGCCAGCATCTGAGAGACCAGGTCCATCCCCCAGCCTGGGCCTGGTGCCATCTTCCCTGTTGTTCCAAAGAGCTGGGGCAGCTGCCCCTTCTCCTGTCTTCACCTCCTCTGTCCAGCTGTCCCTCAGCAAGGCCTGCTCTGGCGCCTCAAGTGTAGTCTTTCAGGAAGGATCAAGCACAAGTTACATGTATTTCTGACACCTCTGGTGGTATCTGACCAAAGTTCCTTCCGTCTGGGAGGTCCCAGTGTCGGGAAGATGTGGCAAAAGAGAGGGGTGCTCAGAGAGTGACATTAGGAAGCCCCTCTTTGTTTCCAAGTCCCAGAGCAGAAGTCTCTAGACCAGCATTCAGCTGGGAGCCCAGGGCCCCGCCCTCCCACCTCCCACCCCAAGCAGGGATGCCCTGGGTAAAGTTGGCGAGGGAGGAAGACGGGGTCTTGGAACACGGGCCCTGCTCACTCTGCGGCTGAGCCTTGGGGTCCTGGCATTCCATTCGCACCTTCCCACGCTCACCCTGGACCCTCATGAGGTCTCCCACTACCCACACGGCTTCCCTCCCTCCCGGGTCGAGGGGGTCTGGCTTTCACCCCTCTGAGTGATTGCGCTGCTCGGGGCAGTGGGAGCCTGCTGATGCCGGAGAATAAATTTGCCCTGTTTTGTAGAGCATGCGGAAGCATATTTGGGGGGGAGGGGTTAATCTTCTTAATGAGTCGTTCTCAGATTGTACACTATTAAACCCCCGGAAAATTCATGAGCACGCTGGGAACAGAGACTTCATTGGGAAGGTTTGACATGAACAACACAATAAACGCGGCTTCTAAATTGGGTCAGGGAAGCTTCCGAGGCCCAGGGAGAGGACGTTCCCACTCGCTTGGCCCTCCTCAGGCCTGTAGATTAATTATGCACACAAACAGGGCCCTGTCCTCTCTTGTCAGAGCTGGGGATGAGGGTGGGGCTGTGTCTGTGCCCACTGACCCACCCCCACTCCCACCTTGGCTGCAGACAGAGTGCCTGGTGAGGCATTTCAGCCTCTGTGCTTTGTTAATCCTGTGTCTCCACAGCAAGGTGGGTGTACATTTCAGCAAGAGAGATGTAGGTTAGATAGGGGAAGAACTTCCTGGCTGACCATGGGGTGGTGTGAAATCCCGGAATGGGCTGCTCAGGGAACTCGAGGAGACTCTTTTCTTTAGGGCTTTTAAGACCCGGCAGGTTCTACATCCCCGCCCCATTCTGCACTCTTGGGCCATTGCCCCATGACGCCAGTGACCAGAACAGACATTGCTCTAGGCTCTGGTCTCAGGAACCAGCCTGGAAAGGGCCTCTTTCTGGGCCATCATGGGAGACTTACCTCCTGCCTAGCCTAAGAGGCCCAGTTAATTCTACACAGGGCCAGCATCCTCTTAGCCCGAGCCCTCACCATGGTCAAACCACGTGGCATTTGGAAAAGGGAAGCCAAGCTAAGTCTCTCTGTGGTTCCCAGGCTGCCACTAAACCTCAGTGGGTTCCCTCCCTTCCCCAACACCATCTACCTGTTGGAATCCTTCTCAAAGGCCTGGCCCAGATGCTACCTCCTCTGTGAAGCCTGCCTTGATTTCTCCCTGCCCTGTCAGTCAGAATTAGTTACTCCCTTCCTCATGCTTCCTCTGCCTTGGTTCCTTGTCCGTGGGTCCCTGTGGGAGGTCACGTGTCCCACCAGACTGTCGGCTCCCTGAGGACAGGGACTGTGTCGGAGCCCCCTTGGGCCCACACAGTGTCCCTCCCAGGACCATGCCAGTACTTGCATGGGTTTTCAAATGCCAGCTCCTGGGATGTGTCCCCCATGCACCCCAGTGTGGGAGCTGAATGGCCTGGTTTCCCAATGTCAGTTGTGGGAATCCTGGACTCTTGAACTGGGAGCAGATCGGGGACAGAAGGGGAAGCAGAAGAGAGTCCCTGGCTGGCCACAGCTGGCCCTGTCTTTACCCACTTGGTTCTGACATTTCACATTCTTTATTCCTTTTCCTCTGAGCCTGCTTAAATCCCTCTGATTCTGCAGGTCTTTGGAGGGAGGAGAAATGGCCCTCGAGTGTACACATGAACCCCTCCCAGAGCCACCGTGGCCCCGGGCGTCCCCTTGCGCATGGAAACCAGCCCCATCCTAGCACAAGCCTGGGCAGGCGCAGCCTCTGTGAGCAGTTTGTAAGGGGTGACGTGTAGGTCTGAGGCTGGGCGGGCAGTGGGGGTGAAGTGCTCTGTCAGCACCAGAGAAAGGAGGGGGGCCCCGGGGGAAGGGGAGGAGGACACCTTTCTCTGGTGAGAGTGCTTCTGGCAGGTATTACAGGGGAGCCTCCCAGACCATGAGGGAAGGGTTCTGGTGGTCCAGCCTCAGGGGCGGGCGTGGAAAGGAAGCAGGTAGTGGAACAGGAGAAGGCGGTGGACAGCCTGCTCGGCTGGGGAGCCCCTTCGGGTGTTGCCTCCTGCCCCCAGCACGTGGGCTCCCTGCTGACTGGGGCCTCAGAGGCCCCCTCAGCTAACCTGCTGCTGCTGCTGCTGCTGCTGCTGCTGCTGCTGCTGCGTGCGTGTGTGTGTGTGTCAGGGAAGCTGCTGGCCGTTGACTGTGGTGCGGACGCAGTACCTGCCTCAGGAGGTGGGCAGGTGAAGAGCGAGAGCCGCGGGGTCAAGGAGGCCTCTGGGCTATTCATTGGACGGCACTAATTCAGTGTCTAAAAATAATCCTGGACTTGGTGCAACTCTTCAGAATTTTCCAAGCTCTTTCAGACCCACAAAACTCATTTCGGCCTCCAGCGGCCTGGGAGGAAGTGAATTCCATCCATGTTTGACCACAGGGAACATTAAGTTCTGGAGCAAACTTGTGAAGGGCCCATAGCTAGCTGGGGGTGGACCCCAGCCTGAAGCCCCAGTCTCTCTGGCTGTAGGTTCAGCGCGGCCTCCTGTGGACCTGCTTGGAGATGGAGCCAGGGAGACATTGGCTTTGCTGTCCAGATGCCCTGCCTTGCAGGCCAGAAGGCTGCCTGGGAGAAGGGTTAGGATGGACACAGCAGAGGAGAGAAGCTCTGACTGACGGGCTGGGGGTGCTGGGAGGGCGGGGCCTTGCTGGGGTGGGGGGTACTTTGGAGCCGGGCCCTGCGAAAGGAAGGGCGCGCTGAAGCAGAGAGAGTGGGGCCTGGCGTGGAGGCCGTCCAAACGCGGGGCATCTGTGAGTGAAGACAAGACAGTGGGAAGCAGATTGAGGCCCAGACAGCTTGCAAAGCCTCGACTGTGCACCCTCAGCCTCGCCTGCAGAGCCAGGCTCGCCCTCTGAGCAGGAGAGCCACCTTTAAAGAAGCCCACCGTGGAGGGCCCTGTGGGCAGTCTCAGACCCCGAGGTCATGTGAGGGCAAACCGTGGCTGCACCAGCCCCTGGCTGCACCCCAGGGGTCACCTCTCCCCTCCCAGCCCTGTCCCTCTCTGCTCTCTTTCTCCTGGCCAGACCTCCTGCCCAACCCACTGTGATCCTCCCTTTATCGGAAAGAAGAGAGGAACTTGCTTGTTAAGAAGGTGAAGTGACTGAGGAGAGGAAAACAATCAAAGGAAGAGAGGTGGTTGCCACGGAAACTCTCAAGTGGAAGCAGAAACTTGCAGGAGCAAGAGGGAGGAGGAAAGCAGACCTAGTAGGGGATGGCGGGGGCAGGCCTGGCCCAGGCTAGCCTGGAGCGCCCCCTTGCTCAACACCCCCCAGCCAGCCGGGCAGTGCCGCCCAGTTTCTCCCAAGTCTGGGTGGGAGGTGCCTGGTACCAGAGTGACATAACCATCTTGTGGCCTGAGAAGGAGCCTGTGTTGTTTGGCCACATCCCTGCATGGTTCAGAGCTGCCGGTTACACTTTGCCTAGAGGAGCCCAAGGGTTTTCTGCAGGTCTTTGCATGATGTCTCATGCCACTGTCCTAACATGCAAAAGTGACGCGGCCCAGGACCGGACAGTTTCCAAGGCACCTTCCCACGTGTTGCCTCATGCAAGTCCCGTGACAGTCCTGGGAGGACGGTATTCATATCCTACAGATGGGGGAGATGAGGCCCAGAGAGGTTAAGGGACTTTGCTCCAGTCACACAGCTGAGGACGCCCAGGGGTAGAATCACAACCTCTGAGCTGTTGGACCTTACGGCCCTGAGCTCTCCCTGCCTCTCTGCTGCTTTGTGTTTTTGGTGGGTAGCTCTGGCTGGAGCTGTGTACTCCCTGGAGCCTCTAGACCCTTCTCATCCCTCACTCCAGGAGCAATTCCTCCGGGGCACTGCCATTTTTCTTCCTGAATAATCCCAGGGAAGTTGCTTCTTTCTGAGGCTGGATTTCCCCATCCATAAAATAGGCATAATAGTACCTTCTGCTTCTAAAGTTTGTTGTGGGTGAGACAGTTCAAGTCAAGCACTGGGTACAGCGCCAGCACAGAGGCTACCCTCAGAAATCTCCACTGGCCGCGTCTGAACCTGGCAAGCACCCAGTGGGGTAGGCAAGGCTGGGCTGCAGTCTCCCTGTATTTCAGAGAAGTTTCTTCACGTGTGAAGCGGGTCTGATGGGTTCCTGTCTTGCCTGGGGAGTCGGAGAGGGAGATTAAGATCATGGCTGTGGAGCCTCTGGAAACCACTGAGGCTGGTTGGGGGAAGCACCAGTCTCCTACCCAGCCCTAAAACTGGCCACTAGGGTCCCAGTGGGCACCGGACATCTGAGCCTTCATTCTTGCTGCCAAGCTTCCCTGCCACAGGGGAGGAGGGAGGGGGAAGGAGTTGGGCCCCTGCCTAGTTAGCCCTGAGTGTGAGGCTCAGACCTGCTCAAGGTTTAGGTCTGAAAAGGAGCCCCCGGAATCCCTGGCGGCCTTGTGGGCCTGCTCCCGCATCGGAGCCAAGCCTTCGATTTCTCCAGGGAGAGGCCTGGCGCGCCAAATGCATTATTAAATGGCAGAAAGGCAGCACGCTGCACGTGAGAGATAATGGGGGAATTTATTGAATGGGCTATAAATCACAGAACGGAAACACAAAACCTACTGGGGAGGGGAATTAAGTCCTGAGCTGTGGCTTGTTTGGGGTGGGCCGGAGGCCATGTGGCCCCATTTTGCTGTGAGCCCTGGAGCGTCATAGTATACTGAGGCCCAGAGATCTGGGGGCTCCAACGCCGATGACGCCCTCACCCTCCCCTTGATTGACAGTGACCATGTGTCAGAGCTGGCGGGGGCACTGGGCTTATGACGGTGAGCCAGGCAGACGGGACCTGACCCTTGGGGGAGCAGTGTGCCCGGAGAGACAGATGTGAGATGAGTCATCAAAAAATAGATGTCATGGCACAATGCGATGGGCTCCCTGGAGGAAAGGTGCAGGGGCCCGGAGAAAATGACTCAGGAAGCAGCGAGTTTGGAGAGGGAAGGGGGATACGTTCTCTGGAAGGAAAGA
>NW_006796211.1:238453-241880 GCF_000442215.2 Lipotes vexillifer
GTGAGTCCCCACTCTGAGTAGACCAGGTGGCTCAGGACAGCCCCGATGGGGGCAGGGGGGAAGGGGGAGCCGTGGGAGGGGTGAATGAGCCAGACAGAGTGTCCAAGGGCCAGGAAGGCCAAGGTGGCTGGGAGAGAGGGCAGCTTTGAAAATGCTCACTCGGGCTGCTTTGTGGAAAATAGACTCAGGAGGGCCAGAGAGGATCTGGGGGGACCAGTTAGGGGCTGTGGGAGTCCCCAAAGCTGGAGGTGGCAGTGACCTGGATGCAGGTAGTGACAGTGAAGAGGAGAGAGGTGGACAGACTCAAGCTAGAATTTGGAGCTAGCAATAACCCACTTCACAGTGGGGCTGGGAGCCTGGGAAGCCTGCCCCATGTCCTGCGTCCTGGGAGGCGGGAGCAAAGCCACAAGGAGAGAATTGGTGGACCAGTGCGGCTGAGGAGGGGTAGGTGTAGGGAGTGTTGCGAGGTGAGGTCGGGGTGGGGTCTGGGGCAGCACCCACTGACCACGCCCCCCCCCCCCCCCCCCCCCAGCCTGTCCCCCCCCCCCCCCCCCCCCTGCCCGCTGGGACTGGAAGCCAAGGCCCTGGCCTGACTGCTACAGGTCACCTTTTTTTACAAATGGCTCTGTCTTCTTGGTGTCTGAAAAGGGGCTAGCAGGTGAATTACCTGAGGACAGGTAAGGGGAGACCATTTGTGGCAGCACAGGGTCATCATCAAGGGCCAAGCTGCATGAGATCGAGTCCTGGCAGTTTTCTGTGCCTGTAAAATGGGAGAGTAACAATGTCCACTTCTTAGGATTGGGATAAAGACTTGCTGAATTAATATGGCCCAGCAGAGAGTAAGTGACTATAATGGGGTTAATAGCTGTGTCCTGTGTGACCTTAGGCAAGGCTCTCTCCTCTCTGGGCCTCAGTTTCTCCAGGCCGGTCTTTGCAGACACTTTGGGCGAAAGCTCTCTGATCTCATTATGCCGGCGGTATCCAGCTCCCAAGGACAGCCAAGCTGGCAGTGATGCCTCCGATGGGACTGCGTCCCTTCCAGCCTGTAAGAAGACACCAGGCCTATCGGTGCTGTAAGGGGATATTTTAATCAGCCCAGGACCCGGCGAGGTCAGAGGGCACAGAGACCAGGACAAAGGGGGCCAGTCAGGGCTGCTGCCTGGCCTGAACTGACCTTCTGGGCCCCAGAATCTAGACCGCGTTTGGGGGCCCCAGAGAGGGAGGTGGAAGCGGGGAGTTTCATCATGGGACGGGGCCAAACTAGCCTCTTTTCTGAGCCTCAGTTTGCCCGTCTGTACTATGAGACTGGGAACCCCTGCCTGCTTGCCACACACAGGTGCTGAGAAGGGCAAGAGGCTGCAGCTTGTAGAAGGCTGGTAACCCTGTCAGGGGCTAGACTCCCAGAAGCCTCCATGTAGAGCCGGGGGCCCTGAGAGAGAGCAGTAGGTAGGCCAGTGTGGGCCCAACCACTGCTGGTTAAAATGCAGATTCCTGGGTGCTTCCCAGGCCAGCTAAACCAGACTCTCCCTGGTGGGCCTGGGCATCTGCATTTTAACACACTCCCCAGGGGACTGAAGTGCGTTGAAGTCTGAGAACTGAGGTTCTGCTCCACCCGCTTTGCACCGCTGGGAACAGGGCAGAGAGGGGGTGGGCAAGGCTTGTCTAAGTCACTCAGTAGACTGGGACCCTGTGCCAGGCCACTCTGGGGTCCTCGGGGGAGGCACATCTCCGGAGCCCTGGGAGTCCTAGGCTGGGCCTTCTCATGGTCAGTCCTGCCAGGGCCAAGAAGGCTTTTTCCCAGGGCTCTGCAGTCCGGCAGGGGGCAGCACCGGCCAGCATCTCCCGAGGGCTCCAGGCTGCTCTGTGGGCCTGGCCCGGTACGGCATGGAAGGAGCCCGCCATAGGGCTTGAGTGGGAAGGCAGGTCTGTACATGCACAGGAGGCCGTGTAAGGGGGTGGGTACGAGAGAGGGGGCACCAGGAGGACACAAGAAACATGAAATCAGAGAGAGCAGGCGCAGAAAATTCTGAAGCTGCCTTGCAACTTGCTGGGGCAGGGGCTACAGGGCTAGAGAAGGCCGAGGTGTCAGAGGGGCTGTGTTAAGGACTCTGTAACCCAGGCTGCTTCCCTAGGGCCCTCAGTGGGACCGGGATCAACTAAGGGCCCCTTCCCATGTCCTCTGGGCTTTCTAATAAAGGCCATCCAGAGGTCAACCCCCCACCCCCAAGCATTTTAGCCAGCAGGGATGTGGGGTGGGGCTGAAGCCCAGACTGGCGCCAGCTCTCCTGCTGGCTCCTCCTTACTTGTGCCTGTAACAGCTTCATTTGCTGCTGGAAACTGAGGGAGTAGCTGGGGGTGTCTGGGTTACCCTGGGCAAGTCACAAGCCCTCTGAGCCATGAGTAGACAGTGGGATGACCACTAGATTCCTAAAGGTCTCCTGCAAGTCCTAGTTGTGGGAAGGCATCTTCACTTTCAAACTTTCTGAGGACAGGGGGCCAGGTCAGTAGTGAGCTCCCTGTCATCCAGGGTATGCCAGATGAGGCTGGATGAATTTCGCCTCCTCTTCGGCCTTTGCCTGTGGTCCTGGACCATCCCTGCTCCACACTTTGCTAATCATAAATTATCAGGAGAGCCCCACCTGGGGAAAGGGGCAAGTCCCTAACCATAGGGGGAACAGGGGCTGATTTCCAGGATGACCTTGAACTTGTTTTCCTTGGCCCCAAACTTTCAGCTACTTCCTGTTTGAGCAGGCACAAAAATTCTAGGGCCCCAGCCCTTCCTCCTCCCCCGTGGTGGAATTTCCAGACAAAATGGTGTTCCTAGGGTGGGGGCAGGGCTGGCATTGTTCTCACTCTCAAGGGGAGTTGAGGGGTGACAGGTTGCAGAAGCTACATTTAATTCTCACCTACACAGCCTCAGGATGCCAGCTATGGGCTGGGTGGGATCTCCAGGAAAAGCCAGTAAGTGCGAGAACCATGGCACTGGCATAGCCTGCCCCTCCTCTAACACCTGCTGTGGCTCCCATGTGTGTTCCGGACTGGGCACAGAAGCTCTGAGTGTCAGTGCCCAGGGGTCCTGAAAGACCACCCAGGCAACTCCATTTTCTAGGAGGGGGAGCTGGACCTATGAACAGGAGGGGACTTGCTCAAAGGCACATAGCAAAGCAAAGGCATTTATTCATCCATTCATTTCTTCTGCGCCAGCTCTTGCATAGAGTCAGGACTTACATCCTGACCCCCGACCAGCCCCAGGCTGCTGCTTGAAAGTAAACTCCGGAGCTCGTTGTCCACATGTCACATGGAGGAAACCCAGGCCCAGAGAGGTGAAGTCCCTTGCCCCGGTTCCCTTCTTTAAAAAAGAGGGTGGGGGGCTTCCCTGGTGGCGCAGTGGTTGAGAGTCCGCCTGCCGATGCAGGGGACACGGGTT
>NW_006796211.1:242236-249207 GCF_000442215.2 Lipotes vexillifer
AAAAAAAAAAAAAAAAAAAAAGAAGGGGGGCTTTGAGCCCAGCTCCCTTCATTCACCTCATTCATAAAATGTTTATTGAGCGCTGCTGTGCACACTAGGGACATGCCTGGGACAGAACTAACAAGGCCCCCGCCCTCATTAAAGTTTGGGGGAAGACAATTAGTGAACAGCCGAATGCACAGATAAGATAGTTTCAGGAAGCGATAAGTAGAAGAAAATAAAGCAGTGGGATAGGGTGTGAGGATTGGGGCAGAGGTACGTGAGATAAGGTGGCCAGGGAGGCCTCAGAGGATGTGATATTTGAGCTGAGGCCTGAATAGAAGGAAGGAGCTGACATCTGAAGGTCTGGGGTAAGTGTGTGAGGTAGAAGAACAGAATATGCAAAGGCCCTGAGGTGGGGCCACGTGTGTCACCTTCAAGGATTAGAAGGGTATCCAGTCTCATCTATAACCATCTTAGCCAGTGGTTCCTCAAGAAACCTGCTAGGAAACTCTGAATGCTCTCACTGTAGTTCATGGGCATCTAGGCTAGCCCCACCCCTGCAGGCCTGCCTCATGGAGCTAGCCTCTCCTTTCAGTTGCAGAGTGAGGATCAGAGAGGGCTGGGACTTATTCAAAGTCACGCAGCCACACAGCAGCAGAGCTAGGCCTGGAGCCCTTATCCTCCGCCTCCTTGGCCAGGGTTCCCTCCTTACCACTTTACTTCTCCCCTTTAGAGGGGCTGTCTGGGCCTCACCCCTACTTGGATCTATCTCCCCATCTCTTCTCCCTGATCTCACCCTTACATACCCCATATAGCCTGTTCCCCAGTCCCCCTCCTCATCCTCTGTTCCAGCCTCACAGTTCTATATGCTGCCTCCAGTATATGCCTTGCTGGTTTCCATCTTTGGGTCTTTGCTCTGCTGCCTGTTCCTCCTCTGCTTTCTACTCAGTCAACTCCTACTTAGCCTTCTAGCTCAGTACCAATGACTCTTCCTCCAGGCAGTCTTCCAGGATTTCTCCCTCTTCCAAATTCCCTCAGTGCTGACTCCAGATCAGATGGACTCAGCCACTTTTCCCAAACACTGCCACTATCTCTCCCAGTCAGTCTTACTGAGAGCCTGCTCTGGGCCAGTAACTGTGCTGACCAGCTCTGTCTGTTCTGCTCTCAAGGAGCCCACAGATTGGTGAGGAAATAAATAGGCTGGAGGGGCAGATGTGAGCCAGTTTGTCCACAGGGCTCTGACTCACTATGCTATCTGACCTTCCACAACCTCACAAAGTGTATATCATCATGCCCACTCCATAGTTGAGGAAACAAGAGGCACAGAGAGGTAAAGGTAGTAAGCTGAGGTCACGCAGCCAAGAAGTGCTGATTCCTCACTCCAAATCCCATACTCTTTCAGCTCCCTGCCAAGATGGAAGCTTCCTAGGAGCTGGCTACTGGGCTGGTTCATCTGTCCTCTTCAGTGGGATCTGCAGGGGTGGAGCGAGACCCCTCCCCCCAGAACCCAGGCAACTGCCAAACACGAAGTGGTTCACAGATGACCAGGAAGGTCTGCCTGGGAAGGGAGGGGGCTCTCTGACCTCACCCTGGGACCATATGCCACCCCCTCCTGTCGCCCAGTGGGTGTTTAGCTGTCTGGCCCCATCAGCTGGAAGGGGAGGAAGGAGGCTGGAGACCTGGAGCCTCGGCCCCAGGCTGGGCTGGGAGAAAGAGGAGCTGTGGGCCCACCTGGAGCTTGGCAGCGTTTCTGGGTCAGGGCAGGAGAGGAAGTACGCAGAGAGAGTCGCTCCAGGCCAGGCCATCTGGGCTGAAATGACGGCTGCTAGGGTGGGGGTAAGAAGGGGGGTCTGGGGCTCAGCCTGGAGAGTGGATCCGTGCCTCTCCCAGCCACAGGATTGGAGCTCCGAGCTTTGGAGCAGTGGGAGTGGAAGGCTGGGCACCTGTGGCCAGAACACATCAGGCATCTGGGAGGGGTGGTCCAGGTAACTGAGAGGGAAAGGGGGTCTTGGCATCTCTGTTTAAGTCCCGAGGTGGACTGATCCCCAACTCTCATGTGTGCCCTCGGGGGAGTCCCTCCCTCCCATGGCCTCACTGCCCCATCTGCGGGGAGTGATGTCGCGCCACCCTGACTGCTGGGGTGGGAGGAGCAATCAGACCCTCCATGTTTGGAGAATTGATGCCAGATCCTGGCTTGCGATGAATTAGGCAGGCTCCTCTGGCCAAGTGGCTGTCCTATAGGGCCCCAGCTTCCATCACCTGCTCTGAAGTTTCCTTCTAAACCTGACCTTCCAGGATTTTACTGACAGGCTGTTGTCATGTATGAGGGAGATATATCCTCTTCTCTGGGCTTCTGGAGGGCAGGAGGTGGTGGTTTGGGACTGGAGGAAGTTTCTAGATCCTGATGGGATCCATGGAGGTGAGTTGGGCAGAGATAACTCATCTTTATTTAACATGTGAAACCTCAGGCCCAGAGATGGCAAGGGCTCTCTTTGAGTTATGCAGTGCCCAAAGAAACAATGACCCCACCCACTGGCCTTCCACCCTATTAGAGCCCTGCCTCTCCCGAGGGTTCACCCTTAGCCCAGTTTTGGGTGACTTGATTTCAAAAAAACACATTCCCCGAGGCTCTGTCTGTGTGTTCCAATGTCCACGCTTGATTTCTTCCCTAGTTCTGCCTGTGTTATGAGGGGCAGGGCCCTCTAAGCCCAGGATCATCGCGGCCCTGAGTGGGCCATTTTCTGTGAAGGGTGTCATTAAATTTGTTGATGGCTTTAGGAAGTCCAGGGGCTGGTGGAGGTGGTGGACACCTAGTTGGGCCTCGAGCACTCGAGCTGGACCTCTCGGGCTTGTCTCCACCTTCCGCCATGTCTGAGATCCCCCGCTCCAGCCCGCCCCATCTGAATGAAGGTCCTATACGTGGTCCAACCTCATTCCCGGACGAACAGTGGACACAGGAAGCCGTCATTGCCTGCCAGACAGGCCACCTCCCATGGCAGAGGCCCATGACCTTAACCGTGAATGCCCTGCAGCACTCCCACCCACACCCTGCCCAGGGCTCCAGCGACTCAAAGCTTGAGACCAGCCTGGGAGGCGGATGTGTGCAGGGCTGCCTAGCTGGGGACTTCCCCTGGTCGCTACTGCCCAGCCTCGTCCCGACAGGAAACCTGACAGGTCTGAGCCCTCCAGACACCCATTGTGTGGAGCCTGGTGGGCTCCGGTGTTTCCCCTGTCAGGACTCCATCCCTTCTCGCCTCCTCCTGTTCCTTGTCAAAGCTGGCTTTTAAGGGAAGTTCCAGGCTGTTGCCCCTCCTCCATCTCTGCATTAAGTCCTGCTCAATCTTAAGACCTTTGCTCTTTCCAGCCTGCCTGAGTTCAAATCCTGACTCCTAATGCAAGCGGTGTGACCTTAGGGAAATTACTTACCCTCTCTGTGCCCCCAATATTTTCTGTAAAATGAAGGTGGTGACCATCTGCCTCATATGTTAAATGAGATAATGTGCATAGATAATGCAGACAGTAAATCCTGAATACAGTTTATTGCTATTAAATCCAAACTTCACCCTCTGACAGCCTTTTCGAGGCCAAACTTGGAACCTTCCTATGTTAGAGGTCTTGGACTCTGTGGTCCCCTCCAGGCGTGAGCATCTCTCCTCCCTGAGTGGAGCCTTGTGTTAGATAATGTTCATTATTGCTGTTGTTTTCCTCCTGCACAAAAATGGCCCTTCTGGAAAGGTCAGGCCCTTTTGGTTTGCACGAAGCTGAAGAAATGGGTGATCTGACTTTACACTGGAGGAAACACTGTCCTGGATGGGCAATTTACGGCTTTTCAAGGGTAATTCTGACTATATGCTTTTTTTGCTCCTTCCTCAGTGACTGTAAACCTAACAGATGTGAGACTGCACTGGGCTGGTCCCCTCCCTGCATCTGACCCCTCCTGACCCAGCCCTGGCCTGGCCTCTGGTTTTCCTGGACTTCAGCCCAACAGGGTGTAATTCTCCCCCAGACCTCGATGCCGATGGGTCCTCTGCCTGCAGGGAAATTCTTTGGGTCCGTCCCCCTCTGGTCTTCTCCTGTGTCCTCATTGTTCAAACCTAACTGGTCGGGTGTGGTGGGGATGGGGGGTGTCTCTGTTGGGCGCTGAGGCTTCTTTAAAGAGGTGATGTTTGAGCTGGGTCCTGAGGGT
This sequence comes from Lipotes vexillifer, assembly GCF_000442215.2. Lineage (NCBI taxonomy): Eukaryota > Metazoa > Chordata > Mammalia > Artiodactyla > Lipotidae > Lipotes > Lipotes vexillifer. Next base: position 246,405 of record NW_006796211.1, read on the forward strand.
TAAGGAGTTCACCAGGTGGGTGCAGAGGAAAAGCGTCATGGCAGCCATCTGGCCACATCAGGGCAGAGGCTGGAGACTTAGGGGGCTGAGAGCAGATAGATCAGGGTGCATGGAGTGGGCTGGCTGTTTTGTGACAGGGTTTGGTCCTTTTCGGTACTCTGGGAGTTCACCTTTGGGGGCTTTGGAGGGATGCTGAAGGTGGTGGTGGGGTCGGGTGGGATCTGATTTAGCTAGTCCCCAGCCCCCTGCCTGGTACTTGCTAAACAGGCATATTTCCAGGCCCCATCCAGACCCACCAAATCAAGAGTCTTGGAGGAACCCCAGAAATACGCATGTTTAATGAGCTGGGGCCATTTGGAGGCTGCGGGGCATGGAGGTAGGGGAGGTGGGAGCTCGGCCTATTCAGGAGACCCTCTGGAGGCAAAACTGAGGTGGGAGAACAAGACCACTGATGGGGACTACCTTCCCTGCAGGGCCCGGGGTTCACAGGTGGTCAGGGCCTGGCCCTTGAAGGGGTCTGTTGCAGGAAGTGGTCGGGGTGGGGTGGGGGACATTTTCAGGTGCCCCTCCTCCAGCCTAGGCAGTCTCCAGAAGGGGGGCTGCTTCTGTTTGAAGGGAGGAGGCCACAGGGGCAGCAGGAGGAGGTGGGTGGCTTGCTCCACAGAGGGATTGATTCCAGATGCTCTGCTGGGTGTGCAGGGAGCAGCCTTTGTCTGCCTGCCCATCCCAGGGGTCCTGGACCTCCTCTCCTACCTCCCACCCTGTCCCTTTCCTACTCAGTCCTCCAGCTGGTACCGTGGAGATGTTCAGCTTGGATGGTTGGCAATGCCCACCCCATCCGAAGGCCAGAAATGCAAAAGCTTCTTTCTCTTCATTAGCTGACCCTCCCTCCACAAGGCAGATAGGTTAGGGAGTCTGTAAGTTCTCCTTGTAGGCGGGGAAACTGAGGCACAGAGAACGACTTGAGAATCCCAAGCATAAACAGAGTCTATGCCAGACCTCTGGAACCCAACTGTGTTTACAGATGAGATGCTGAGGTCCTGGCTGCTTTCCCTTCCCTCTACACACACTCACCTAAATCTGCTAGTTGGGGGCCTCAGGCTAAGACCACTTGTCCCAGCCTTAATCAGCTTGATCACTTGATCAGTGTCTCGTCTCCTTCATGGAAGGCTAAGACCTGGCCAATCAGGAAGCTCCTGCTTTGGGGAGGAAACTGGGCCAGGTGAAGTCCAGGCCCTGGGAAGAGGATTCGTGTCCGCACCCTGAGCTGGACTTCCTGGGAGTCCTCCTCCCCCCAAAACTGGTGGGCCTGGCTTCGGAGGTTATTCTTTCTGGAAGTGCCAATGTGTGGGTAGGTGGCTGCGGGAGCCCCAGCTGAACGGGGAGGCTCTGAACTGGGTTCTTGTGTTCTGGAGGAGGCTCGCTAAGAGGGCCCACAGCTTGCCTCTGGATGGAGGAATTGGGTACTACTTTTCCCAGGGGCCTCTGCACTTGTAAAAGAGGCTCCTGGTGATGTCTGCTACTGAAAATGAGCTAGAGCAATGCTTAACCCAAAGGAGGCTAATGGGGTCCTTGCAGGCCCTGTGGTTTTCCATCTTCCCCAGGGATTGGCCAGAGCTCTGGGGAGAGGGGCCACGGGAGTTGATAGCTTCTGACAACCCAGACTGGGTTTGGAGGAGCAATACCCCTCCTGCCCTTCCCCCCTAGTCCTGGGAAGGCGCCTGGCTTCCAGCTGTGATCCAGGCTTCTGACCTGGGGGCCCTCCCCTCTGGCTGAGGGAGCAAGGGAGGGGGTCCCCTTTGTGAGGTGCAAAACCTGGTCTGGATTCTTGCCGACTGCCCCGCCCCCCTCCAGGGCCGCACCTTTTCAGCTGTGCTGGAGGAGGACATCCAGACTCCCTCAGGACCCACACGTGACTCTCCCACCAACACATCCTTAAGACTACTTGTCAGAGCCCTGGCTAAGACCCTTTGCCTCTGCCGCTGAGGCAAGTCAGACCTCCTGTCAGGGCCTCAGTTTCCCCTTCTGTACTTGAAGGGATGGAACTGAGGCAGGTGGTTGTCAGAATAATTTAAAAAATAAATGCCACTGCAGAGGCTGGCGGGTAGAGAGAGATACCGCAGCCAATGGCCAGGGTGGTCAGGGAAGGCTGGAGGAGGTGGGCTCTAGAGCAACAGACTTTGGCCAGGCAGAGAAAAGTCAGAAGGAGGCCAGTCTCTGCTGGGAGTAGAGTAAAGAGGAGTGAGAAGTCGGGGGGCGCGGGAGTGGAGGTGAGGTTGGGAGGTAGCTCGATTGCGGATAGATCGCTGGAGTCTCAAATACCAAAGAAGAGTCTCTGGACTTGGGACTTTTGGACTCTGGGAGCCATGGATGGTTCTTGAGCTGGGGGAGTGCGTGACTCGGAGAAAGCTTTCAGCAGGGTGCAGTAGAGGGAGCTGGCACCCTCCCTTCTCTAGCCTCGGTTTCCTCTCCCTACAGTGGGGTAGGGAGAGTTCTGCCCTGCCCGCAGTCCTGCTAGAACTGCTGTAAATACCCAGCGGGAGGGAGACCTCACAGCATCTGAGGTGTTTCATTGGGAGGAGGGTTTAGATCAAAGGGGCAAAAAGTTCTGATTTGGCGAAGACCCGAGGGATACATAGGTGTTCATTATGTTCTCTCTACTTGTTCTGTGCTTGAATATACACCCTAATTGTAAATATATAAAAGTAATATGCGTATCAAACGGGACGATTTTTAAGGAACAGGCGAGTATCCTGCGTGAAAGAGAAGTCTCTCTACCTGCCGGGGCGGGGGGGGGGGCAGG
>NW_006796211.1:249236-270870 GCF_000442215.2 Lipotes vexillifer
GGGGGGGCATGCTGGACGGTGTGTGTTTGCGGATCGACACGCAGCCCAGTGAGCTTGGGGCGGAAAGCGGCCCTGCGGCACCGGCCTCATTCGGACCCTAATCGAGGGTTCCCGGTTCGGAAGCACGGTGCCCTCCTGGTCGCCTTGCCTGCGCCCTGCCCTGTGTCAGGGAGCGCCCACACGCGGGTGTGCACTGTCTATACCCGCCGGCGGGGTGGGACGCCGCGTGCGCCCGGAGGTCGGGCTCTCAGGCGCGGGGGGAGGGCGGTGGCCGTCCTGGGGACCTGCCTGGGGTCCCGGGCACTCCGGCCCGCCTGGCCTCGCCGACTCCAGGCCGGGATTTCTCCCGCACTGACTTTCCGGGCCCGTGCCAGTCCGGCCTCCCGGTCCCCGGCCCCCGCGGCGGGGCCGGCTGCTCCGGGGAGGGCGGGAGGAGGAGGAGGAGTTTGCGCGACTTTGTGGGGCAGCGTCGGCCTCGGCGGCGGCCGCAGCGGCACGCGGGAGAACGCGAGGACGCCCGCCGGGCCGGCCGGAGCGGGCGATGGGGCCCGTGTGAGCGCGCCCAGGCCCGGCCCGGTGCCCGGCGGGCGGCAGCATGTCCGCGGGCGGCGCCAGGAAGAGCACCGGGAGGCCCTCCTACTACTACCGGCTGCTGAGGCGGCCCCGGCTGCAGCGACAGAGGAGCCGCTCCCGCAGCCGGACCCGGCCCGCCAGGGGTAGGCGCCACCCCGACCCCTGACCCCTGACCCCAGGCCCTCCCTAGCGCCGGATCACCGCCTGATGCCCTGGGGTGCCCGCGACCCTGGGTTCTCCTGCTGTCTATTTACCCCGGACCCTCTCAGCCGCCCCTTCTGGTTGCCCGGAACTGTGTCTGCTTGCTTCCCACTCCCCCAGCTTCTCCTCAACCTCCACCCTGGTGGGGAAACTGAGGCTCCGGTGTCTCCTCTTGCCAAGCGCAGGCAAAGGGGGGATCGCAGTTCAGCTTCTTTCTTCCACCTCTCACTTTTGACCACCGTGCCTCAGTTTACTCAGCAGCGGGGGCATCATCATCCTGAGCGACCTGGCTTTCCTCCCCTTGCCTGCACTGCCCTGGCCTCTCAGCTTACCTCCCCCCAACTCCCTCTTCGCTCCTCTGGGACTTAAGTGGACTCCCCCGCCTCTTGGGTGGAGGGGCACGTGGGTGGACCTCAGGGGGTCCTATCCCAGGGGTCCTTGGCTCCACCGGTGTGGTGGCTGGTAACATCTGTCCAGGACGTCTCTGAGTGGGTGGGCGCCACCTCCTTTGAAATGAGTTTCTCTCTTTTCAAGGCCAGGAGGCAGGACCTGGAGGGGGAGGTGCAAGCAGCATTTTCTTTTTCCAGTAACAGGATCCACAGCTGGAAAGGCGTGTGATCCAGGGGGCTGGGTGGGGGCCGGGACTTCCTTCCATGGCTGGGTAGGAGGTGGGGGGAGGCCCCCTGGAAGGAGGAGGGCTTCGAAGGGGCCCTGGGGAGGCTGGAGTCCCTGGCAAAGGCTCAGGTCCACTGACGCGCCCGTGGGTGGGAGGGAGGAGGGGGCTTGGGAGTACCTAGTGGGCACCTGGGCTGAGTTTACACCATCAGGTTATCTTCGGAATCTGGAAGGCTGGCCCCGTGCCCAGCCTGACCCAGAGGGGTTTGAGCAAATCTGTGCTTGGAATCTGGTCAAATACCCACCCCTCCGGGCACTGGTTGTGTGGCCCGGGCCCTGTAGTTGCCCCTGAACCTCAGTTTTCTCGTCAGTATGAGGATAAGTGAGGCAGGCAGGCGGCATACGTTCATTTGCTTCTTCCAGAATGGGGAAGGCTTTTCCCACAGTCAGGGCTCAACAACAATGTACAGGGCTTCCTCAGGAAGTGGTGAGTTCCTGAAGTAGTGAGTTCCCTGTGTGTGGGAGGGTTCAAGCTGAGGTTGGGAAGGCACACGTGTGTGTGCTGGGAGTTCAGTCTTTAAGGGCCTCCCAAGGCCTGTGCTCTCTTCCCCCTTGCCTTCCTTGAAAAGGCCTCTGGCTACTGCCTCCCTCCAGGCTTGGCCCGGGCCATCAGAGATCTGGGCTCGAGCACTGTGACTTTGGGCAAGTCTTTTCCCTTTTCTGAGTCTCAGTTTCTTGAGCTGTAAAAGGGGGCTAGTAGTATTGATACACGGAAGATTCCGTGAGGAAATGGGTTCAGGTTGTGAGAAATGGGAGCTGTACAGATGGCCAGTTACGCTCAGGTCACCATGAGTCCTCCTGTACCCACCCCACTCCTGCTCGATGCCCTGTGTGACCTTCCCTTCACTCTTCACCTCAGCCCAGCTCCATCCCTGCGGGCACAGAGAGGACCAGAAGGCCCCCTCCTGCTCAGCTGACTGAGCCAGAGACAATCAATACATGTCTGGCCATCGTCTGAGCCCCAGCTCCCAGGCTCGCCTGTGCAGGAGTCACTGCTTTGTGTCCCAGCCTCAAAGGAGCACCCAGCCTGCAGGGAGGGGGGAGGAGACTGTCCCTGAACAGAAGTTACATCTGGGAAATCAGGGAGAGCTTCACAGAGTAGGTGACATTTGGACTGGGTCTCACCAGATGGGTAGAGTTTCCTTTGGCAGAGGGAGTGGTTGAATCAAATCAGAGTTCAAGCCCCTGCTCTGCACAAAGCCATCCTTTGGCCAGTTACCTCTCCAAGCCTCAGTGGCCTTGTCTGGTAAATGGGGGTGGTGATGGCAGGGTTGTTTAAAGACTGAGAGCAAAGGCGTGGAAAGCTGCAAGCCCGCGCTGCCTGGGACTTGGGCCACAGTTGAGTGTGAGCTATGGATGTCCTTACTCTGGACAGAGCAGCAGCTGTGCAAAGACAGGGAGTTGGAAAACCTCTTGGGTGTGTGGGCAGAGTTCATCCCGGGGTGGCAGAGGGCCTGGGTTGGTGGAGGGGAATAGCGGGGAGCAGTAGTTTGGGCCTGATAAAGGCCCTTGAGTGATGGGGGGTCATGGGTGAGGGCTGGGAGCTGCCTGGCAGGGTGAGAGGTGGAGGTACCCGGGTTGGGGGCAGCTAGAGCATCACTGACCTCCCTCCACTAAACTCCCAGATCCCTGACTCTGCCTCCAGGGCTGCCCCTCCTCCTGAGGGCAGCACACCCCTGCCCCCCAGGTGGTAACTCATGCTGGGGGAGCCACCTCGAGGCCTTGAGCTCGTCCTTTCTGACCTCACGCCTCAGTCTCCCCATCTGCAGTGGGGCTTGGTCCCATGAGGGTGACATCATCAGATCCCCAAGGAGGCGGTGGTACCCAGCATCCCAGCCCTGATTGGGCCCTTGCTCCACACCCATTCTGGCCTCTGCCACAAGCAAGGAAGGACAATGACTGAGAACGCAGGCGTGTGTTTGTTCAGAAACAGGAAAGTGCAGGGAAGAATTGGCTGGTGGTGGGGACGCGCAGCTGGCCCAGCCAGGGAGAGGGTTGTGACCAGACTGCCACCTCTGAGGAAGCTCCCTGCCCACCGCCCCTACTGTCCCTCTGGAGTGGTGGGAGGGGGCTCGCTGCAGACTAAGACTGTCCCTGGTGGGGCCGCCAGTGAGGGACAGTGTCTGCAGTCCCCCAGGTGTGACCAAAGCAGGGCAGTAAGCAAGCCTCTTCCCTTCTCTGCGCCCTGAGTTCTCCATCTGAAGTATGGGCAGAGTGAATCTGTTGTTGGTAGAGGGGGACACGAAGTTTGATTGTGGCCAGAGGCAGGGTGGAAACAGTGACTTTTGCATGGCAAGGGTCATCTGGCCATTTTGTGTCGTGCCTGGTGACCCTGAGTCCTCTTGAAGGCTGGGCGTGGCCCATGAATTTGAGGGGGTCCTGCCCCCCAAAAGTGTGTCATCAGCCAGGGTACCTTCCCACCTACCCCCACCAAGGTCAAGAAAAGCTTTGTCTGTCTGTCTGACCTACCTGTACCCTCAGGGCTGCTGGGGAAATACAAGTTTTCTTCTTGCCCTGGATAAAGTCCACCCATTCATTCAACTAGCAAACACGTCTTGAGCACCTGCTATGTGCTGGGCATGGGGGCACATGGGGATGAATTGCATAGGCTCCCAGCTCTTGACAAGCCCCCAGTTGGTTGGGGAGGCTGGCTTGTTGAGCTGCCCTGGTGCACAGAGCCCTTTTGGGGGTACAGGGCAGTGGTTAGTGGGAGACGGACTCTAGTCCCAGCTCGATCATGAGCTGGTTATGTGATTCTGGCACATCCCAAGGCCTCAGTTTCCCCATCTGTCAATTGGGGCTAATCCTGTCCTGCTGTCTCACATGTTGGGAGACCTCTTGGAATGCCCATCCCTATACTCAGGGGAGGTTTTGATTCTTTTCTTCGTGTTTTCATCTGAGTTTTTCCTGGGGTCCAGGCACATGCCAGGCCCTGCCTGGGCGCTGCAGACCTGGCCTATGTTTTCTCCTTAGATGGTCAGTTCCTTCTCCACGCCCACATATATCCCATTGCATGGCCCTGTGTCATGGCTGCTGTGCGGTCCCACTCCCTTCCACCTGGGTGTCTTTCTTTCCAAGGTATGCTGGAGTCTGTGTGAGGGGCCTCAGGAGGGGGCTGGCTCCCAGGAGCGCTCCAGCATCCCCTGAGGAATGTCCTGGGCAGGAGGTGCTCAGGAGGACTAGGGCTGACCTCCTGAGGTGGGGGTCACCTCCCAGGACTTTGAAGCTGGCAGCTGAGTGATCTAACCCCTGACGTCCAGAGGCGGGGGCACTGAGGCACAGAGGGGCCACCTTCACAGAGCGGGGTATGGAACCCAGGGCTTCTGGCCCCCAGGAAGCTGGCAACATGGTTGGGGAGGGTGCTGATTTGCCATGGCTGCTTCCTAAGTGGGAGCGATGGCTAGGGAGGGGCCTGGGTGCCACCATAGGGAAGGGCGGGCGCTGGGACCTCTCCATGGGGACCCTGGCTTCAGGGAGACCCGCTGAGAGGCCCCTGGGCAGCAGCTTGGGGCCCCAGGGGCTGGACAAGCCTGAGAACAGCCCTGAGGGTGGGGGCTGGTTGTACCTTGTGGTCCCCCCAGTCTTTAAATGTCCTTTCAAGAGCCCAAGTCTGAGACCTCTGAAATTGTACATATACTTTTTTCTGCCTTGTTTCCTCCTTTGCTCCTGCTGAGACACCATCTCTCCTTTGGGGATTGGCTCCAGCTTCTCCAGGCCTTTACGTAACTCAGGTAGTGGAGCTTCACTCCTTCTCACGACGTGTAATAAAGTTGAAATGACTTCTGTTTGCCGAACGCCTGCTCAGTGTTGGCAGTGAGCTTAACTCTGTATTTACCTTATTTAATGCTCACAACAACGCTGGAGATGGATACTGGCATTATTCTCATTTTAGAGGTGAGGAAACTGTGTCCCAGAGAGTGGGAGCCTTGTCCAACGTCACGCAGCTAAGAAACGGTGGAGCCCAGCTCTGCCCTACTCCACATCTTGGGCTTGTGAACGCACCACCTTGCTATCTCGTGGGCAGGCGGATCCTTCTGAGGTTAGGCCTTGGCTTTGATAAGGCCACCTCCTTCTATCTGATTTGCACAGTCAGCAACTCTACTGAGTGTTCACAGCCATCCGCTTCCACAATCCTGACCATGATTCAGGAGGGAGGCAGGGGAATGACCCCACTGGCATTTGAGGTGGGGAGGGTCCATCCTGCTCGTTGGGCCCTCTGTCTGCCTGGGATGACTCAGGCCATCCCTCGGGCCTAGGCTCTCCCCCGGCCCCCACCCTTGTATCCTGCTCCCATTCATGCCTACCAGCCATGTCCTCCTTTCCCTGGGCAGGTCACAGGTCTTACAGACTCAGCCCTGTTTTTCCACCGAGTTCCTTTGTGCTGAGGGTTCAGCATCCCGTGTTGTGAGGTCCCTGGAGACCAGCAGACAGCTTGAGGCCAACTTCCCAGAGCTGTGTAGGTCCTTGAGGGAGGCCAGAGGCCCAAGTTCATCTGCTGGAATGTCAGCTTCTTGGTCTTTGTGTTTCTGGCGCATCCTCATCACCTTTAATAACAAGGAAGGTAATCGCTTCCTTTTACCCAGCTGACTGTGTGCCAGGCCCTGCGTCAAGAGCTTCACCTGACTATCTCGTATCTCCTTTTACCTTTCCAACCCTCCTAGGAGGTAGGGGTCATTACCATCACTTCCCTTTGCCAGGTGAGGAAACTGAGCTCAGGGTGTGGAGGAAGAGGCAAGGTTCAACCCGAGGCCACCGGACTCCCAAGCTCACGCTTAGAAGTGTGCTTCAAAGGGTCAGGTCTGGAGCTCCGATTCCTGGGCGCTCTTTCTGTGCCCCGTTGCATTCTGTACTTCCTGAAACCTGGTGGCACAAGGACAGGCCCGGAGCCTGCTTTGCTCAGCTGCTGATGGGGGGAGGTTGGAGGGATTAACCTGTGTGGCCCTGGGAGCTAACTGTTCCCCTTGACAATTGGAGAAACTGAAGCCCAGAGAACCAAGACCACTTTCCCGACGTTAAGGAGAGATCCAGGTCTGGAATCCACAGCCCTTTGCATCCTATTTTGGTGTTGATTTTGTTTGTTGCTTTTCCTAATGTTAGCCCAGATTGGGACACTGAGGCAGCTGGGCTCCTTGATGGGTCTTCTTGGCGGGAGGGAATAGGGGTTGAATTCCTGTGTAACTTGATACACAAATGTGCTCACATCCCCGACCGCATACGTGTTTTGCTTCGAAATGACACGCAGCCTCTTGACTATTTTTAAAAGAAAAGCAATGGCTGTGATATTTCCCCTGCACCTTCCTCTCGAGGCCACTTGGTTAAATGTCAGGAAAGGGAGAGTATTTCCTGGTCAGGAACGTTAGGAGCTTGCTGGGAGCTGAAGTTTTGTTTTCTGTTAAGTAGGTGTTTGGGGAATCGGTTCCCGGCCCTCCCCCGCCCCCCACCCGCCCTTCCTGGGAAGGTTGTGTTTGACAGTTGCTGGGAGGAGGGATTTGAGAGGGAACAGCCGAGATGCCCGCGCGTGGAGTGGCAGGGGGGGTATTTTTAGCCATCCCGATCCAGTAGAGACATTTCAGCGTTTGTTCAATATTTAATTATCCATCTGAAATTGGCCCATGTGGCCTTGAGTTTGGAAGTGGCTGTCTGTGCTGTGATTTCCTCTGATTGCATAAATAAGGAAGGGAGGGGAAGCGCAATAGCCCTCCAAATAATACTAATAAAAAAATAAAAAGAGTAGACTCCGTACTCAGAAAAGACAGGCTTGGTTTCACAGTCTAGACAGACCACCTGTGCGTTAGTAGGAAAGGTGAGTCCGTGAGCAGCCGAGATGCCCGCGCGTGGAGTGGCAGGGTAGTTATTTTTAGCCATCCCGATCCAGTAGAGACATTTCAGCGTTTGTTCAATATTTAATTATCCATCTGAAATTGGCCCATGTGGCCTTGAGTTTGGAAGTGGCTGTCTGTGCTGTGATTTCCTCTGATTGCATAAATAAGGAAGGGAGGGGAAGCGCAATAGCCCTCCAAATAATACTAATAAAAAAATAAAAAGAGTAGACTCCGTACTCAGAAAAGACAGGCTTGGTTTCACAGTCTAGACAGACCACCTGTGCGTTAGTAGGAAAGGTGAGTCCGTGAGGGTGCCTAGCGCACCCTTGGAAATGCAGCCCTGCTTGGTCTGTGACTCTCGCTCCACAGCTGCCTGGTTTTATTTGGGATGGGTTTCCCCCCCTCCGCCAGGTTCCTGTGTCGACTTTGACAGCTGCCAGGTACCCGAGAGGAGGTTTGGGGATTTTGCTCTTGGAAGTCTTGTTAGCTTTTATTTCTCTCCTCTCTTCTCCCCGACAGACAGGATAGCACTGTCGGCATCTGGGCTGTGTTACTTCTTTTTTCTTGGCCCTTAGGGGTGATGTGTTGACACGGCTGTGAAATGGAAAAGGCAGAGCACAGGGAGGACGATGTGGCTGCTGTGAGGCTCAGCACGCTCCCCTAAAGCCTCCGGTGGATGAGGGAGCAGAGGGAAGGGGAAGAGAGTGGGGCTAGAGGGAGCCAGGCAGCCAGGGATGGGGCTCCTTTTGGTGTCCTGCTTGGCTTGGGGACTGTAGAACTTGGGTTTAAAGGTTGGAAACCAATAAATTGGCAATCTGGGATAGTCTTCTGGAAAAGCGGTTTTCTATCCATTTATCCCTCTATCCTGGGGACTGAGTTTGGGTCAGGTGTGTGGCCAGGGCGGGAGTCCTTCTGACTGCACCATAAATGCTGGTGACCTCAGGCAAGTCACTAAACATCTCTGGGCTCAGAAGCACTTTGAACAAGTAGATGTGAAACAACATAGGGTATCATTATAGGCGGGGTGAGTTATCATTATCTGTTCATCCAAAGCCTGAGGGGTTAATTGCAGCTCTATTAGGGCTGATCTAGAAATAAAATGTGATGCTTGTGGGGATCGGAGCCATCCAGATGGCTCCTTGGCATTCCCTTCCCCCAGAGGCTGCTACAAGTGTCACTTGTACTTGTTCAGAGCAGCAGAGCTTTAGTGAGCCACCTACTGTTTGCAAGCTCTGTGCCAGGGGCTGCCGTGGAGGATACAGTCAGCCCCCACCCCCAGGGAGCCGGGCTTATGGGGAAGGTAGTCCTGTAAGCGGGTTGGCAGATGGTGTGACTGGAAGGGTAGGCAGGGCCTTGGATGGTGAGCCACGAGGTTGGAACTCCCCCTGGCAGGCCACACGGAATCAAAGGGAGAATTTTGAAAATAACAGTCATTATAATAGCACCGACTTCCATTTTTTGAGCACTTGACACAGTGTAGGCGCCTTTCTAAGTCCTTTGCGTGCATCATTTCATTAAGTCCTCATTCTCACAGATAATTGTATCAGCTCCATTTTGCAGATGAGAAAACTCAGGCTCAGCCTGGTTAATTGACCTCCTCGACGTCACCCAGCTACTGAGTGGCAGAGTTCAGGATGTTTCATTCTCACTGTACTTACCAGAACTGCAATTTAGGAAAATGATTTTAAGCAACCAGCAAGCTAGACTGATGTGGTCCGGGGAGCAGAGAGAGTGGGTATCAGTGATCACAGGTGACTATGTTGGCCGTCTTGTTGCAAGAGGCAATGGGTTTGAGCGGGGAGAGAGAGAGATCAGGGGTCGTCCTCACAGCGAGAGGGTTGGGAGCTGGTGATGGGATAGGCCCAGGCAAGTGGGGAGGGTTTGGGGTGAGGGGGCAGCAGAGCTGTGGGCATGGCTGACAGGCCTGCTCTGACTCTTGATGCTGCAAGGGTGGGAGGGCGGCACCAGACTGGGCAGGGGGTGCCTTTGGGGAGTAGCTTCAGGAAAGTGGTGGAAAGGTACTAGAGGCTGCAGGAGGTCAAATGGTTGAGGGGTGAGGGTGGCATGCAGAACTGGACATTGCTGGAGAAGCTGGGTGGCTATGGAGGTCTGAGGGAAGCCTGGGTTTCCCATTAACTGTCTGTGTGGTCACTGTTCCCCCTGGTGTCTAGGGAGCTGTTCAAAGCTGCATGTTAGCAGCAAGCAGTTTGGGGCCCTGAGGGCCCTTCCGCATCATCAGCGGCAGCCTCTGAGCCCTCCTGGGACAGGACCTTGGGCTTCAGAAAACCAGGGGTGCAGCCCTCCGGTCCCACCCGCAGAGGGAGAGCCATCTGCAGAGGGAGGGGCCAGTTTAAGGAGTGGGGAGCAGGGGGGCTGGGTGCTGGGGCAGCCCTTCATGGGGATGTTATGGAAGAGGCTCCTGGGTCACTGGTGGTCCCCAGGGGAGACCACCAGCTATGGGCCAAATCACTCCATCTCCTCTTTTTTTTTTAAAGAATATAATGTTTATGTTAGTGTTTTTCCCCTTCCCCCCCAACCCCTAGGATTACAAAAGTAATAAAGTAATAAATATCCATTATGCAAGAGAAGAAAATAAAAAATAACCTTTAATTCTAGCACCCAGTGATAAGCTCTGGGAGCATTTGGAAGGTGATTTCCAGGCTTTTTCCCTTCTTGAAGTTTTTGAAAATTCTAAAATATTTGAAAGTATAAAAAGTGTAGAAAATAACATTACAGACACCCAGGTACTCACCTCTCAGATTTAGCAAATGTTAACATTGCCATGATTGCTTCTCTTTTCTTCTTTTTTTCTTTTTCTTTTTCTTAGAAATAAAATGATTCAGGTACAGCAGGGGGTCGGCAAAGTACAGCTCACAGGTCAAATCCCACCTGTTTTCATATAGCCCACCGCCTGTTTTTGTATGACCTGCGAGCTAAGAATAGCATTTACATTTTTCAAGGGTTGAAACAAAAATCAAAAGAGGAATAATGTTTTATCACGTGAAAATGATCGGAAATTCAGATTTTCCGTGTCTATAAGTAAAGGTTATTGGAACACAGCCCCACTTATTCATATTGTCCGTGGCTGTTTACATGTTGCCTTGACAGGGTTATGTAGTTGAGACAAACCTAGAATATTTGCTTTCTGGCCCTTTATGAAAAAAATGTGCTGACCCCTGAGATATAGCTAAAGTCTCCTACGCTCTCCCCAGGGATACCCAGCCTCCTAAAGGCGGTGCATTGTCCTGCCCACGTGTGCTTTTACGCTTTTACTACATTTGCAAATGCTTCAAAATGTGTAGTATTGCATTGTGGGTTTCAAAAATGGGTACAGAGAAATTGCACACGGTGGGGAAGAGCCAACGCGTGTCTCCACGCTAGGACCTCCTTCTATCCTGAATTGCAGCAGTACAGGTAAATGCCAGCTCTCTGCCGGGCCTGGAATAGGTCCTGGGGCTACAGAGTCACGGGAGAAAACTCAGGAGTAAAATTGGAGAAGGTCACACTTCAGGCTAAATTTCCTAGAAATCCTCAGAAAGCAAAGGAGCAAAAAGGGACTCAGGGATGAGAGAACACTTCAGGCCAGGTAATTAATCCTTGGAGTGATGGGGAAACCCAGAGTTTTGGGAAGGCTGGGGATTCTTTGAAAGTGAGGTGTATGTCAGGATGAGGAAGAGGAAGTATGGATGGTCAAAGGCAATTGTTTGTTTTTTAAAGATTAAAAAAAATTTTTGGCTGCGTTGGGTCTTCGTTGCTGCGCGCAGGCTTTCTCTAGTTGCAGCGAGCGGGGGCTGCTCGTTGTTGCGGTGCACGGGCTTCTCATTGCGGTTGCTTCTCTTTGCTGCGGAGCACGGGCTCTAGGCGTGCGGGTTCAGTAGTTGTGGCTCGCGGTGTCTAGAGCGCAGGCTCAGTAGCTGTGGCGCACGGGCTTAGTTGCTCCGCGGCCTGTGGGATCTTCCCGGACCAAGGCTCGAACCCGTGTACCCTGCATTGGCAGGCAGATTCTTAACCGCTGCGCCACCAGGAAAGTCCCAAAGGCAATTGTTAAGGGACTCAAGTAGAGGGGCTTAGAGAAGAGCTGGTGACAGTGTCTATAGATGCTGAAAGTTTGCAACACTTACACTGGACTGTTATTCATGAGGCCAACCGGGGACTAAGGGGTGAACACTTGTGCTGTCCTTTTGGGAGGCCCTACCCAGAATCCTGAGACATAGCTGGGAGGCACATCTTCTCAGCTCTTCCCTCCCACCTTCTGAGAACCAGGAGCCTGACCCCTCCACGTCCCCTCTGAGGAGTTCTTGTGCCACCACCAAATGCTCTACGTTGAGGATTCCCAGGGTGGGGAGGTGCCCTGGACCCCAGCCCTCCACAGTCATTTCCATGCCTCTCTCCCAGCAGACCCCACCCCCAAAACAGCGGGCAACCTCCATTGACTCGGAACCACGTCCTGAACTTCAAGACAACTTGAATTCTGATCCTGATTCCTTTTGAGAGATAGCAGGTTATCGCAGTTCCATAGGTTCAAGACTTCTCCCTTCCCCACGCCCAACATCAGGGGACCAAAACATGCAGTCGAATGAGGCATCCCTTATCCCCTTCTGCCGTGTAGCGGGGCTGGGATGGCACCTGGAGACGTAGAGAGAGGCCAAGGGCAGGGAGGACACTCAGCCTTCCGGGGGACTTGGGACCTGTCATCCTCTCACTTATCTCTCCATGGAGGCGCTTTCCCATCCTGGGGCAGCCCTTTGATTCAGAGCTCGCCAGGCTCGAATCCTGTCTTCTGCGTTTCTTAGCCTTTCTTAGCCGAGTGGTCGTGGTCCTTTCAGTTGATGTTTCTGAACTTCAGTTTCTTCCTGTTAAAGTTGGAGCTGGTGTTTCCTACTTTAGGAGTCAGCTTGAGGATAAATATACACATGCCATGCAGTCCCTGTCTCTCTTAGATCTGTTTCTCCACGTTTCCTGGTGGTCCATTTTTATTACATACGAATATCCAGTTGTTCTGCTGTTAAATTTGTTGAAAAAACGATCTTTTCCACCACCAATTTATCGATCGACCACATATATGTGGGACTATTTCTGGACTCTTTATTCTGTTCCATGGATCTATATGTCTATCCTTTTGCTAATATCACGCTATCTTGATTACTTTAGTTACATTTCAAGGCTATAAAGTATGTCTTGAAACCAAGTAATATAAGTCCCCCAACCTGTTTCTGCTTTCTCCAGATTGGTTGGCCCTTTTAGATCCTTTGCTTTGCCATCTGAATGTAAAATTGAGCCTGCCAGCGTCTTTAAAACGCCCGTAGGATTTTGACTAGCATTGCCTTGAATCTATAGATCAGTTTGGGGAGAAATGCCATCTTAACAAGACTGAATCTTCCCAATCCTTCAAAGTGGTGTATCTTTCTGTTTATTTAGATTTTCTTTAATGTCTCTCAGCAATATTTTAAAAGTTATTAGCCTTGTACTTGTTTTGTTAAATTTATTCCTAAGTATTTTTGATACTCTTTGTTAATAACTATGAGGGGTGGAGATTTTGACCCTACCTGCTGACTAGCAACCTAGACTGGTAGAGTTTCCCGGGTGCCGGCCGAAGACACGAGACTCGTGGGTCAGAGACAAAGGACTCTATGACTCATGGCCGGTAGCGTGAACTTCATGGTTGCATCAATTTTCTTTCCTTCCAAGTTCCTAGGGCAGTCACAGGTGTTTTTGTAGAACGTAAAACAATCTGCTCCTTTGTTTTGTCAGATTATAGCTTCATGTTCCTTATAGGACCTAGTGTACAGTCTATGCGTCAACTGTTCCTCAAGCTAAAAATTACACAAAGAGCTGAAATTCAGTTTGCTTTAGTATTAAATCATTAAATTAGAAACTTGGAGATTATTTATTTATTTATTGGAGTATAGTTGATTTACAATGTTCTGTTAGTTTCTGCTGTACCGCAAAGTGATTCAGTTATACATATATATTTATTCTTTTTCATATTCTTTTCCATTATGGGTTTTTTTTTTTTTTTTTTTGCGGTACGCGGACCTCTCACTGTTGTGGCCTCTCCCATTGCGGAGCACGGGCTCCGGATGCGCACGCTCAGCGGCCACGGCTCATGGGCCCAGCCGCTCCGCGGCATGTGGGATCTTCCCGGACCAGGGCACGAACCCGTGTCCTCTGCATTGGCAGACGGACGCTCAACCACTGCGCCACCAGGGAAGCCCTCCATTATGGTTTATTGCAGGATATTGAACTTAGTTCCCTGTGCTCTACAGTAGGACCTTGTTATTTAGAGATAATTTAAAATTCGAATTCCAAGCTGTCAAATACAGAAAGGTAAAGAGAGTTTTGAAGTTATATATAAAAAATCAGTATGTACACACTTAAAACTTTATGCCTATTTTAAGTTGTTGGAAAACTATAAGACTGTTGTGTAGCCACGTTGTTCTAATTGAATAGTATCCTTGTTTCTGAGGAAAACAGAGCAACGTCTACACAGTCTATTATGCTTTTATAAACTGTTTAAAGGTACTTTTCTATTGTCATTTAAAAAAATAAAGTGCGAATTCCAGCTCTCACACCGAAAAAAAATATATATATATAGTTTTTGAACAAACACTAAGTCCTGAGGTGGAATTTGGGGGTAAAAAGAAATCATTTATATTTTCTGAATGAAATGAAAAATAGAGTGAATTTAATTCTATACCTGAATATTTAGGGTTTGATAATCATGATTCTCTCTGGAGTGCTGTTGTTGGAATTTATATACCCTAAAGAAGTGTTAGTAATGTATTTAGTATCTGTACTAAGGATAAATGCACAGCGTGTGGAGTGACTATCCAAAGAGAAATACCCTCTATGTACAGATGTGAAAACATCTGTAAACTACATTATAAAATAACCAAGACAGGTACCATATACTTTCGTGGTTTTCAAACCCTTTTACATATGTTGATTGATAACAAGTGCATTGTGGAGAAAGAAAGAAGTTTACGTTAGGTAGGGTCATGAATATTATGTTTCCAAAAGGAAGCTTTTCTCCTTTTAAGGCAGCCATCGATTTGGAAAAGGGACCTTGAGAGTCCACAGTCCTGGGTCAGCCAGTGGTGTGATGTCACTGCCCCTCCATTTTTACTAGAATAAGTCGAACCTTGATCAGTGGGTGTATTGACTTCCTATTGCTACTGGAACAAACTACTGCAAATTTCGTGTCTTAGAACACACAGACTTGTCTTACAGTTCTCAGGGTCAGAAGTCTGAAATCAGTTTCTCTGGGTTACAACCAAGGTGTCGGCAGGACTGCATTCTCCCTGGGGGCTCTAGGGGAGAATCGGTTTCCTTGCCTCTTGCAGCTTCTAGAAGCTGCCTTGACCCATGGCCCCACCTCACTCCCACCTCTGCTTCCATCACCACATCGCCTTCCCTGTCTTCTCTGATGCTCCTGTCTCTCTCTTATAAGGACTCTTGTGATTACATTGGGCCCTCCCAGGTAATCTAAAATAATCTCCCCATCTCGAGATCCTTAATCACATCTTTGAAGTCCCTTTTGACATTGAAGGTAACATATTCATGGGTTCTAGGATCAGGATGGGCTCTTTGGGGGCCATTATTCCGCCTACCACAGGTAGGTAAGGTTTAGTAACCTCTAAGAACCACGTCTCCTCCTTCTTCCAAAGATGGATGGGGGACTTCCCTGGTGGCGCAGTGGTAAAGAATCTGCCTGCCGACGCAGGGGACATGGGTTCGAGCCCTAGTTCGAGAAGATCTCACGTGCCGCGGAGCAACTAAGCCCGTGCTCCACAACTACCTGCACGCCACAACTACGGAGCCCGCGTGCCACAACTACTGAAGCCCGCCCGACTAGAGCCTGTGCTCTGCAACAAGAGAAGCCACGGCAATGAGAAGTCCGTGCACCGCAACGAAGAGTAGCCCCCACCCGCCGCAACTAGAGAAAGCCCACGCGCAGCAACGAAGACCCAACGCAGCCAAAAATAAATAAATAAAATAAAAAACAAAGATGGATGGCCAAAGTCTGAACTGGAAAAAGTGTGTGTAGGAGACCTACCAACATCAGTGCACTATTTTGGCAAACTCACGCTTCATTTGGCTGTTAAGAGCAGATAAGAACAGTACAGATGTGCTTCACACACACACACACACACACACACGCACATGCACACAGATACACAGTGGCATCAGCTGGCCTGCCCTGTCTGAAAAGTTCTAACACTCTGAAGGTTCCTTGACCTGTTGCCATGGTGATCTTACCTTTGGCTATTCCTGCAGTTCATCTGGCCACTCCTGCATTGGTGGGGGAGGGGAAGTTGGGACACCAGTTCATTGGCAGCTTTACGCTTGGGGAACTTCGTTCCCTGACCCACGAGTTTGTTTCTAAATCTAATTTTTGGACTTTCCTGATCCACTTTCTCTAACTGGTCATTGGGGCTGCTGTTGATTTCAGTGTCTTTTCCTTTTTCCTATTCAGATGTATTCAGAGGGTACAATTTGTACTGAATCATCATACCACCTATTTCTATTTTAATTTTACTATTAGTTTTTGGAAGGCTGAATTATTCTTCATTCAGCAAGTGGTACGGTTCCCACCCGTAGCCCATCCCATTCTCCAAAGAGTATCTCTGATACCAAGTTTCTGAGTACTGTTTATGATATTTTTCTATGTAAGGGCACACACGTACAAACAGAAAGTAAAACATCATATTAGTTTAATCACGTAGACAGCAAATGTATTTCAGTCTAAAGAGCCCATGGTAAGCCTTTGCAGTGGTGTCTATATTTCTGTGCCTCTCACCTCTAGATTGCTGGCCATTCTCTGTACTCAGGGAACACTGGATATGAATACATTTCTGCAGTTAGTTTCTTGGGATGGAAAATCTCAATTGTTTACACACAGATATGATTCCATGTATTTCAAATAGGCTATTTATTAACTTTTCATTCTGAAATTTTTACAGATATACATATCTGTAGGCAGTTGCAAAACCAGTACAGAGATGCTTCTGTGCATCCTTCACCCAGTTTCCCCTGATAGGTACGTCTCACGTAACCAGTACAATGCCCTCCAGCCAAAGACCCACCAGGAACACACCTCCAACTGAACAAGTTGTGTTTATTACTTATTGCAGTGATGGAGAACACACACTGTGGGGAACCACGGGACATCTCAGAGTGTGGTAGAGAGAACCTACTCTAGGATTTGGGCTTTGGTTGGGTGATTTGGGGGACGTCTAAGGAAGTGGGGTTCACTCTTGATTGGCTGCTCTCAGAAAGCAGGAGCAATTCTGTGATGGGGTATCTCAAATCTTATCTCCAGGGGGAAGAGGCAGCACAAGGATAAAGCTGTCATCGGTAAAGGAGCAGCAGACACTCATTTTCGCCAAGGTGGGGAGATTTTTGGTATTTTGTGGGTGGCGCAGTGACCTGGCTTTTGTCAGTGGCTTAGACAAAATGATAAAGTGGACTTGTTTTGCCTCATTTTATCATGGTAGCCTTGTCTGAGGTTGGTATCCTGTGAGGTTGTTTATGTCCAAAAGGAGAATAACATGGCAGAGCTGTGAATGCCAGGTCAGCTTCTGGATGTCAGTGTCTGCTTTCCTCCTTCCTTTCTCATCTTTTGTGCACATCAGTACGATGAGTGTGTATAACTCTGTGCCATTTCAGCACATGTATAAATTCGTGTAACCACCCCTGCAAACAAGACACAAGACTTCTATCACCATAAAGATCTCCCTCTTGTGCTGCCCTTTTATGGTTACACCCACTTACCTGCCCCCCACCATCCCTAACTCCTGGCAACCACCAATTGGTTTTGCATCTCTATGACTTTACCGCTTTGAGAACGCCATATAAATGGGATCATGCACCATGTGACCTTTTGACATTGGCTTTTTGCACCAAGCATGTTGCCCTGGAGATCCATCCAAGTTGTTGTGTATTTCAATAGTGCATTCCTTTTTCTTTGCACAGTAGTATTCCATGGCATGTGTATTAGTTTCCTATTGCTGCCATAGCAAGTTAAAACTTACTTAGCAGCTTCAGACTTCAGGCTGCTGCTTCAGGCGCAGCAGTTAAAAATCCGCCTGCCAATGCAGGGGACGTAGGTTCGATCCCTGGACTGGGAAGATCCCACATGCCACGGAGCAACTAAGCCCGTGCACCACAACTACTGAGCCTGCATGCCACAATTACTGAAGCCTGCGTGCCTAGAGCCCATGCTCTGCAACAAGAGAAGCCACCGCAGTGAGAAGCCAGTGCAGCACAGCAAAGAGTAGACCCTGCTCGCCACAACTAGAGAAAGCCCGCACGCAGCAACAAAGACCCAACGCAGCCAAAAATAAATAAATTAAAACAAAAACAAAACAAAAAAACTTAGCTTTAACAACACAGATTTGTCATCTTAAAGTTCTGTAGGTCAGAAGTCTGGTGTGGGTCTTGAGGGACTAAGATCAAAGTATTAGTAGGCTGCATTGCTTTCTGAAGGCTCTAGGGAAAACTCCATTACATTGCCCATTCCTTGTTGGCAGAATTCAGTTCCCTGTGGTTGTAGGACTGAGGTTCCTATCTTCTTGCTGGCTGTCAGCTGAGGGATGTTCCCAGTTTCTAAATAGAGGTCACCCACGTTTCTTGGCTCGTGACCCCATTCTTCCATCATTCGTCTCATGCTTAGAATCTCTCTTGTCTCTTCTTGCATCATTGAATCCCTCAGAGCCATCCTCTTGCTTTCCTCTTGCACATTTAATATTATCCCCAACTGGAAATCCAGGATACACTTTCATCTCAAAGTCCTTAACCTTAATCACATTTGCAGAGTTTCTTTTACCATATAAAATATCTTCACAGGTTCTGGGAATTAGGGTAGACTTCTTTGGAGGGAACATTATTCTGCCTCACACACTGTGGATGTACCACGGTTTAACCATTCACCTACTGAAGGACGTTTTGGTTATTTCCAGCGTTTGGCTATTACAAATAAAGCTCTTGTGAACATTCTTGTTAAAAAAAAAAAAAGCATAAGTGGATTGCACTCTGTTTCCTTTTGCAATGTACTGTTTTCACTCAACCTCTTACTTCTGAGTTTGATTCATGCTGATCTTATAGAACTGGGTCCTTTGTAGGGGTCCGTGGACATTGCCCCCTGGAGTCCTACCCTATTCCACCGAATGACTGCCTCAAGGAGTCATCCACTGGGGCATCCATTCCCCTGTTGGTGGACATTTAGGTTGCTTCCCATACTCTGCTACTACAAACAGTGCTGCAGTTGACATCTCTGTGCAGATCTCCATGTGCAAGTCTGAAGCATTTTTCTAGACTGGACATGTAGGAGGGGAATTTCCCATCTTAGAGTGTGTGTGTGTGTGTGTGTGTGTGTGTGTGTGTGTGTGTGTGTTTCAACTAGCTCTTTTCTAATTGTTCTCAAATTCTTTTCTTTCCACCAGCAGTGAAGAAAGACTTTCCCACATCCCTGTCAACATTTGGGGTCATTGTTCTTTTTCATTTTTGCCTCCCTGAAAGGTGTGAAATGACATCTGGTAGTTTTAATTTGCATCTTCCTGATCACTGTTGAGGTCCAGCACACACATACACCCCTGCCTTGCACCTCCTCTTTCTATAGAACTGACTTCTTTTCTCCTGCAGCCAGTATTAGAGGTTGCTGCCTCGCCTCGACCTGTTTTTAAGCAGTAAGATCTGGGCGGTACAACCCGACAACTGAAATTTGGTGTCTTGTCTGAAATTACAGGATGTTCCTCAGGCCTCCGTGTTTCCATGGGAACAAGTAACAGCCATCCTTCATGATTAGGAGGTATCCATGGCGACCAAGCCAGCAGCATTTGAATGAAACCAATTTTATTTATTTTTTTTGCAAACACATGAAGGTTAAAATGCATTTCTCCGACTATGGCTTCCAAGAATAGGAAGGCAGCCTGGTCTGCCTGGTGAAACAGAGACTCTTGACCTCCTGCTGGAAAGGGGATGCAGGATCAGCTGGTCCCGTGACCTAATTTTGTAGACTGGAAGCCCGAGAGGTCACGTGGAGGTCACACAGTGAGTCTGAGCGGAGGGAAGACGCCTGAACCAGTGCTCCGAGGTCTGGAGGAGACTCGGAGGTCGGCCGGTTCGCCCTTCCTGGGGTCTGTCCCTGGGGATGCCACCTTCATCCTGCAAGATATTAGCAAACTCACTCAACTTCTCTGGGGTCCTGCTAGTACCAGCTGTGTTGCTTAGAGCTCGGTGCGGGGCATGAGCCCAAGCATCCCAGTGTCTGCTTCCTCAAATTAGAAAAGACTTGCTACTAAGTCAAAGGCCAAAGGCAGCTGTGTTTTCAGAGGCAGAGATAGAACTCAGGGGGTCAGCTTTCCGTCTTCTTTACCTTTGTAAAATAAAGAGCGGGTTTTTTTCCATTGCCTTTTTGTTTAGGTGGTGGGGAATAGAGACAGTCACTGCTCTTACTTCCTGACTCACTGGATTGATGATAAGTCATGAGCCCGGGGATGTAAAGGGGCTGGCCTGGAGTCACACAGCAGAGTCAAGGTTAAGTCAAGTCTCCTGGTCCCAGCCTGGTGTTCCGCCCCCTACCCCATGCTCCAGGCATCCTCCGCCTTCTCTGAGCCCCTCTAGGTGTGGGTTTGGGGGGAACAGTTTCAGCATATACTCTTGCCACTTACCTGGGGGAACTTCAGAGGAAGTCACTTTTCCCTCTTAGAACCTCAGTTTACTCATCTGGAAAATGGAGCTCCCTGTAGCTGTCTAAGTTGTGAGGTGGGGATGATATTTGAATGTGTCTCAATGGGGGCAGTACTGCCCCTAAGTGGACAAAAAAAATTGATTCTAGGAAGGGGAGGTGAAAAAGTCTCACTCTTTTTCTGTATAAAGCCTAATATACATATAGGACAGAAAGATACTTACTGTATATCTATGGTTTTAGAATTTTGTTGAGGGGAGACTAGGAAATGAAAAAGACTCCTTAGGGGGAATGAATAAAAGGTAGGGAAACACTGGTCCGTACCCCGGGGAACCATGTGGTTATTATTACTAACTTTGTGTTTGGAGCTTGTGTTGGCTGCTGGCTTCTGCGGGGGAGCTGTTTGGCGTGTAGGGTCAGAAGAGAGCCTGACCCAGCCCAGACTCTGCCCCTGTGGTTCAGCGTGATCCCCAGGCATGTCACAGCTTCCCATCCATATGTAAAGGGGGTCCCGCCAGCTCCGTGAGTGGGGCCAGGATCCCTCCTGGTGGATCCGTGGGGGTCCAGCAGGAAGCAGATGGCACTTACACGAGGATGATTTGAGGTGTGGGCGGGTGTGGGGAGCCATGAAGAGGAGTGCAGGACCCCAGAGCTACTGGCAGCTGGGGCTGGTCCGCTGAGGCTGGCAGAAGGGGAGGGGAGCGTGGCTGCTGGGAGGCGAGAGCGCAGGAGACCTGAGGGTAGTCCATGGTAGTCGGGAGCTTTGGTGGAGAGAGGCAGCTGGCCCAGGCGACTCTCCTTCCGCCCCTGATCTCCTGCCAGGGCCCCCCATTGGCCAAACCCCATGGAAGCCGGAGGGGGTGGTCTACACCCTGGGGCAGCAGGTGGGGTGGAGAATGGAGAATGGAACTGGGGCTAAGCGGAAGCTGTCCGGAAAGGTGCCTAGATTCCTCTTTCTCTGGCGTGCAGGAGGAAGAGGGGACTCCTACCCTATCCATCCTGCCCTGCAGCCCCCTTGCTGGGTTTCTGCCTTCTGAAGCAGATGAGGTGTAGCCTGGGCTTTCTTTCTTTTTTTTTTTTTTTTTTTAATTTTGAGTTTATTTGAGCAAAAATCAATTTGAATTGTGCAGTGCCGAGCTGGAAGTGGTTAGAGATGCTCCCCCGGGTGTCTGAATTGAAGTTTACGGCTACTTTGGGAGCACCCACGAGGGTCCTTGCTATTTATCTACTGGGTTAGGAGCTAGTGGATAAGTTCCTTTCCTCTAGTCTCAGCTTCCTCATCTGTAAAATGGTAGTTGGACCACGCAGCCTCTGAGTGCCTCTTGCTCAGACCCAGCAGGCAATGGCCGAGATCTGTACAGGCTGTGGAAACATCAGTCTTTTTTATTTTTAAAAAAATTTTTATTTATTTATTTATTTATTTATTATTTTTGGCTGTGTTGGGTCTTCGTTTCTGTGCGAGGGCTTTCTCTAGATGCGACGAGCGGGGGCCTCTCACTGTCTCACTTGTTGCGGAGCACAAGCTCCAGACGTGCAGGCTCAGTAGTTGTGATGCAAGGGCTTAGTTGCTCTGCGGCATGTGGGATCTTCCCAGACCAGGGCTCGAACCCATGTCCCCTGCACTGGCAGGCAGATTCTCAACCACTGCGCCACCAGGGAAGCCCTGGAACATCAA
>NW_006796211.1:270880-274850 GCF_000442215.2 Lipotes vexillifer
TTTGGTACGCGGGCCTCTCACTGTTGTGGCCTCTCCCGTTGTGGAGCACAGGCTCCGGACGCGCAGGCTCAGCGGCCCTGGTTCACAGGCCCAGCCGCTCCGCGGCATGTGGGATCTTCCCGGACTGGGGCAGGAACCTGTGTCCCCTGCATCGGCAGGCGGACTCTCAACCACTGCGCCACCGGGAAAGCCTGGAACATCAGTCTTGATCTTAGGGAAGAAGCAGCCTCGCTGGGCTCCTTGTGTCCTGCCAGGTGCCTCTGTGTGTCTCTTGCCTAGAGGTGTGAGGGCACACCTGCCCAGGAAGGGGCAGTGAAGCTGTGGCCAGGTGTGTGTGTGTGTCAGGGAGAGGGGGTAGTTCCTGAGAGGCTTCTGAAGGCTGAGGGCAGTGTCACACACATGGGTGGGACACAGTGGTTAGTTATGGAGGACCCCCAGGTGGAGGTGACGGGGGGTACTGGGGGTGGGGGCGACATGAAGGCAGACTGGGGGGCGCAGGAAGAGATTTCCTGGGGAAATCTCCAAAAAGAGTGGGTCTCCCCTAGTGTGTGACTAGCAGACACCGTAGAGGGGGAGTGGGGTGAGGAAGGTTCTAAGTAGGAAGCGCCACGAGGGAAGCAGAGAGGCCCTGAGACATGGCAGTCACTGGGCTGAAGAGGAAGCTTTTCTAGAAGAGGTGGCCCCAGGGCTGCCTGGTGGGCCTGAACCCATCCCCTCCGGTGGCCCACTTCCTCCAGTCCCAAAGTGGCTTTGCCTGCTTGCCCACCGGCCAGGGCTCAGCACTGGCCTGCCCTAGTGGGATGAGGGGCTCAGGTCTGTCCTTCCACACTTCTGAGGACCCCTGTGCAAGCCGGCTGCACAGAGAGAATGGACCGGAAAGTGTAGCACGGCCCCCCGATAGCTGAAATGCCTTCTGGGAAAACCTGCTCCTCGTCTGTCCTGTGTGTGTGCACATGTCCACACATCCACTTGTGCACGTGTATCTGGGGACGGATCCGAGTTGGTACGCATTGGAGTGTCTACATGGATGCGAACATGTGTGTGTGTTTTCTGGGCGTGCGCCTCTGACTCTGCACCCCCGTGTGTTCGCAGGTACCAGGGAAGTCTCCACCCCGTCCTTTTTCTTCCTTCTGAGTCAACAGGTCTTTCCCAAGCACCCCACACACACCAGCCTCCGTGCAGGGCGCTGGGGATGTGGAGGTGCAGCCGGCTTAGGCGTGGGCATTAGGAGTTCCACCGTCAAGCAGAGGACACACACACACACACACACACACACACACACACACACACACACACACACACACCGTGCATGCAAAATGAGAGCGTAGGTAGGCTACCCTGGCCTGGCTGTTGCTACAGGAGCCCTGAGGGGGCTGAGAGCTGGGGGTGGAGGAGGTTACCAAGGGTTTCCTCCAGGGTGTGCTGGGAGGAGCAGGAAGGGGGGCTTCTGTGGGGGCCACAGCCCAAGCACTAGAAAAGAGGCAGCCAGTGCCAAGCCCGGCGTCGGGAAACCAGGGGGGAAAGCGGCCAGGTGGACTGACCTGTCTGTTTAAATGGGCGTGCTCAGTCCGTGGCTAAGAGTTTTGAATGAGCGGTCGCCATTTAAAAATCAGAATATTTCATATTAAACGCCCCCCACCCCAGATTTCCAGGTCCTCCTGAACCGTGGGAAGCTTTGGCTGCACTGAGCCCCCCGTTGCTATGCTGAAATAATCAGCTGGAGATGAGCAGCTGGCTGCTGCTACCCTTTACTCCATTACCTGCCTGGCCCTTGCACTATTCTCAAGTTTAAAGCCTCAGGAAGAGACAGTTCCAACTGGAAGCTAGAAATCATAGAGTCTTGTGTTTGAAGGGACTGCTTGTATACCTCCAGTAACAGGGAGCTCATTATCACACATCACAAGATGTGCGCCTTTGAAGTGCGGGTTTTAGGAGACCTTTTTTTAAAAAAAGTTGTGGTAAATATATACGAAATATATACATGAAATTTGCCATTTTAATCATTTTTAAGTGTACAACTCAGTGGTATTATGTACATTTACAAAGTTGTGCAACTATCACCACTGTCCATTTCTAAATCTTTCCCATCACTCCAAATAGAAACCCTGTACAATTAAGCAATAACTCCCCAAGCTCCCCTGTCCCTAGCCCCTGGTAACCTTTCTGTCTCTATGAATTTGCCTATTCTGGGTATTTTGTACAAGTGGAATTATACAATATTTGTCCTTTTGTGTCTGGCTTTTGTCACTCAGCATGTTTTCAAGGTTCATCCGGATTGCAGCATGTGTCAGAACTTTCATTCTTTTAATGATGGAATTACCTTCCGTTGTATGCAGCTACCACACTGTGTTTATTCATTCATCTTGTTGATGGACACTTGGATTGCTTCTGCCTTTTGGGCTATTTTGAATAATGTTGCCATGGACATTTGCATACAAGTATTTCTCTGTGTCCCTGTTTTCAGTTCTTTGGGGTATAGGAGTGGAATTGCTGGGTCATGTGGCCACTCTGTCTTTAACTTTTTGGGGAACCGCTATCTGTTTTCCACAATGGTTGGGCCATTTTATGGGGACCAGTTGTGTGTTGTCCTGGCCTGGACGGGAATGACAGAAGGGCCTGACTGGGTGGCTTAGATTGTCCATGCTCACCCTCTCTCTCCCTCTGTTGACAGAGTCGCCCCAAGAAAGGCCGGGCTCCCGGCGCAGCCTGCCAGGCAGCCTCTCAGAGAAGAGCCCCAGCATGGAGCCTTCAGCTGCTACGCCGTTCCGGGTCACGGTAACTATCTCTGCGTCACCATCGCCACCTGGCCTGGGGTGCTGCTCTGCGACCCCGCGGCCCCCATTCCTGGAGCCTCACGGACCAGGAGAACATCCAGCCTCCCTTGTTCTAGGTATCCGATCGCTCAGCTGCTCCCCTCTCTGTGGCTCGGCCCCATCCCGGGGGGGCCACGTGGGGGCCCCTTCTTACGAGGGAGGGGCCAGACAGAGGACAGACAGCTCTGCAGGCCATGGGGCCCAGAGCTGAGCTGGCCTGGGAAGAAAGAGGCTAGTGTTAGGTCCGATAAATGCACCCTCATGTGTGCGCACACATGCCACGCTTCCTTAGAATGCACCCTTTTTGTTTACACATTTTAATATCTCTCATACTACAGCCTGTGGTGTGTCATAATTTAATTGCTATGTTTTTTCTTTCTTGGTGGCACATAAAATAATGCTGTATCTTACAACTGATGATGTCTTAGAATCAACAAAGGACAGTATATATATCTTAGCTACTGATTATTAGTAGTCCCACCAGCACACATTCTTTTATTTCAAACCTAAATGACTTAATGGAAACAGAATCCAGTGAGCCTTAATATCTGACTCTCCGTGTCCCCCTGTGTCCCCACCATCCTTCCATGCGCCTGTAGTTCTACGTCCCTTGACTGCCCCCATTCACACGTTACCATGTGCCCCTCTGTCCATGCTCTGCCTGCTGCTAGAGAAGTAGACATGTCCTCTTCCCGTGGGAGCTCACAGTCTGTAGGGGAGGTGGCTAGTTGATCATTTGTTCATCCATTCATTCATTCAACCATTTTTTATGGTGTGCTTGCTGTGTGCCAGGTACCATTCTTTGCACTGGGGCTAAGTGGGAGGAGCTGGCCAAGAGAGTATCAGGTGGATGAAGCCCTTGACCTTATGGGCTGACATTCTTGTGTTGGAGCTATGTGCTGTGAAGGAGAAAAGTAGACTGATAGGGAAAACCAGGAGAGCTTCTTTGAGGTGGTGTGGTTGGGAAGTGATAGTTGAGCTGAAGTCCAAGGGAAGAGCTAGCCCTCTGGGGCTCCGGGGAAAGAGGGTTTTTTTTTTTTTTTTTTTTTTTTTTTTTTTTTTACTGTAGCGGGCCTCTCTCTGTTGTGGCCTCTCCCATTGCGGAGCACAGGCTCCGGACGCGCAGGCTCAGTGGACATGGCTCACGGGCCCAGCCG
>NW_006796211.1:275223-293990 GCF_000442215.2 Lipotes vexillifer
CGTGTCCCCTGCATCGGCAGGCGGACTCCCAACCACTGCGCCACCTGGGAAGGCCGGAAAGAAGGTTTTGATGGAGGGAACAGAGAGGGCACAGGCCTGGCTGTTGCCATCCAGTGTGATATGGGGGTTCCAGGTGAGGTGAGAGTGGGCTGGGAAAGGTGTTCCCTGGGAACACCTTTGAGCTGGGTCTTGAAGGGTTCCTTAGAAATGGGGCAGGCAGCGACAGAGAGGGAGTTCCAGGTAAGGGGAATGGCAGTTGCAAAAACATGGAAGCAGGCATGGAAGCACACTAGAAATTGATGTGTTTGTGGAATGGTGAAATGCTTGGTGGGACTGGAGATGAGGGGTCTGGAGGTCAGGGTAGGAGGTGAGGCTGGGAAGATGGGCCAGGTCCGGATCAGGTGGCGCCTCAAGTCCTCAGCTAAGGGGATGGGGCTTTCCCCAGGGCCACTGATTCTCCTGCTTTCTGTGTGTCATAAAAATGCTCTCAAAATGAGATCCTTGGGCCCCCTCAAGATTTCAGTGCAGTGGGCCAGGGGCAGAGCCTGGATATCTGCATTTTTAACAAGCTCATAAAAGAGGTAGTCCTGAGCCCTAGGCTCTGGGTCAGATCAGTCTCCAGGCAGTGAGAAGGAGGACACCTGTGCTGAGGAAGGATTCCTGGTCACCTCCCTGGGTGAGACCAGGGCCCTTGGGAGATGGTCTCCAGCTGTGGGGAGGATCAGGAGGCTGGCACCTGAGAGACCCTGATCGAATCAGCTGGCGCAGAGGCCAAGTCCTGCCCTTCCTGGACCCCCAGGGCCACAGGCACCAGGGCTGAGCCTTCAGGATGCCTTAGGGAACGATGACTAATCATAATGTAGCCCCCTGTACTATGTTCACGGTCTTACCTATTCGATCTCTTTTAAACCTTGAGACAACCCTGAAGCTGATACTTTCATCACCCCATTTTACAGATGAGAAAACTGAGGCCCAGAGAGGTGAAGTCCCTCGCCCGAGCTCCAAGTGCTCATAATGGTGCAGCCAAGATTTGGACTCAGGTCTCCCTGACCCTAGTGCAGGAGCGTGTTGCACCCCTCTGGCTGGACTGGAACCAGAGGAGGGGTACCCTTCCCCCACACTCTCCCAGAACCCCCTCAGCATCACTTTCTACCCGCTTCCCTTTCTTTTGCTGCTCTAATAGGTGTATCATCACACCTCGAGGTTGCTATAATTTGCAGTTCTTTAATTGCCAGCTAGGCTTGGCTTTTTTTCTGTAGTGTCATCTTCACTATGTTTCCTGGTATGGAAACCACCTGTGGCTCAGAGCCAGAGCCAGCCTTCTGAGCCACCAGGCCCCCAACTCACTGTCCCATGAGATTAGCGTCTGCAGGATGGAAAGTGTTTTCAGCTGTCATTTTACCCACTTCTCACAGCAACCCCGAGGGAGGTACCATTAGTGTCTGCCAGTCACAGATGAGGGAACTGTGGCTCAGAGAGGTGAAGTTGTTTGCCTGGTGTCACACAGCTCTTGAGTGACAGAGCCTGGCATGGATACTAGGATGGCCGGACATCTATTTTTTGTATCCTTTTGCTCGGCACCTTGTCCTTTTCTGTGTGCAGCAGTTAAGGAAAGGGGCGTGAGTCGAATTTCTATCCTGGGCCGGTGCTCAGAGCTGGGGGGGGACTAGGGAGCTCAGAGGTGGGGATCTGGGTTCAAATCCCGGCTCTTGCATGACCTCTGTGACCTCGTTAGTCACTCAACCTGTCTGAGCCATGTGTGCTCATCAGTAAAGGGCAGGGAATGACTGCCCTTCCTTGAAGGACTTGGTGGACCTGTGTGTGTACACACCAGCCCAGGTCTGACCCATGGTAGATGCTTACCCCATGAAATCCACCATTATCATCTGAATTGCATTTCCTGTTTTGGCTCCAGGACAGTAAAGATCTGGGGAGGGTTGGGGTGGAGGGCGAGGACCAGGTGCTTGGGGGAAGGTCAGAGGTGCTCCTGACCTGGGCCTTAGGGACAGGCTTGACACGGACCCTGTGCAGGACCAGAAGCACACCCTCTCCCCTGCAGCCTGAACTTGCACTTACCCCCGTGTGCTCCCACAAGCCAGATCCTCATGCGCTCGCTGACTGCTGCTCTGTGTAGCCCCCTGAAGGAACGCAGGGAACATGGTTTTGCCTGGAGGAGGCAGGGGAGATGTCACAGGATGTACTTGAATAACTGTCGTCTTCGCCGCCATTTCAAACCAGGGTGACGAGATGTCACCACCTCTCACAGCGGTGCCCCTTGGCAGTGGTGTAGTTTAATGGAGAATCCCGTCGGGGTCTGTGGCACTCACTCTATCCACCTCCTTCATGCAGACTGAGGCCCAGGAGGGGCCAGACTTGACCAGGTCGCCACTCAGCTGGGAGGGCTTCTGAGTCTGGGCTGTTTGCACCCTCACATGCGGCCTTTACCCCTTTTGTGAGTCAGCCTGGGACTGCAGTCACCCCACAGGGCATCGGGCTCAGTGCTGCTCCCACCTCTACCTCTTGGAGACCATGGGACCCTGGGAAAGCCTCAGTTTACCCTTCTGTAAAAGGGGGGGAGTGACTTTGAGTTTTGAGCATACAGTAGGCGCTTAAACACTTTGATGCGGTACAAGGGAATGAGCCATAAAGTCCACAGACCTGGGGCTGAGCCTCATGCCAGCTTTGTGACCTGGGCAAGATATGGAACCTTTTGCCTACCTGGCACAACTTCCTTCTACTTACAGGTAGAGTTGGGGGGTGGGGGAATGGTTCCCCGGGGCCACTGGGTGCTAGCAGGCCTAGTGGGTGCACCCTGAAAGCTGTGGGGGCCCCTGGATGAGGGCAGGATGGGGAAGGAGCTGGGAGCAGGTGACCAAAGGGACCTCCCACCCATCTCCCGCCTTCAGCTCTTGGGCTCCAAAGAGATGGCGAGGCTGAGATTCGAACCCATGTCTGTCTTCTCTGCAGCAAGCAGGGAATCCTGGAAGCGAGAGAGGGTCAGAGGTAGGGGAGGGCAGGCAGGTAGCGAGCTGGGGGCCTGGATCTGCACAGACTGTCAGGCTGGGTCCAGGGGCTCTGCATGAACCCCTCCCTCTTCTTGAAGCCCAGGGACCCTTAGCAGCAGCAGGCTGCCCCCTCTCACCTGCCACCACGTGTTCGAGGAATTCAGTCTGATTTGGGAGTTAAGGAGATGGTGACCGTTACCGGTCCCCTCAGCCCGCCACCCTCCCCAGGCCCAACCTCCCCTGGTGTGGGCTTCCTCCCTCCTTCCTCCCTCCTTCCTCTGCCCCTGGCCCCTCCCATCGACCTTGAGGAGAGCTGTCCGGGCCTGGGTGTGGGAGGTGGCAGAGGCTCTGGGAAACTTGACAGCCAATTGATTCTTCCTCAGGAAGTTGAAAGTGAAGAGTTGTGTTTGAAGGTTTAGCTGAAATTAGGTCTCAGGGCTATTTTTTGCGAGTTGGAGAAGGAGAAGTGTCAGGGAGGGGAAGGCCCAGGGGGCTGGCAGATGCTGCAGATAAACTCAGTACCAGTTGATTGCAGATGCTTCTAGAAGCGGGTCTCAGTTCCTTTCAACCACCCACTTTTACTGGATGCTCAATTGTGTGCACCCTAGGTGGTCCTGAAGCTGTGACAGAGGTGTGCCTGGGGTGCTGTGAGAACCCAGAACAAGGGACAGTTACCTCTCACTAGTGAGGGTAGGGAAAAATTCCTAGAGGAGGATCTTTGAGGGATGTGTAGGAGTTTGTCAGGAACAAAGGAAGAAGAGTATTCCAGTTAGAGTGGGATCTAACAAAATAGGAACAAGCCAATGGCCCTGTTTGATTAGATATGATGTTGAATGAGTTGAAGACATGACGGAGAGGAGCCTAGATAGAGAAGTGAGTGGGTGAGGCCTTTGGACTTTCCGCTACAGGACATAGGAGTCAGAGGGGATGATGAGTGAGAGTGGAGTGAGCAGGAGATCTCTGGGATGTGGACCTTAGGTTTCCCCAGCTGCTCACCCCTCTTCCTGCTCCTGTGGCTTCCCCAAGCCCTCCCCACATTTCAGCTGTCTTTCTTTCTCACATACACAGAAACAGGTACATGACCACAAACATGCAGGACTGTGGGTGACCGCCTCAACACCACTGTGGAAAGCCTGTTGGAAATTAACTGGTCCAAACCTTCCTTCTCCAGAGGAGGGACTGAGGCTCAGAGAGGGCAGGGTCCTTTCCCAAGGTCACACAGCATGTCTGGAGCAGGGCCTGGAATTGAGCCCAGGTCTCTCCATTGCTGTCCTGTGCCCCTTATGCCTTGCTCCCTCCTGCCCTCATTTCCCTGCAGCTGAGTCCTTCCCACCCCCATCATGCTTCCTGGGAGGAGAGGGCTGAAGGGAATGGACATGTGTGGGTCCAGCTACCCAAAGAGGCCCCTGATGTCTCATCAGCACACTGCCACCTCCTGGTCTGCCTCTCTGCCCCCATTAGTAGCCCTTGTCGGCTAAGGGGACTCCTGTTGGGCATGGGGATGGTGGACAGAAAAGCTGGTCAGACTTCCAGATCACAGAGCCTGCTCTGTCACTGCGCAGATGGGGAAACTGAGGCCCAGAGAAGGTAGGTTTGCCTGGAATACGTGCTGGGCCTCCCTCTACCACTCCAGGCTTCTATTGCCCATCCCAAATGCACATTTACATGGGACACATCTATGTCTGTGGCCCACAGACTGGTGGAGAGATGTCAATCGTGCAGTGTGGCAGACTGGCAGGCAGGAGTGCTGGACCCCAGATTGGGTGCCCTGCTGGACCCCAGATTGGATGCCCCAGTTTCCTCCTCGTAGTACCAGGAATTTGCCTGTGAGGCCGATGTCCCTTGCTCTGTTGAGCCTCCTGAGCTGGAGTCTCCCAACCCAGTGTCTGGCCATTGTTCTGCAGATGAGACGGTTGGTGGGGAGAACTTGCCCCGGACCCTCAGCCCTCCTCCTCCCCTGCCTTTCATGGGTCCTAATTGTTATTAAACTGTTTAAACCCAAAAGGCAAAAAAATTACTATCATTTTGGTCTGTGTCCATTTGGTCTGTGTCTGCCTTCTGTGGGGAGAGGCCCCCTTTCCCACAGCAGCAAAGTAGGAGATGGGAGCATTGTTGCAGACAGCCCAGGGTGGCCAGGGCTGGCCAGAACGGTCTGCAGGGCGGGAGCATGGGGCCAGGGGCTATTTGGCGCCTCCTGAATTGAGGCCAGGCCGGCATCCGAGGCCTGGGACTGAGGGCAGGCTGTGGTATTTGGTAGGGTTGGGAGGCTGCCTGTCCCATTAATAAGCATGAAGGTGGTTTCATCAGCTTAGTTTTACAGATTAGGAAAGCAAGGCTCAGGGAGAAAGAACTGGCCTGGGGTGCCCCAGCCGGTGAGCGGCAGAGGTGGAAGTAAAGCTCTGGTCTACGAGTCCTGTTGTGGGTGTGAACTAACTTACTTTCCTCCCTCACTTTTCTGCCTTCCTTTTTTCTTTCTTTTAGTACATTTTTAATCAGCACCAACTCTGTTTCAGGGCCTGTGTGGGGCACTGACACAAATAGCGTTAAAACGTAGGTTCTACCTGCAAAAATACGGCGGGTTTAGCTGGGGCTTGACAAAGTCATTTCCAGGCAGGTAAGGGGAGAGGACAGGCAGCCAGGACAGCCCCTGCGAAGGCCAGGAGATGGGAAGCGGCATGAGGGACAGGAGACCCATGGCAGCACGTAGAGCAAACGGGATCGGAGGCTGAATTAGCAGGAGTATGGAGTCCCCAGAGAGGGAGCTGAGGGTGGGCCAGAGCTGGCCGGAGCAGACCTGGTGTGCAGTGTGTCCTTCAGAGCAGCATACCTGACCCGGCTGGGAGAGTCTGGAGCTCCTTAAGTGGGCAGAGACCAGGACCAGGGTGGGGGATGAGGGATGGAGAGCAAGCGAACTGCTTTTCTCAAGCAGGTTGTCGGGACCCCGTCCCCGCCCTCAGTGTCTGAGCTTAGAATGTCCTTGTAGGTGTCCGTGAGGGCAGTGGTGGAGGGAGGAACCAATTCAAGGAGACCTGGAATCTCCTGCCTTGTTTCGGGAGGTGCCAGCTTGGCTCGAGCAGCTTGGGTGGGAGGATGGAGGGGGGAGCAAGGACAGCCTCTGCACCCTCAACCACCCGTCTCTGCCCCCCAGTGTCCTGCAGAGGTACCTCTAGGACACCCCTGTAAGGCCCTGAACTCAAGCCTGTTGGGCGGCAAGGAGTTGGATAAACTAGTCCCCACTAAGGTGTCAGTGGCTGACTCCCCAGTCCCTGTGTTATAGGTTCCGTGCACGAAAGGAACCTTATCAGTTGGAAGTTTGAGTCACAGTGGAATGTCAGGCTCTGTGACTGGCAGGTGGGATACTGTTTGGGGGTCTTTCTTCCTCTCTTCACACCTCCCTGGGTCCTGGGGATACAGTACTGGCTCTTCTTACAGGTCTCCTCGGGATGGGGCAGGATTTGAATCTTAGCCCCATGGCTCCCCTCTGTGGGATCCCTCAGGCAAGGTCCCCAACTCTGAGCCTCTCTTTTTCCCATCTGTAAATGGGCACAGGAGTCCCTCGCTCACAGGGCGGCTGTGAGGGCTCAGTGCCTGGCATGCAGCCAATGTTCATGCCCCGCCCCTCTTTCTGGTGGACGGGGCTCACCCTACCCCACCCTTTCCCCAGAGCCTCGGGTCCTGCCTACCGCACCCCTCTTCCTGCTGCCCCAAACGACATTGCCCCTGACAGAGCTTCTAGGGCTTGGCTCTGACACCAGGCTCTGATACCAGAAGGTCTAGAGGGGGTGAAGGGGTCCCTAAGAGACCAGAGACCAAGTCCCCAGGTGGTGAGTACAGATGGAGGTTGGAGGTGTCCGTGCAGGGTGGTTTCTGCCCAGTTGGGGGCAGCAGAGGGCAGCAAGTGACTGCCTGGGCGGCAGCTCCCAGAGGAGAGTGGAGATCCCAGGGGTTTGTGTGCCCCCCACCCCGACCTTGGGGCCATGGGGGTCCAGCTAAACAGGCTGCAGAGCCCACTGCCGGGTAGAGGGAACAGCTCACATCAGGAGCGCCTGTAGGCCTCTGGGCCTGGCACTGTTGGCTGAGCTGACTGGGCTGGGTTGACCAGGGAGCTGGGGGACCTCTGAAAGGGGACCCTCATCAGGGACATGGAGGGGGGCAAGATCTGGAGCCGAGGCAGCCTTCCAGCAGGAGGAAAGGGGTTGAGGGGCCCAGTGTGTACGCCGGCACTGTCTCTGCACTGCGGTCGCCAGGCTGGACCAATAGACCCTCCATCACGGTTGTCCTCTGACGAAGTCCGGCTGACCTGGGTTCGAATCCAGGCTCTGCCAGCTCCTTGCTGTCTGCATGAGGGCACAAGGAGGCAGGGATGAGGCAGTCATAAAACCTGTTTTACACAGTCCGCTGGGTCAGGCCCTCTCCTGAGCCCTCACTGGGTAGCATCTCATGATACCATGAGGCAGATAACACAAATCCCACTTTGTTTAAAGTGACAAAACCAAGGCAGACGGAGAGTGAAGAACTTGCTGAAGCTCACTTAGCTCGAGAGCCTAGATAGTGACGGTGCCACAGAGCCTGGCCCACAACATGCAGCTCAGTCTCTGCCGGCCAGTGTTGTTATTCTTTCCATTTTATAGATGAGAACACTGAGGCCCTGAGAGGGGAGGTTGTGGCAGGCCACACAGCCAGTCGGGGACAGAGCTGGCACTCAACCTCATCTTGTTCTGCCCTTGCCTTCAGCTGGCCTGGCCCGCACAGGTCAGAAGCTGTCTGTGCAGGGCAGACACCCTGGGTGGGAGGGACCTGCTCCCCTCTTCCCACCCCACCCTGTGTGGCCCCTGTAGGCCTTCCCCTCTCCTAGGGGACCCAGGAAACTGGGTGTGAGGGGCAGGGCTCGGAGGCCCTTGTTCCCACCCCACCCCCATATGAAAGTGCAGTGATTGCCTCTATCACATCCAGTGGCATTTGGGTTGGATCGCAGACATAATTATATCTGAATCTTCGGGTGGGAATTGTTTCCCTCCAAAGCCAGGAGGCCCTCTTTGGAGGCGGCAGCAATGGCATCTGTTTCCGACACAAGGCCCTGCATGGGGATGAGTAACTTTTCCCATGGAATTGCTTAAAGAACATCTAAAATGAGCCATGATTGTTACTGCCCCGCTCCAGTGCCTTCGATGGCTGCCAGGGAGTGGAATCCAGCTCCCCAGCTGGCATCGAGGCCCCCAGGCCTGTCCCGGCATCCGTATAGACTGGTCCTTCTGCCCACACTTCCTCCCCATTTCCGTTCCTCGAGAGCTCCTTCCCTCCCCTGTGCTCCGCCACAGACTTCCCCTCCCCAGGCTCCAGAACTTAGACGCTGTGACTTAACCGGACGTGGTGACTTTCTCAAGGTGACTGTTTCTGATTTCTCTGAGCCCCAGGCACTGGGGCAGGGCCTCACCTGTCGCAGGCACCCGAGGGGTTTGTGGGGTGGAGGTTTGTGAGAGACGCAGGGAGTGAATACATCCAGTGAGTGAGGGCGGGGTGAGGAGAGGCGGTGAGTTTCCACCTCCTTCCTCTTGAGAGCCCACTGCATCTCTGAGGTGGAGTGGCCACCTGCGTGGGAGGAGGCCAGCACAAGTCACCCAGACCACCGCTGTCTTGCCTTGAAACTGACCTTGCCTCCACTCCATGATCCCTCAGGGGCAGGACGCCCAGGTGAGCCTGGCTTGCAGACGGTAAATCAACCCAGGAGGAGAAATAGCCTATAAAATCCTCTCCCCAAACGGTGCGTTTTGTATCCTGCAGTGAAAAGGGCTTTTAAAAGCACTGCTCACTCAGGTGGATTTATGGGGCTGCCGCCCACCTCTCCCCTCTCCCTGCCGCTAGCGTTCACTGTTCTCTGGGGCTGGAGCACCCTGGGGTCCTGGTGTTCCCTGGTGGCTCCTGGTCCAGGGAGAGATGGGATAGCTCCTCTTCCCCTCCTTGATGCTCTGGGGCTATCCCCGGCCAGCTAAGTGCCTGGGAGGGCAGGGTGGCACAGTCTGACCCAGCAGAAGCTCCCTGTGGCCCAGCACAGGGCCTGAAGTCCCACTGTTAGCACCCTTCCTTCAGGCAAGCTGTTGTCGTCACCGGCGAAGGGTCACCAAGGAGGGGAAGGATGGCATGCCCAAGCTGGAAAGGGAGTTAGAGATCATCTAGACCAATCCTCTCATTGTACGGATGGGGAAACTGAGTCACAGAGAGGCTAAGGTGCTTGCTCACAGCCTCATAGTGCAGTAATGGAATTATGGAAGGTCTTGGGCTCCGGTGCAGACCACCTGGGTTGAACCCAGCTCTGCCACTTCCTGGCTGTGTGGCCTTGTGCAAGTAGCTTAATGTCTCTGAACCTCCATTTTCTCATCTGCACATTGGGTTCTGAGAATTAAACAATGTAAGTCATGTAAAGCTCTAATACAGTGTCTGAAGCTTAGACGGAGCTTAATAAGTACATCTGGCTTGCTCTTATTAACACATTGGAATAGTTCTCATTATTGTTAATA
Organism: Lipotes vexillifer; assembly: GCF_000442215.2. NCBI lineage: Eukaryota > Metazoa > Chordata > Mammalia > Artiodactyla > Lipotidae > Lipotes > Lipotes vexillifer. Next base: position 284,744 of record NW_006796211.1, read on the forward strand.
GCAGAGCTAGGTTTTGAACCCAGATTTCTTGAGTCTATGCATGGTTTTCTTGCCACTTCTGCCAGGCAGCCTCTGTTGAGAGCGTTAATTCACGCAGAGTGCACAGAGCATAGGACAGGGTTGTTATGATGGGGGATAAGCAGTGAGTCACCCTGGGAAGACTGGCCTGGTGCCGGGACCTCAGTGACAGGGCCTAGAGGGCGGCAGAAGGAGACAGTAGAGAGCCTGCTGCAGGGGTGTGGCTCCCTGATGGAGTTGGTTTTCCCCTAGCCATGTTGCCCTTGTGCTGGACTCCCTGCCCCGAGGTCAGGACTGGCTGAGGGCTTAAAGAGCTGATGAAGTGTGTGTGCCCATCCTGACCTCTGGGGTGGGCTTATGAGGCTAAGGCAAGCGTTGGCCAGCCAGAGGATTTATGGGAGTGAGTCACTCCCTGGCTGCTCTGGGTTATCACATCCCTGCTGGAGACCTTAGGAATGAGTGTCTGATTTCTGTTAACTGATGCCACTCAGTCCTGGGCACTGGCAGGTACCAGGAGGGTCTCTCTCTTGTCCTCATTTCCCCTTCCCACCTTCACACCCCCACCTGCTTCCCAACTGCGTGCCCCCTCCTCCCTCCTCTAGACTCTCAGGGTTTCTAATGGGCCCCCTTGACCTGGGTGTCCTCTGCTTTGGGGAGGGGGTTGTATGTCCCATGTCATGAGCCTGGGCTCGAGTGTGTAACTTGGAGGTCGGTGGGACCTGTGATCACTCCGGGGCCCTCCAGGGCAGCCAGACCCGCTGCTGTCCTACTTCTACAATCTTTGCCTGTGCTGTGATTCTGCCTGGAATATCCTAATACGTCTGCCCTGCCCCACATGATCTCAGCAAGCCCACCTGCTGCCTCACCTTCAGTGTTTCTATTATGCCTTCAAAAGCTGCCTCCTCCAGCAAGTCCACCCAGATTGACCCCAAGTGGAATCCCTTCAAAGGCCTCCCAGAGCACATTCTCTGCCTTTCTCCTTTTTCTTTTTTATTTGTTTATTCATTTAGGAAGTATTTACGGAATGCCTGCCAGGTGTCCAGCACTGGGGACCCAGGCCGCAATGGCCCCCACAGTCCTGTAGGGGAGGAAGGCATGAAACAAATGCATGTACAACTACAACTGTGATAGGTCTGCAGGGAGATATGGCCCAATCCGAGGGCATCTGGGAGGCCCCTGAGGAGAAGACTGAAGAGAGACTGAAGTGTGTGCAGGGCCCGCCGGGCAAAGGGGGACTCTGTTCTAGGAAGTGGCAATAGCCTGGGCCAAGGCCCTGTGGCAGGAGGAGCTGGCAGTTCCAAAAGTGCCGCTAAAGCCACTGGGGCTGGAGCCCAGGAGGGAAATCATGAGGGGCCTTAGGCCTCACCAAGGAGCTAGGCCTTCATCCCAGGAGCCCAGGGGTGGAGCTGGTCCATGGCAGGGTCTCATCTGTTTTTCCAAGTGTCCCTCTGGATGCTCTCGGAGAATGAACAGGGAAGGGTGACAGGGTTGCGGACAGCCAAAGCAGCGAGGAGGCTCCCACAGGTGCCTCGGAACAGCCTGGGCCGCCTCTCCAGCTGGACCGTGGGCCCCTGAAGGCAGAGAGCTAGCGCTTCTTGGGGCTCAGCACATGGCGAGGCTCAGGAAACACGCCCTGAGTGAGCCGTTGACCAGCCCCCTTCTCCATCACAGGAGCTTTGGGTCTAGAAGCTGCTTCTGTAAGCTGCTGCCTTCGGCTTCCTTCTGGCTAATGGCTGGGCCGTCCCCTGGTGACCGAGCAAAGTCTGAGCGATAAAAACGATGACGATGACGGCGATGATGACAGTAGCTAATATTTTTACTGTGTACCGGGAAATAGGCTAAGTTCTTTCCATGCATGATCTCACTGACTCGTTACAACAGTCTGTGAGGTAGCTACTATAGTCCCCATTCTATAGAAGAGGAAACAGGCTCGGACAGTTAGGGCACTGGCCTGAGGCCCACAGTCATTAAGTGGTGGAACCCTCTACTACCATGCCTCTTGGGGGAGGGGGAGGAAAGGTATTTGCCTTTTACCCAGGGATTCCTAGACGTCAAGGTAATCCTAGGACCTAAAGAGGTGTGTCAAATGGTGGTGTTTCAGGTGTGGTGATGGGCAGAAGGAGAGACGTTTGGAGCAGGGGTCTCCAGTCCTGGGTAGGGGTGAGGCCCTGCAGAACAACCTGCCAGGCCTCAAGGCACCCAGAAACCACACATTTAGGGAGCTGTGAAGGCAGTTTTCAGGGTGTGAGAGAAGCAAGTAGGTCGTCCTCAGAGATTGGCACAAAGTGAGGCCCTGCCTACAGAGCAGGTGAAATTGTGGCGGCAGCAACATGGAGCCGTTTTTCTCCCCTGTGGCCCAAGATGTGGGCTTGTGGCTCTTTGAGCTTACTCGGCCACTCTCCCTTCCTGCCATGGCTGTGAACGTGAGTGCGTGTGGGCCGGTGTGTTTGGCCTGGGTGTCAGCGTAACTCTGTGAGTACCTGATGACCGTTGAATATATATGTAAGTTTGTGAGCCTGTCTCAGTATATTTGTATGTTTATCTGTGCGTTTCATGGCTGTATATGTGTGTATTTGTGTGTGCGCTGGTCAGTGTGCATCTGTGTGTTTAGGTGTGTGTATCTGGTGGTGCTAGGGAGACCTGTTATGTTTATACATGCATTTCTTTGTGGCCATGCCCCTCCCCCACATGTGCACCATCCATGTCCTTGAACCTGAGTGTGTTTCTCTCCCTGGGTACTTCTCCATGTGAATATGTGTGGGTGTAGCTATCCGGGCAATATTTTAATGCAAGAGTGATCCTTGAGTGTCAGGCTCCAGCCCCCTCCCAGTCCTCACGGCCAGTGAATTGGTTCTCTTTGTGTGATCTGAGGAGTCTGGCTACCTTCTCTGGGTAAGGTGGAGCGTGGAGGTCTTATGTTCAAAGGAGCGCCGGCATGGGCTTAGTGAGGGTTCTGTGCACTTAGGGTGGCCTGTGAGTAGGTGGCCACTGGGAAGGCACCAGCTTGATCCTGGCTTAAAATTCCTCCCACCTTTCACCTGTCACAGTGTCTGACATTCCACCGATACTGAGTTATTTCCCAACTGGGACCCGATTTGGTGGTGCGTAGCTCCCAGGGGAGGAGGCCAGGGAGGCCTGGCAGCTTGCCGAGGGTAGAGCCCCAGGAAAGAGGAAGAGGGCAGGAGGAGTTGTGCATCTGAAGGATTCGAGCAAAGCCACAGAACTTGCTGGTACTGTTAGTGCCAAACGTGGGAGAGCCCAGCTATGAAAGGCAGCTGCTCTAGCTTTAGAGAATCATCAAATATCAGCACTGGAAAGGAGCTTGGTGATCACCCAACCCAGGCCCTCAGAGTACAGATGGGAAGACTGAGGCCTGGAAAGAGGAAACATGGGGAGCCTGGGAGGTTCTGGAAGCATTCTGGCATTGCAAAGAGCACTGGGCAAGGAGAAAGGGGACCTAGGTTCTGCCATGGGTCTGCCACTGCCCTGCTCAGTGACTCTGGGAAAGTCCCCCTGCCCTCTGGGCCTCGGGTGCCTTATCTGTATCATGTGGGCATTGGCCTGGCTGCCGGCTCTGGGCACTCCCAGCTCTCATGCTGCTATCTTAGAATAACATAGGACTCCTCACCACCCTCAGCCCCTTCCTGGAACCTCTGCCAGGGTAGAGTGAGGTGTCCCTACCAGCCTGCCAAGGTGTCAGATCTGCCTGCCAGCCTCTGAGCCCCGCACATCTCCTCTCCTGGGGCTGAGAGAGGCGGTGATATCTGGATGGGATCTTCCCCTCCCTTTCCTGTTTATTTAGGTATGCTTTTGGCATTTGCACAGAGCCTCAGAAAGAAATTGAGAGACATGCCTGTTAAAAGAGCCTCCTTCTTTGAAGGATATCTGTTTGGGTGCAGGCCTTAGAAACGGCCACAAAGGCGAAGCTGGTCCAGGGCCGAGGGAGGGCCATGGGGTTCTACCTTCACCCTGAGCACTGTCACAGGTCAGGCCCACCCACCCGTCTGCAGTGACCCAGAGTTGGTTTGTTAAAAGAGAGAAGGTGATGAAGACAGAATTGAGGATGCAGGACCAAACAGATGATGGAGTCGGGGGCTGGTAGAGCACGTACTATGTGCCATGCATGGTGCTGAGTGCTTTACCCTCAGGGTAGAAGGTGGTCTCACTCAGGTGAGACCAGTGGTGACACGTGACTCCCAGGTGCCCAAGTGGTGTTGCTGGAATACAAACCCATGGCCCCCCAAATGCTGCCTCTTGGATGGGGAGTGATGCACACGTGAGGATGGGACTGGGCAAGTCTCCCCTCCCTGAGCCGCCAGGTCCTCACCTGTGAGCCCCAGGTGACAGCCCTGCACTCAGGGAGAAGCCCACCTTCCCTTCTTTCTTCTCTCCCCCAGGCCCAGCATGGTACCTGGGGCATGGGGAGGAGGGGCTGAACAGTCACTTCCGTTCTGGCCTTCGACACGTGTGTGTGTGTGTGTGTGTGTGTGTGTGTGTGTGTGTGTGTGTGTGTGTGTGGCATGTGTGCATGTGTAAGAGGATCCCTGCCCTGCCTGCTCAGGGGCTAGAACTCTCCTGGTTACAGTCCCAGCTCTACCACCTAACAGCTCTGCCACTCTCAGCAAGTAGCTTAAATTCTCTGAGCCTCTGTCTCCCCACTTGAAAACCCCAAACATCCTTCTGAAGCACGTGTCCTCACGAGGATTCCTGATAAGAGGCATCGGGTCCTCCTAGGCATCCCCTCTGCTCGGGCTCCAGATGTGTTCCGTGAGTGCCCCGGGCAGAGCGACCTGGCAGAGCAGGAGCATGGAAATTGGTAATTTATCAGCATCGTCATCACATGGAATGGATTGAAATGGTGAATGGAGAAATTACGAGTCTGGAATTCTGAAAGGCCTTTGACAAAGCTTCCCAGCACTTCCTGGAGAAGAAGCACTGAGGCCGGGGTCAGCGTGGGGGCAGCGAGCAGGGATTGGGGAGCAGCCGACAACGCGGGTCCTGCAAGCCAGAGACCCCATGGGCCTCTGCCCTCCGCTCGGGACTTTTCTTGCACTTTGGTCATTGACATGGATGGAAGCCCAAGGGGCTTGGACTATTGACGTGGATTAGCTGGGAGGGAAGACATCTGCATGGGCAGTGAGCTGTCACGGACGTGGGCAGAGGCTACAAGGGCTGTCCACACCCTGTCACCAAAGGGCTGGGGGTGGTGACACCAGGCAGCAGCCTCATGCAAAAGTCCCTGGGGCCTTAGTTGACCTAAGCACAGTGGCACAGCTGCCTGAGAAGCGCAGGGGAATGGGGCTGTGTTAGCAGAGACACAGCGCGCCATCTGGGGAGGGGGCAGTCTTGGTCCCCCCGAGGACTGTGCAGGCGCCTTGCTGAGCTTTAGACATCAGACCCTGCGCCAGTGAATGAAAGCAGAGGCCTCCACCTGTGCGGCTCCACCCGCCCGAGCACTTTGAACCTCCGGAGTCTCTGTGAGGTTGCTTTAGAAGAGAAGTGCTTGTTTAAAAGAGTTCAAAACTACCAAACCGAGTGATATTCTGTGGCTCCAGGATAATTTTTGCAAGCACATTCATTCATTCACTAGGCATGACACCAGCCCTGTCCCCAGTGCCACGTTGCTTTCTCCTCAGAGAGCCCAGACAGACTCCCACCTGTGGTGGTCACCTACCTCCTTGGGGCAAAAATTGGTGGCTGTATCAGACCCAACCTCGGTAATAATAATAATAATAAAGCTGGCAACTACTGTGTTTAGTTGCTTAGTATTTACCGTTTTACTGGGGATAGCTTACCTCATTTAATCCTTCCCACAACCCTATAGAGAAGGTATCATCCTTAACCCATTTTACAGATAGGGACACTGAGGCTCAGAGAGGTCCAGTAATTTTCCCACAGCTTATCTGAACTAAGATTTGAACACAAGCAGTGTGAGAGGACTTCAGCTGGCCTGAGGGGTGTGATCAGCCGGGCTGGAGTATGTAGTCAGGGCCTCCTGGAGAAGGTGGATAAAGTCAGGCCCTGGGGGTGTGGAAGGGGAGGGGATCCAGGGCTTTGTCTGTCCTACTTAATCCTCACTGCAGCCCCCACCCAGTTCACAGAGAGGTGAGGGACCTTGCCTACCATCTCACCGCCAGGGGTCTATGGAGCTGGATTTGAGCCCCATTTGTTTGCCTCTGGCTCCCAGCTCTCAGCCACTGGGCTGTCAGTGGGGTCCACGGTAGTGAGCATTGAGAACCCTGTTTTACTGAAAGAAGGGACGTGATTTGCCCACTGCCCCTCACCCCTAACTAAAGGTCGACTTGGGTCTAGAACAAGATTTTCTGACTTGAAGGCCAGTCATTCCCTCTTCCTGAGTTCAGGGCTGCAGCTGCCTCCAGAAATCATGTCCTGGGACCTGCCCATGAAGGGACGGGAGAAAAGGCTCGTCTCCCTTCATCCAGGGCTGGGTGAGGAGCCACCCTTGTCCCTTCACCCCAAGAAGGAGGTCAGTAAGCAAGCTATGAGGCTAAGCAGGGCAGGGAACTGGAGTCCGGGGTCTTTGATTAACCTTGCCGTGTGACCTTGGGAAAGACCTTCCCCTCTCTGGGCATTATTCACCCTTGTAATACAGTCTTTTGGATCTGAGTCCCCTTCCAGCTGTGGCTTTCTGGGATAATGAGCGTTTGTTAAGCCTGCCATATGTAGAGCCCTGAGCTGGGTCCTCTGGGGGAAATAAGGTCCTCCATGGTAGATATGTGTGGTGAGGTGGGGGACAGGTGAGCTCCCTGTCCTTTTGTTATTCTGTACACTGCTCACTTCATAGTGTTCATGTCGGTCTTGGTCACTATGCCTAGCACATCGTAGGCTCTTGACAAACGGTGAATGAATGATATTATAGAGAGTTTGAGTCCGCAAGGTCATGGTCAGTTTGGGGAGGTACATTCAGAGTAGGCTTCAAGGATGCTTACAGGTAATGCTTATCAGAGGAGCATTAAGTGTAGCCTTGATGGTGGGGGTGGGGAAGACGAAGTGATACTGTCCCACTCAACCTCTTAGAAGGAAGAAAACTTTTCTTTTTAAACTCAGGAATAGGATAAAGCCGTCCATATTGCTACATAATGAGCTCCATAAATTGTGAGACATGCTTTGTGGTTCTTTGTACCACAAGAGTGTAAAAAATTGTGAAATTTTAATCAGTGTAGAAAATAAAAACCAATAAAAAGTACAAGCCCATTGGGGGAACTTGCTTGACAACCACACCTGCGAGAGAAGAACCCATCCAAGTTAGCCAGGCGCATCCCTCCTCCCCCAACACCTGCCGAGAGGCCAAGGCTGGGAGAGCCCAGAGCTTATTCAGGGGTCCAGGTCCCTGCCTTCATGCTGTGTCTCCCAGAGAGCCTGCTGTCCCCCTGGCCCACCACCATTTGTGGTCCCTCTGCATTAGGCCTCGTCCTGTCTGTGGGTCACCACTCTGGAAGAGGGTCCCTCCTGTAGTCCCTAACCCCTAAGAGATAATAGTTAAACTGCAACTGATTAGAGTAATACCAAGCTGTAGAGGTGAGAGGCATTTGGATTCCACTGCCTGGGAAGGCCTGAATAAGGTGGCATTTCAGCTGGGCCTTGAAGGATGTGCAGAATTCTGACAGGTGGCCACAGAGATAAGCCTTCTATGGATGGGAGAGATTGAGGAGGAGGAAAAAGTAGGGGCAGAAAGATGGGAAAAGGGAAAGCTTGAAGAGGGTGGGCAGAAGAGGGGTGTCCTATGGGAAAAGCTCTGACATTAGGCAGGTCTGAGAGCTGTGTGTCCTTGGGTGAGTCATTTCACCTCTCTGAGCAAGGTTTCTTCATTTGCAGAAAGGGATGTTTCTCTGTCATTTCTGTTTGTGTGGGTGACATGAGATGATGGGTACAACCAACATTTACTCTCATCAGTCTTGGGTGCCAGGGCCATAGAGATGGACAGATCCAGTAAGGGCGTGGACTACAGCAAATGTCCAACTCTCCCCCCAGAGCAGAGAGGGCCACCAAGCCTACCTTTTATTGTGTGACGGATGAAATATGGTGTTCAGATGGTGAACAACATTAACTCTAAAATAAGTTAATATCTCATTCCCTTCTATCCTTATATCACCTGGAATTGAGGCTGGGGTGGGTGAGTCCCCAGAATCCCTCTCAGACAACTCCACCCACAGGGAATCCCTCTTCCTGCAGTTTTCCTCTCCCTCCAACTGCCTGAGGGTACCAAGTCCAGAACACCCCAGGCTGTGGCCCCTTGAGCCCCCAAATCTACCCCAGGGTAGACTGGTTCAACCTGCTGTACTGAACGCTGGTCTCCTCCCTGTCTCTTCCATTAGACCCGGAGCTCTGGGGGCTGGGCTCAGCTTAGGCTCCGGTCTCAGAGGCCAGCGCAGTCTGATAGATGCATAAATGGCCTAATGGGGAGGCCCCGCTGAGGTCTGTCATACTCCTCCCAGGAGTGGACCCCTACCCGCCATGGGTCATGAATGGGCCAGCAGGCAGCAGTCTCTCTAGAGAACATCCAGCCTTCCCTCAGACCTGGCTCCACATCTTGAAGCACGCAGTGGGGGTACTCAGCAAACCTTTCAGCCCCTCGGCCTCTCCTTGAGCTAGATACTAGGTCACCCTGCCCCCAAGGTGGTTGCCCCTGCTGGGGTACAACGGTTCCAGGCAAAGGGCTCCACCCCGAGGGCCTGTGACAGTCACCTGCGAAAGGAAAGACGCCCAGGTTAGGGGTCCAGGGTACTCCCAGGAGCTGCGCTAGCCAGTCATTCCCCAGAGGACTGGACGCCTGCTCGCAGAGCCTTAGTTTCCCCCATCTGTACTACCCGGGCTGAGAACATCGACCTCGCGGGTGGAGGAAGGCGCTTTGGCAATCCAGGACCGGGAGGGGGGCGTGGACTCCTCCAGGTGGGTGGTGGTTTGTGACCTCGTTACTGTAAGAGGTGAGGAGGCCACCGACGCGGAGGCCCCCCGAGGCTCCCCGCCCCTCTACAGCCCCGCCCCCTCAGCCCCCGGGGGCTCCCCCGCCCCCGCGCCCGGGGGGTTCGGGCGTCCTCGGTAGCGGCCGGCGCGGCTCGGCTCGGCGTCGCCATGGCAACAGCGGCTTAGGGGGCGGGGGCGACGTGGCTGGCTGTGTGGCTGGCTGGCGGCGCGGGGTGGGCTGGGCCGCGCTGCGCGGGCCGGGCCGTCGGCGCTCGGTCGGCGGGCGGGCGGCGCGGGCCGCGAG
>NW_006796211.1:294098-294459 GCF_000442215.2 Lipotes vexillifer
GGGCCAGCCCGAGCCCGCGCCCGCCCTCGGCCGCACGGCCGCACGGCCGCCCGAGCCAGGGCGCGGGTTCCGCGCGGGTCCCGGGCCCGCCGCCGCCGCCGCGCTAACCCCGCCTCCCTTCCCCCTCTTGTCGCCCCGCGCGCAGGGCTTCCTCAGCCGCCGCCTCAAGGGCTCCATCAAGCGCACCAAGAGCCAGCCCAAGCTGGACCGCAACCACAGCTTCCGCCACATCCTGCCGGGGTTCCGGAGCGCCGCCGCCGCCTCCGCCTCCGCCTCCGCCGCGGACAATGAGAGGTGAGCCCGCCGTCGCCGCCGGCCCGGCCTCCGCGCGCCGCCGCCCCGGGATGCGCCCCGGAGGGCG
>NW_006796211.1:295178-298810 GCF_000442215.2 Lipotes vexillifer
CGCGCCGAAAGCGCGAGGGCACCCCACGCCGCCCTCCGGCAACTTGTGGGGCCATCTCGGACGGGGGCGGGGCGCGACGGGAGGACTTCTCACTCCCCCTGGGGTGAGGACCGGGTGCCCGAGCCTCGGGGCGAGGCCGGGAGGGAAGTCCCCTCGCCGAGAAGTCCTGCCTCGCCTCGCCGAGGTGGGCATTGTTTCCCGGGCGGTGCAGTGCCCGGAGCTGGTGACAGAAGTGGCACCTCCACCCCAGGATCCATCCCCTGCCTCTGGAGCCCTTGAGTGTCCGATACCAAAGGCATTTCGGCTGGGTTTTGCGGAGACCCAGCGGTGACGAAAAGGGTGAACATCTGGAGGGGAGGAACAGGGGGCTGGGCCGCTTAGGGGGCACATCTGCTGTAAGTAGGGCGCGTGCTCCGCTGGGGGCTGGGGCGAGCAGAGCGGGCAGTGCCTGAGGCCAAGGAATAAGGGCCTCATCCTTTCCAGCCCTGGGCAGCTGCTTCCCTCCCTTACCTCTCCACTCCCAGAGGTGTCTCCTATTCCCTGTTTCCTTTCCCTAGGCAAGCCAGGAGCAGGTGTGGAAATTCCAAGGGGAGGTGGCTTGTGGGGCAGAGGAGAGAGAGGAGGTGGTTCAGCCTGCTAGGAGTCACTGGCAAGGAGCAGGCTTCAGCTCGCAAGGGCAAGCCCTCCTGTCTGCTTGCGGGGACACCCGGCGGACACAGCCTCTTGGGGCCCAGGTCCCCCCTCCTTGAGCCGTGCCAGCCCCAGCACCTTTCTGCTTGGGCACAGCATGGTGGTGGATTCTGGTGCCAGTTAGAATGTGTTCCTGCTCAGCTAAATGGAGGTGAAAGAACGAACGGGCAGGCAGCAAGGAGCCTTTTCGGCATTCAGCCCCAGCATCTCAGGCCCCTGGCATCTGCCTTCCTTCATAGGGCTGTGCCCCTGTGTATGATTGGTGAGTTGGCACTCCCTGTAAGGGAGGCACAGGTAGAATGAAAATCTCTCTCCCCTCCCCCTTGGTTCCAGCAGGCAGAGGAGTACAAGTTATAGCCCAACTCCTGCCCAAGGTTGAGTGACTGTTTAACTGACCACTAGCATCTTCCCGAAGAGTACTCTTTCCACTCTCCAGGAGAATTACTAGACCTTTAATTTTCATCAGCCCGGAGCTGCTCTCTCTAATGCATCCTCCCCACTGCCTGCAGCTGGTTTGCTGCCCCAGCTGCCAAGCCCAGCCCGAGGCAGGACCCTCAGCCTTTTTCTGATGGCCGTGGTTCCCCAGGGGACCAGGCGTGCCCTGGCAGGAAGATTTAGCCAGGCCAGAGCTCAGCGCTGGGTGCAGCCACTGCGTCTTTGAAAATCTCGGTTCCCATCTTTGTTATTGTCTGGGCGGCAGGCCACCCGGTTTGCTGCCTTCCTCCCTCCGCCCAGCCCCTTCCTCTGGCTTTCTTCCCCAGGAACATGCCCTTCTCTGCGCTTTCCTTGGTGGGGGTCAGGACCCTCTGCACCCGCATTCAGGGCCTCGTGTACGTACCCAGTTTTGTGTGCATGTGTGGGTGTCCGGGGAACAGGAGAGACGGCAGGCGGTCCGGCCTGAGTGTGCCTGCCCTCCTGGGAGCAGACAGCGTGCATGCCATGTTTACCTCCCTCCAGCCGGAAGCCTGCACGGAGATGCCGGCGAGCGCTCGGTTGGCAACCCTGGCCGGAGGTCAGGGCCTGGCTGAGATGACCTGGAGCAGGTCCTGCCCAGCTTGGCCTCACGTCAGCTTTGCCACATGCCGGAGGGGCACGGAGGGGGGTGGGTAGGGAGAAAGACTGCAAGTCTGTTTCTAGAAACGGTGGTAAATGGTAGCGGCTGGAGCAGAATATCACTGACAGTGGTGTGGAATTGTCTTATTAATTTTCTATAAACAAAATCTGGCTTGGTGGCTTCTCTGGCACAGGAAGGGAGCCCAGACTTCCCACGGACAGGCAGAGAGACTTGAGTTTGAAGTCCTTCTGTCCAGCCTTGGAGCTGCAATGGGCTTTACTCGGACTGGGGTCTCCTGATGTGCTGCTTTGCCTAGAGGTAGATTTATTGGCTGCTGGTGGGATGGCTGGGCAGGTGTTTCTCTGGGGCAGTCCCTGGATTCGCCCTGTTTGGAGTTGAGTGAGTCAAGCCGACTCTGGCGACCCCCCACCCCCACCCCCCAAGCTCACGGTCAACGCTGAGTGAGTGGAGAGGCGCCTCCCCCCGCTCTGCCGTGGGGTGGTGCTGCTGCTGAAGGCTGGGAGGACAGAACGGCTGCCTTTGGCGTGGCTCATGGGACCCCACTGGGCTGCCGTGCCTCTCCCTGGGAAGGGGGCAAGTGCAGAGCCAGCGGCCTCACTGAGGAGACGGGCACGGGAAGGGGGCTGGGGGCCTCTAGGGTGGCAGATGTGAGCCCCCGTAGCCGCCTCATGGGGAGAAGGAGCACAGGGAACTCAGGGGCGGCCACTTGGGTTCTGACTCTGGATGAATCTGTCTGCTTTATGGCTGCTGAAGCGGCTTTGTTGCATGCTCTCTGTGCTGGGGAGGTTATTTTCTTTTTGCGCTGGGATTCTCTCATCTGGGAGCTTTTTTTTTTTTTTTTTTTTTTTTGCGCCGGGATTCTCTCCTCTGGATTCTCTCATCCAGTTGGCTCCGTTCTGGGATCTTTCAGCTCCTTGGGAAAGGAGTCTGCCCCAGGTGTGGAGACGCTGAAGTTGGCTGATACGGGGAGAGGGCTGATGCCTGGTTGTGAGGCTGGGGTCAAGCCAGCCAGGGCTTGGTGGGCACAACTGGGCTCTGGGGTCCCCGAGGGCCACAGGACCGGTTTGAGCCTTTGTACTTACTTCCCTGAAAACAGCCTGGGGGAGGTTCTCAGTCGGTCTCCAAGATCACTGGACCCCTCAACGCTCATTTCTCCTTTGGAGGTTTTGGAAATAAGCACCAAGGACAGGTAATCATTTCCCGTGGATAACAGAAATGAATGCTGCTCGGAGGCTTTCCAGGTGAAAGGTGTGCTGGCAAAAGCACTTTTGTTTTGCAGGCTGGAAATGTTCCTGCTTCATTTACAAGACGGTATTAATGTTGGTAAAAGCAATCTCGGATGTGGTGCTTCTGCCTTCCCAGAAGATAATTTCCAAGTCACTCATTTATTTATTAATGTTGCTGAGTATCTAGGAGGGTCAGCTGGCAATACTGTGCTTTCCTCATTTTTTTTTCTGGCTGACACAGTATCTGGGTGACTCTGGATCTCCACAGGCGGGCAACCCAGGTGCAGTTACCCAAGGCTGGTATGTGTGGAGTGAGAGATTGATTTCCCTTACAGGGAATATGTGTGTTGCCTGGAGTTCCCACACCTGAAAGTTACTAATGGTGGGATTCCAGGCAGTGTAAGACTAGGGAGGGAGATAATTTGGAAGTGGGGGGAGGGGGCTTTCAGGGACCCTCACCCGGCCCTGAGGAGGCAGGAATCAATTCTCCCCCTTTGGGTGAGGCATTCCTTGGTGGGAGGAGAGGAAGCTTGATGAGGAACAGGGAAAAATGGAAGACAGAATCTGATTTCTGTTGACAGTAGGTGCAGGAAGGGCTGGGCACCCAGGCCAGGGTTTTCTCCGCTCTTTCCCTCCCCTGC
>NW_006796211.1:299075-302900 GCF_000442215.2 Lipotes vexillifer
ACTTAAGCCTTGAGCCTCAGTTTGCACATTGGCAAAATGGGTCTGATGATACTAGTGTCGTTGGAAATGATATTAATATATTCAGCATGTGTTTAATAGAAAATGTCTGTCCTGTTCAGTACTGTTTCCTTAGCAACTCACACTGGGTCTTACACGTTTCTTAAATGTTTCTGAAATTTTATTAAGTAAGTTATAACACGGGAGAGCGGTGAGACAAGTGTGTTTTAGGTTTTCAGTAAGTGGTAGTTAATATTGGTGGCGAACAGGCCCCTCATCTTGGTAAGCCCCAGTTTTCTCATCTGCAGTGTGGGAATAATAACATGCAATCATGTGGTGTTATTTTGAGTTCGAGAGATAATACTCGATGTTGCTGTCCCTCATAAGGTGAAAGGGGCTGCACAGAGGATCATTACTACTTTGAACACAAGAAATAGCCAAGTGGAATGACCCTGGTTCTTGTCTACACCTGGGAAAGCAAACCTCTACTATATGTGTTTTAAAAATTGACTTGTAAAGTTCACTGTTCCATCTGATGTTCAGGCCTTACTTGTTTTTAGTAATCTAGGTATTTAGGTTATGTCTAGTTTTTCTTTATTAAAAATGGTGCTGGTATTTAATCCTTGAGTATGCATCATTTATCTACATCTGTGATTGATTTCATGAGGTAAAGTCTTAGAATTACTAGGTTGAAGAATACGAACAGTTTCAGGTTTTTGATAAAAATGCCTCCCATCGAGAGCCTGTAGTAATTTACACTCCCCCAGTGATTTTTGAGGGTGCTCACCTGTTTCCTTAGACCTTTAAAAAACATAGGGTGTCATCATTAACACAATCTTTGTCATTTGTATAGGCAGAAAAATGGCATTTCTTTGTTGTTTGCGTTTCTTGCTTGTTAGTGATTGAACACTGTTTTCCTGAGTTTAATGGCCAGTAGTGCTGCTGCTTTTGAGTCTTGTCTGTTCGTGTCCTTTGCCTTCTGAACGTCCTGACAGGTCCCTTGCAGGAGTCTTAGTTGCCCTGTTTGGCCTTCCTCGGCTCTGAGAGGCCTCATGTAGGTGGATCTTTGTTAAATGGGTCTCTGTCTTCCAAGCGGTATGGCCGGGAATTCATTAATTACCTGCAAGGAATGCTTCCCAACTCCCCCCTCCCCTGCTCTCCTCTCCGTAAGGGAATCAGATTTAATTCTTAATCCGATAATTAATCATAAGGAGGCCTGGCATTTACACAGCACCTTGAAAGGTCTTTCACCATGCAGAATAGGTAGGTGGTGAAGGGACTGTTAGATTCAGGGAAACTGAGGCACATGGTCAAAGGTGTGGTGGTGGGACCATTACAGAAGCCAGTCCTCATGACCACATCCCGACCCAGCTGCAGCATTGTACTTGGATCCCCATGGGCACCTTTGGGGCGGGGCTGACTGGAGCCCCACTAACGAGCACATGATTCTGAGCCTCATCTCCAGAGGGAGGGGAAAGCCACAGAACATGACCCAGACTTGGAGAAGAACCAATTTATTTTTGCTTTCTCATTTTTATCGCCCTCCTTTTAGATCTGCAGCTCCCTCGTGTATCTTCCAGAGATCTGAGCTGGGCAATATTTTTAGGAACGGTGGAAATTAGCTAGTGAGAATGTGATCAGCCCCAGCCTGGGGTTTTAAAAGCTAGAGAAGCCTTTTTTTGTACAAGTGTCTGTAGGCATGTGTACATCCATGAGTGCGTGGTTTTGTATGTCTTACAGGTACGCACCTGCCCTCGTGAAGGTGTGTGCGCGTTTTATGTTAAGTGTCCTTGTGCATGTGAGATGAATAATCGCATGTAAAGCGTTTGGAGCTGCGCCTGGCACTTCATGTTGGGTTGGACCACATGAAGTGGCTGTTTTTGTAGGTCGAATATGGACATACGGTTCATTCTAAGCGCTCAATGAGTGCTGGCTACCATTCTTACTGTGTCTGTTTTCTTATGTGTACGTGTCTACTGGCATGTGCGTGTGTGTTTACATACATCCTGTTTCACCGTGTGCGTGGCGTGTTCTGCGTTTGCGCTCTCACATGTGCGCATCTGTGTGCGTGTGCGCAGTTGCTGTCTGGGCGTGTGGCCACCAAGCTGGCCAGTTTTGTGAACAAACTGCCTGTCTTCTTGGGGAGAGCCTCCCAGGGCTCAGCATATCCCCAGGCCATCAGGACAGCCACCCTCTGAATCCCCTTATGCCTTTAGGTGCCTGCAGAGCACAGGCCTGGGTGCCAGGCCTGAGGGGTGCTGTGTGTGAGGCCTTTTGCATTCTCCCAGAGTAACCCTGCTTATTTCCAGGTCCCATGTCTGAGGATATGCAAATTGACTCTTTAATGGAATTCCTTTGCAAAATATTACTCGAACCAGAAAGTTAATTACCAGGCTCTAATTAATGGCTATTTTAGAGGGCCACAGAAGCGAGCTGGAGATCATAGGGAGACCGAAAAGGCAGGAAGGAAAACACCCAGCTCCCACGGCTGGCGTGTGACTCCTTCCCAGGTGGCAGGGCCCACTTAGCTCCTCCCCCACCCGCCCTCCTGGGTGCCTTGGTGCCGGTGAGTGGAAAAGCGCCCCTTGCTAATGCTGGGTCTCCTGCCCGACAGTCCATCCGCCTGTGCCTGCCTGCGAGGAGTGCCTTGGGCCGCATTCCCAGCCTGGGGTGGGGTATGCGAGTGGCCGAGGAGAGCAAGCCCGGATTGGCGTGAGGCTGTACCACTCCTACCCCCACCCTCTGACGTCCCAGAGCAGCCGGGCGACATGCCTGAGGCCTGGGCTATGGACAGGACAGTCACCAGCCACTCTACAGTGAAACTAACCCCTTTGCTTCCCCTTTAGTGGCCCTTGGGCTGCTGCCTATGGGACCCCTCCTCCCAATTCCAGAGTTTGAGGCAGCTTCTCAGAGGACCCGCTCTCCACCAAGGGCGTGCTCTCCCTCATGATCACGGTGCTCAGTGTAGAGTCACCTGTGATCCTGCCTACCCACCTCAGAGGACAGGCTGAAAGCCCAGAGGAGATGACTGTGATGGGAATGATGCGGAAGTTGCCCCTCCCAACTGGGGGCACCAGGAAGGGTGGCCTGTGTTACTGTCCCCTCCTGGGACAGAGGTTATCTCTGTCCTCTGTGGGCATGTGTGAGCCTGTGGGTGGGCACACAGCATCTCACACATACTGGGGGGCACAGCCTGGGCTGCCCCCCAGGTCCTGCCTACAGGCCACAGCACATGCCCCCCGCACGTGCACATGTAAGAACCTTCCTTGGCAACTGGAAGCCAGGTCCCTGTGGAAGCCACCAGTTGTGCACCAGAGGTCCCCTCTGAGCCAGGCGGGTGGTACCGTGAGGACCCAGGGGAAGGAAAGGGAGACGGGATCCCGCCTGCAGGGTCCCTGGCAGCCTATCTGG
The DNA here is from genome assembly GCF_000442215.2 of Lipotes vexillifer. Taxonomy (NCBI): domain Eukaryota; kingdom Metazoa; phylum Chordata; class Mammalia; order Artiodactyla; family Lipotidae; genus Lipotes; species Lipotes vexillifer. The sequence continues at coordinate 302,484 of NW_006796211.1, forward strand.
GAATACTCTGTGCGTTCCTGGGGAAGGTAAGAAGTCACCCCAAGGTTGGAGGTCAACCCTGATCCTGGGGGTGTGCCAAGAATAGGGCGTTCCCCAGATACCCCCACTCGCACCCGCTCAGGAAGCCTGCGTGCACCTGCCCCCTGGGGCCGTCCCCTCGAAGGCCGCGGCTGATGGTGGCCTGGGGCGGGCTGCTGGGAGGCCTGAACACAGCACTTTGTGCTTTGGGGAGGCACTTGGGGTCTGCCTGGTGATTAACTGCCAGGAGGGGAGGGGCCAGAGGGCAGCCTCCAGGAAGTCTTTGCATTCTCCCAAAGGCACCTGAGCAGGGCTTTGTCGCCCCACCTCCTGCTGCTCCTCCTGCTGCCACTTGAACCTGGACTGCCACAGGCCAGGCTGGAGCGCAGGAACCTGCCT
>NW_006796211.1:303274-321803 GCF_000442215.2 Lipotes vexillifer
AAGAGCCACAAGTCTGTCTCCCCATCTCTCCAAGGGGGCTGGCGGGCCAGGAATTGGCCCAGATAGAAGGCTGGGTTTGCACTTTTCCCCACAGCAGGCGCTCTGAGGGGTGAGTTACTGCTTGTCACGGTGATCCGCTGCCTTCCTTTTCTGGTGGGAAGCCCCCATGGGGAAGCTGAGGGGTCCCGGCTGGCTCTGGCCAGGGCCCAGTTAACCCCGGGACCGTCGCCTGCCTCGGCTAGCCCTGACCTTTCTTGCTCCCAGCCCTCGTTTGCAGGGCCTGGTTGTAAAAGAGCACTTCGGGTAGAAATATAGATGCCACCGTGGTAGCACAGGCTCTAATTTGATGCGACATTGTCCTGGGGAGTTTTCATACTGAGGGCAGTGAGTTAGTGCAGCATCTCCCTGTGCCCACTGACTAAGGGGAAGTTAATTTCATGCTGTCTTGTTGACATTCGCAGTGGAAGCTTCCTGTTGCAGCTGCAGTCTGTTAGCATGTGAAGGATGTGTGCGCCCAGCAATTACTGTTTCCGGCTGGGGAGGAAATTGATTAATAGGTTGTTCACAGCCCCACCCCTCTACTCCTATTACCCTTCTTTCCTCCTTTCCATCTTCCCCAGATTTCATCAGGAAACTCAGTCCCAGAATTGGCTCTGATAAAACCCCACTCTTGTCTTGGAAGCTGAGGGCCTGGCCCCTGAGCAGGACTGACCAGCCCACCCCAGACAGGACCCCTGATAAAATGTAGATTCTTGGGCCCCACCCTAGACCTTCAGAATTAGACTCTGGTGGAGTAATCATATTTCCCCAAAGTGTGAGAACCACTGCCCAAAGTTTGTTCCTTTTGCAGAGGGCAGGACCGTGTCCCAGATGTATGCCCGCAGCTTGCCTAGGCACTGCTATGTTCTTATTGATTCCTTATAGTAAGAGGGTTTTTTGTTTCTCATTTCACAGATGTAGAGACTGAAACTCCAAGAGGGGAACATGACTGGCCCAAAGTCACACACTGGGGGACCCCATGCCTAGGCGATCCATTCCCTGGTTGAGGCCTAGAATCTTCTCATTAGCGTGCCGTGCCCTTTCTTAATTAAGGTTGTGATGTCTTTTGAACTAACCTTCCCCCTCCTACAGGAGTGCCAGGAGCCCCGCCTGTGCTTGCCCGGAGCCCCGCTGTAAAAAGCACTTTCACACTGGTGCTCTAGATCTCCTAAGGGCGCCTGGAGCAATTAGGGCATTTATGACAATGGTCTGCGTTCTACAGGCAAGATGGGGGAGGCTGAGAGGTGAAGGGGCAGAGTTGGAGTTGGGACTTGTCTCCTAGCTCCAGGTCCAGTGCTTGGCGCACCTGAGCCACTGAGGCCCATTCCTCTTGCTGACTTCCCAGTTACAGGTGGTTCAGAGAGGTGTGGTCACTCCTCTCTGGGGTCACCAGGATCAAGTGAGTGGCAGTAATGTGATTCAAGCCCAGGTCCACTGAGTCAAAGCCCATAGGACAGGACTAGCCAATGTTTCAGGCCTGGACCAGGTGCCCTTGGCCCCCACCTGGGAGTGGAGCTCTTTAAGCACAGCCTGGAGAGTCTCGGCTCAGGGATGAGAGCGGCTGGCTGTGCAGAGGCCCCTGGGAGAGGCCAGGTGGCCTAGGTTGTACCCCCAACGGAGGAGGCCGGATGCCCGCTGAGATTGGGAGAGAAAGATGGGGGAGGGTTGGGCAGGGGGAATCTGGGCCTGTGGGCCATGGAGCCGGAATTTGAACCCATGACTGCCTTCCAGCCCCATCCCCTGCTCTGCCAGCTGCTGGGCGGTCAGCAGGTGTGCTGGAGTCAGCCACCCAGAGTTCAACTGACTGCTTCTCTTTGAGCCTCAGTTTCTCCATCTCAACAAAGCAAAACAAAGACTAATATCTCAGTGCCCAGGACTCTGGGATTCCTGGAGGGGAGGTACCTAGCACAGGGTAGCGTCCTGTCTTTCCCGGCCTTTGCTGCACCGCCTTCAGGTCGTGAAGTCCCTGGAGGTGACGTGGGATGGAGCCATGGTAGCAGGTGGGACAGGATGCCTTTCGTCTCTGCACTCTTCATTGGCGAGCTTCTCTGAGTGCTGCGATATCACCACCACCCACCAGCCCCTACCCTGCGTGGCCACCTTTGATGGGCCGGGCTCCTTTCCTGCATTTTCTCACGTCATCCTTACACCAGCACTCTGAACGATATTACTCTCCTCATTTTTACAGAGAGGAAAATTGAGGCCCAGAGAGACTGAGCCACTTGCCCAGGTCACACGGCTCGTAGGTAGGATCCAAACCCAGGTGGACTGGCTTTATTATCTAAGGCCCTGCCATCAACCACTATTCTCATGGTCTCTGTTTTCCAGATGACCTGCTCAGTCAATAGTATCATCACTAACCTACCTGCCATTTATGGAGCGTCTGCTGTGTGCCAAGCACTGTGCACTGTCTGTACATCATCTCTAATCCTCTTGACTACCCTTGTTTTATCCTCCCTCCATTTTACAGGTGCTGAAGCTGGCCTCAGAGGGGTAAAATCACTTATCGGGGATTACCCTTGTGATGGATTGAGAATCTAGGTCTCGTTGGACTCAAAGCCAGGGCCCTCTCCAGTATGATAGTTAACATGATGGACAGATCCTGTGGGCCAGGCCTGCTCTCAGCCCTTCACAGAGAGGAACTCACTCCATCCTCACAATAGCCCGCGTGCTGCACTCTGTTGTTATCCCTGGTTTTCAACCAGGAAATGTGAATTGCACAGCTGGAATGGCAGAGGTAGGATTCGAACTCAAGGAGCCTGGCTCCCAAGTCTGTGCTGTTAACTACTGCTCAGTGCTGCCCTCTCCCTGTTTTACAGATGAGAAACGGAGGCTCCGACAGGTAAAAGCCACTTGTCCCTATCAGACAGTAGGTGGGTGGCATAGACGGGATTTGCACCTAGATGTTTCCAGAGTGTTTTACTGTCTCCCACATGAAAGAACATGACAGCCACCAGAGGGGGCTGGGGGAGCGTCCCGGGGCCACCCCGAGCTCTGAAGGAAGCTACTATGGGTGCCAAAGTCCTGAGGGGGCGTGGGGGGGTGTGGCAATGGAGGTGGGCCTATCCTCCTGGTCTCAGTGGGTGGGGTCCCCAGGCTGTGAGGGTAGGGCCGGCTCGGGGGCTGCCCCCACATTTGGCAGTTACTCAGTGATTACAAGTGTCTTCCTCCTTGGGCCCCTACCTCTCTTTTCCTCCTGGCAGAGCTAATGAGCCAATGGCTGCATTTGGATCTGTTGATTTATGATCTTGGGTGAGGTGGGGTCGGTGGCAGAGGTCAGAGGTGGGCTCACCAGCCTTCCTCCTCAGGTCAGCACGTCGAGGTCACTCGCATCACTGCCCAGGTGGATGAAGGGAAAGCAGTGATGATGGCGGGCAGGGCCTCCCAGCCCAGCCTTTGCTCCGCACGTGTGGGTAGACAGGTGAGTCTGGCACCGAGACCTCCGGCTAGACTGGCTGAGGGGGTTGCTGATCATGCAGTCAGGCTCCCAGCCGACCCAGCCCTCTGTGGACCTGAGATGGTGCTGGGCACCTGCACAATTGCCAGGCCTTGGGGAGGGGGCGGAGGCGGGGCTGGGTGGTGGCAGGGCCACGGGCGGGCCTTCTGACCGCCCTGCCAGCCTGCCTGAGGTGGTCGTGTCTAGCTGCCCTGCGCACGTGCAGTTCACATTTTTGATGATGGCTGTTTATGAGAGTAGTGAAAACCTACACCACGGGATTTCAGAGTCAAGGGATGATGGACCTGGCAGGGGATTTTGTGAGCAATCTGTCAGAGTTCATCAAGCTCGGTTCCTGGCTCCTGTAGGTGAGACTGCATGTTCTCCGCAGGTGGCGTGGGCATCCTCACTCTAGGCCCTGAGAGGCCCTGCAGTAAAGAAACCAGCTTCACCTTGTTTAGTCCAGGGTTTCCTGTCCCCCACCCCGAGAGCAGTAGTATTCTGCAGAACATTCTTGGGTAAACACTAATCTGCGTTGTTACCTCTCCTTAGAAGCGTACTTTTAAAGAGGGAACTTTGGAAGTATTCCATGCCTTTAGGGCCTACAGGAGCAAGCCTTGAATGATGGCATTGCTGGCCTAGCAATAGCTTTGCGGGTATTTTCTTTTTTTTGGAAAAGGCATCCCCAGGTTTTCAGAATCTTTCCTTAAAGCAGCTCCTGGCTCTTCTGTGTGTGGGAATGGGGCCTGGCTCTGGTCAGAGCCCTCTGTGGGCCCAGAACGTGGGGGGTTTCTTCCGCCTTTCACGGGCTGGGTGGCTCCCTTCTTGTACTCAGCCGCTTGGGCTCTGGGCACCCCCTCCCCCCAGACTCCTGCAGAAGACAGCAGTTGGGCAGAGGCTGCCCACTGATTTGCATAATTGCACTGTTCCCTGAATAATTAATAAAGCTCTGTCCTTGCTGGGAGCAAAGTCTGCACCATTATGGATGGGTTTGCCGGAGCTCTTCCAGGGAGCCCATGGTTCCGGGACTCGTTGGCCTTGCCTGGCATGGAGCCCCCCCAGAGAGAGGACAGGCACTGGGGTGGAGGGGGTATGTCCATGCAGCGCCACAGCAGCACTGTGGGCGGGGCCGGGCGTGCCTGCTGCCTTCCTCCAGGATCCACAGGTGGGGTCTGGACACACAGGCGATTTGGGATTCTGCAGTCTCCCGCTGTCTGTGGCCCCGCAAACTCTTCCACTCTGAAATATGGTCGACGGTTGTGGAGTCTTAGCCCCGCTTTCAGGTAGCCTGGATGCGGCCCTTCTGACCCAGAGGGTAAGGGCAGTCATGGTGAATTTTCACGCAAGAGCAGGGAAGGGGGAGGCATTTCTGCTTGAGGCCTTTCTTCTTCAATTCCTCCAAGTTTCTTGGCTTGTTAAGGTCAGGGATAGCCTGGGAGTGACTCCTGTTTGAGGTTTCTAAGTCCCTTTTTACGTTGTTTCGTTGAAGTGAATTTTCTCTCCGGGCAAATGGATTTGTCTCCCTGTCGTGCTAGAAAGGGAGGTTGAGGACTGGGTCTGCTCCTGACTTGTACTTGACATTGGGAAAGGTCCTGTAGCCTTTCCAATGAGGATTGTACTCGAAAGCCCTTGCTTTCTTCCCTATGTCCCCTGGTCATTGTCCAAAGCGCCCGTAGAATTTCTCAGATCCGGTTCCATGGAACACCACATCCTTGCAGATGTTAATGGGCATTTGTGATGAGGGGATTCCATAGTTCAACAAACAGGTCAGGGAAGCAAAGCAAGTAAATTTCTTCAGTGCTTGACTCCTGGGAGCCTTTGCTATGCTAATGTGCATCTGGGTATACAGGAGGTATATAGGTTGCTCTGCTTCCCATAACCGTGGACAATCCAGGGTCTGCTTGCACATCGCCAGTAATGGGGAGATGCCATCCCATTGCTGGGCAGTGCCAGCTCTTAGAAACCTTCCCTTTTGTTGAGCTTCGCTAGCCAACATCTATGTAGCACTTTATTTATTTTTTAATAAATTTGTTTATTTATTTTTGGCTGCATTGGGTCTTCGTTGCTGCGAGCGGGGGCTACTCTTCATTGCAGTGCGCAGGCTTCCCATTGCGGTGGCCTCTCGTTGTGGAGCGCAGGCTCTAGGCGCGCGGGCTTCAGTAGTTGCAGCACGTGGGCTCAGTAGTTGTGGCTCACGGGCTCTGGAGCACAGGCTCAGTAGTTGTGGTGCACAGGCTTAGTTGCTCTGTGGCATGTGGGATCTTCCCGGACCAGGGATTCAACCTGTTTCCCCTGCATTGGCAGGCGGATTCTTAACCTCTGCGCCACCAGGTAAGTCCCTATGTAGCACTTTATCATTTACTGCTTGGCCCTCGTAACAGCTAAGGAGGTGTCAGAGCAGGCATTATTCCTTTTACAGATAAGGCAACTGAGGCTCAGAGAAGGTCATTATTCCACCCAAAGCCACATAGATGGTGGCAGAGCTGGTATTTAAACCCATGTCTGCTAGCTTGACCTTCAGCTCTTTCCGTCCTTGATCACAACTGACCCTGGACTGTGTGGGAGTGGAGCGGGCACAGCTGTGACACCTGGTGCTGTTTTTATATTAATTCAGGGTTCTAATTGAAGAAAGCTCAGACTACTGGTCAGAGCATCTAGCCTGGCAGAAACAGGCACTCCCTGGGTTAGGCTAGCGTTGGTCCCTAGGACCTTGGGCACCTGTTGCCCCTACAGCCCCCATCCCAGCTTGCCTCGAGTGAGTTTCTGGGAGCGGGAGGTAGGAGGAAAGCTAAGCTCTTGTTTGATAGGATCCTCTCAGCAGTGGGGCCTGGTTTGGGAGCCATTCGCAGATATCATAGATGCTCCGCTCATCAAACCATTCCTGACTCTCTTTTCTTCTGCCCTCTCTTTTTATAGGCAGGGGATGTTTGAAGTGCCCCACGAGCTGGGCAGGCACTGGTGGTGGTGGCCAGGGTGTGGAGGAGGAGGAGGGCAGGGGGTCCTGCCATTATGTCTTTCTCTGGGCCTTTCCAAGAGCCGATGGCCAGGGGCAGCCTGGGGTGGACCTGTTTACAGCAGGCAGGCTTGGAGGCTGCGCTGAGGCTGAGGTGTGCAACCTCAAGACGTAGGCCAACTGTTTCATGTCTCAGGAGTCTCCTTGGGTCACACCATGGCAGGGACTGCGTTACCCCCAATGTCACATCCCCCATGTCCCATGGAGAGCAAGCCACACAAGGCCACCCTGATGAACAGAGTTCTGCCCTGCCGACACACAGACCTAGGTCTGGATCCGGCTCCCTAACTTCCTGTGTGATCTAGGACAAGTCACCTAATCTCTGAACCTCTGTTTCGTCATCTTTAAAATGGGTGTGATAATGGTGCCTGCCTCCTAGGGTTCTGAGGTCTCCATGGGGTCATGTATGACACATGATAATTTCATCATGTCATCTCATGTACACACACTCTCACACACATGCGCACGCCATGCTTTTGAGCTTCTGTTGGAGACCCCAGAATCCTGCCATCAGATTCGGCTCAGCCCCCCTCAGGTTTACCCTATCAGGTAGCGGGAGACAGCCTGAGACAGGCATAGGGAGACATTTGTGCGGACACTTCTCCCACTTAGAAAATCCATATTCTGTGGTCTGCCTAATTGCTCTGTTGCTGCTAAATGAGTCATTATGGAGGGAAAATAGCAAATGCATTGTGAAATTAATGGGAGAAAATAGTTGGCAAATGACTTGGCTTGCTTTTGAAACTCCAGGAAGGCGTTACTACGAGAGATCTGAGAGCCACGCAGGGCCCAGTCCCAGGAAGCAGCTGGTGGTGGTGTGGGGCTCCAGAGGTGCCGGATGGTCTGGGAGGGCCCGTCCAGGGCAGGGCGCTGATGGGAATATCGGAGGGGCTGGAAGTGGGCGTTTCTGAGTGGTCAAGGCTGGAGCCAGGGACGGGACAGGGAGCTCCTTTGGCCTGGTGCTGGGGAGAGTGGATACCGTTCAGTTAGGGCCCACCGTGTGCCAGGCTCGGGGGAGCAGGCAAAACCAGCCCCGGCCCCTCCTGCCATGAAACTGTCCCACAGGTCAATGTGTGATTACAGTGGAAGCGTGTGTCCTGAAGGCACCGAGAGCCCGGAACTGGAGGGTTTGATCCGTCAGGGTGGTGGGGATGGCATCCCCGAGGAGGAGAGGGGTGGGCTGAGCTCGCAGGGAAGAGCCTTCTGGGCAGACGGAAGAGCTCGTGCAGGTCCAGTGAGTCTGGGAGCGAGGGGGCTAAAAGAGGGCCTCACGGCAGAGTCCTAGGAGATGACATTTTCTCATTTGCAAGTGAGCGATCTGACGCTGAAGATGGTTAAGAGGCCGACACAAGGTCGTAGAGCCGTTAAGTGGCCGAGCCTGGACTTAGACCTGGGCCTGTGTAACTCCCCAGGGTTTTAGGAGGTGGCAGCAGCAGATAGGGAGAGACCAAACATGCCTTGTGGGCTCTGGGAAGGGGACTTCGGGAGGCATCAGCCTTCCCTTCTCTTGGTTCTTGGATACAGCTGAGCATCATGGTGCCAGGCAGAAAGATTCCAGAGCCCTACCTAGGAGAGTCAGATTCACAGACCTAGGACTAGCCCCAGAATCTGTAGTCATGGTGGTGTTTCAGGGTCACCGTGGCAGCTCTGACCCTGGGTACCAAGGAGCCTTGATCTGGCTCCTCCTGCTTCACGTCTGCCTGGGTCCAGGTTGGCCTGAGTCTGCCACCGTGGAGGGACAAGGTGATTCTGAGACCCACTCAAGTATTGAGACCTCCAGCTAGCAGCTCTGGATTCTTCCCTCTCTGGAAGGGTCCCACGCCTCTGGGGGATGTTGGTGGTGAGGGTGCTGGGTTATCACGCTGTAGGATAACCTTGGGGCTGGATGTACCACTGCCTGTTCCAGCTTGGGGAGCCGGTGGGCGGCTGAGACTCAGACGAAGCTCAGTCTGGGGTGCGTTCCTACTGCTGTTGGCTGAGAGCCAGTTCAGCCCAAAATCAGCTCGGATTGGCTCTTCCCTGCCCTCTCCAAATTTAAACTGCAGCCCCCCTGGCGAGAGGCTGAGTGTTTATTTGGTCTGGTCGAAGAGCCCCAGCCAGGGCTCTCTGTCCTGCTTGGATCCCACTTCCAAAAGAAGTCTGCTGAGTTCTTCAGCTAAACAGCAGGGCATCTACTGCGGGGTTCCAGCTAGGCCCGGGGCTGGCCCTGAAGGTACAGAGGGAATCCAGCAGCCCAGTGTGCTGCCAGGGGGAGACACCAGTGGCTTCCTGGGGTCGGTGCCTCGAGGTCTGCTTTCTGATATTCCTCCTGCTTCTCAGGGAGCCAGTCCCTCCCTCAGAGAGAAAGCCAGGCAGACCAGACCCACTCCTGGTGGTGTTTCGGGGTCACCGTGATGGCTCTGACCCTGGGTACCAAATCTTGGATCTCCTTGTAGGCAGTCCCTGTCCCTCCACGGTGGCAGACTCAGGCCAACCTAGGCCCAGGCAGCTGTGAAGCAGAAGGAGCCAGGTCAAGGCTTGTCCCATCCTTTTCTCCTGCCTGGGCCATGAATGGATTCCAGACCTTAGATCCCTCGATTTCTGCTCCAGCTTGGGCACCATGGGCGCCTGTTTGTTTTCACGGTGCTCTGTTGTTTGCAGGGAGACAGTGGGCTGACCTCTGAGCTTGCTTCCGTGGCTCCCACCGTGGTCTTTGGCCAATGTGGGGAACCCAGGGGATCAACAGCCAGCCCGGTGTTTCACCAACCACACATTTCCGATTGGCCATCCCTGCTGTCTCTCTCTCCTAAATCCAGGTGGCCGCTTAGCCAGCAGGTTCCGTGGGTAAACCTCTGTAGCCTTTAATGGCTGGCAGTGGGTGGGACTCTGTCTCCTTTGCCCCCAGTGACTACCAGGAAGAGAGTTTCAGTGAAGGTGAGTCTCATACTGTGCCCCGCCCTAAGCACACACATTTCAGCCGGCTCTCATCTCAGAAGGACAGCCCCATGGCCTCTCGTGAGCCCCCCGACTTTGTCCTTCTGCCCTGGAGAAGCACCTTGCACCTGAGTTTCACTCCCCAGTGATGTCAGTGTTCCCGTGGCAGGAACTGCCAACTTTCTCATTGGCCTGGGGGCCAGGGTCTTCCACTGAGTAGTGGGACTCGGGGGCAAACAGGGTTCTGGACCACAAGAGGCCGCCTGTGAAGGGCTGGTTTGCTGAGCTTGCCTGTATCTCAGAGCAGGTACAGACAGCATGGCCATGCCCTGTGGGCTTCTTATAAGTGGTCACATTTGAAGCCACTCATCACACTAGGGGAAAAACACTTTTAAATGAGAGGAACACTGCATCCATCTGGTGCAGTTGTACAGAAAACCATTTAATGGGCTTGTTGTAGCTCCCCCTGGCACGTCGGAGTCCCGATTAGGGGCCCTGCGAGCCTGCCCTTGGGTAGATTCACTGAAGTTTCACTCATATGTTTGTCACACATCAGTCATCCACCTGAATGTGCTTTAGCATTGCCGATATCCTGCTTCGCAGCATGCTGGGCACGCAGAACTGACCGGCACCTTGCCTCTCCAACACGGTCCTTCTCCCCATGCAGAGTTGTTCTGATCCCGCCGGTGGCAGCCATGCTAAATGCTGCGAGGAGGCCTGGTGAGCGAGGAGTCCTGGTGAGCGTTGGTCAGGGTCCCGCCTTCCCCGTACTGCTTTCCGCTCAGCTCCACCCCCACCATCACCTTCCTTCTCTACCCTTCCCCTCCAGGCCCGTGGGTCACCTGCTGCTGCAGGGTCCTCAGTGGAGGGGCAGGGACCACTTAGTGGTGAGTGTCCTACAAGGTGGCCCTGGGTTGTTGAAACTCCTGGCCCAGAAGCCTCAAGCCCCCAGCCCTGGTCCCTGTTTAGGACTGTTGTGACAAAGGGCTTGTCTCCATCATGTGAGGGCGTGCCCACGCCTTCTGTGTTGACAGCTTTCCATGCCGGTGGCCCTCCCTACGGGGCCCCTGACATTTTGTGCTGAGGCTTTGGAAGGGCCAGGCACTGGATGGGGAGCCCCTGGCTAGCCGAGCTGGTGGCCCAGGAGAGAGCAGCTGGTTCTCAATCACTCTGCCTGTGAAGGCAGACTCTCCCGGCTGCCCTGGCAACAGCTCGGAGCCAGCCTGTCGGGGTGGCCGCTGACAGGCGCGGCTTCTGACTGGCTGCAGCTCCCAGCTCCTCCCCGGCTCCGCAGCTCGCTCACTCAGCAGCAGCAGCTCCCTGCATCCTTGAGGCCGATGGTGCAAAGGAAGTGCATGGCTGGGGTCCTCGGACTCTGTGTGGCTTGCGCGCCTCCACGTGTGGGTGGGTCGCCCTCAAGGGGTTTCACCAGTAACCCTGGCCTGGGTTGGGTCCTATTCAGGAGCAGGCTGCAAGGAAGACAGAGCCCGACTTTGAGGTCTTAACAAGCCTCTCGGGAGTTCCCAGACCCTCATCCTCCCTGCATCCCCACTGGTCACCCCTGTTGACTCAAGATGTGGCAGGCGGATGCCTGGGTTCGCATCCCAGCTCCACCACTCCATAGTGCTGTGACTTTGGGGAACTTGCTTAACTCTGTGAAACAGAGATATTAGCAGTTCCTATCTCGAAGGTGGTTGAGAGGAATAAATGAGACTTGTAGCTAAATGCTGAGCCAAGCGCCTTGAGACATGTGTAGTAGCAGTGAGATACATTCGCCATCACTGTGTCATGGTTTCCGTCTCATGTTCCCTTGGCCTGGAATCCTCCTCTACCCCCTGCTCTTTCTTACTTTGGTCCTGTCCTTCAAGCCTTAGCTGCTTCTGCCTGAAGCCTGCCCTGATCCCCTTCCCCAGTCCCAGGTGGACCTCCCTTTGCTCCGCGTCTTCTGTGCTTCGTTATTGGGTCTGCTCCCCCCCCCAGTTGCAAGCGAGGCCTCTTGAGGACGCTGCCTGGGGTCTCTTGAACTGTACTTGTCCTGTCCTCCCGTGGAGAACAAGGCTGAGTCTAGCTCCTTCCCAGCCTTCCACAACCTTGGGGTGAACCTGGAGATGCTCTCCCCACCCCCAAATAGAGCCTGTGAGCGAGCTCATTCTGGGGGCTTAGAATGAGAAGTCTCAGAGATCCCTTCACAGGTAGGGAAGCTGAGGCCAGGAGTGAGGAAGGAGTGCACCCAGGGGCAAGCAAGGAGTTGGAGGCTTTGCCCCCTTCCCTCTGCACTTCTCTGCCAGGGGCTGGACAGGAGTTGGGTCTGTTCTCAAGGAACCAGGGAGGGCTTCATTGAAGTGGCAGGAGCTGAGGCTTGAAAGAGGACGAGTTCATCAGATGTCAAAGAGGGGAGAAGGGCAGTTAGGCAGCCCCTTGAGTGAGCCCAGTGCTCAAGGCCTAGAACCTTCATGTCCTCTTGGGACCCGGGGCTGCCCTGGGAGGTGGGAAAGGGCTTGGAGCGTCAGGGGAGTGGGAAGCAGTTCGGAGGAGCAGAAGCGGCAGGAAGGAGAGGAGGAGACAGAGGTGAGCTGGGTGGGAGCGGGCTTCTGGCCATGCGCGCGCGTGCGTGCGTGCGTGCGTGTGGGGGGGGGGGGGGATTAGGCGGAGGATGGGCGTGAGGATGAGCATTCCGTCTGCACCAGGTGCTTTGTCTCGTAATGCTCACAGGGACCTGAGAGATGGGGAGACTGTGTGCCGAGAGGTTTGGTGAACTTGACCCAGGTCTCACGGGCTGGTAAGGGGCACAGCCATAATGGGGACCTCAGGCACTGTGACTCTCCAGGCTCTGATGAGCGCTGCCTTTTGGGGATGGGGCGGCATTACCTCTCTGGGGGTGGGGCCCGTGAGTCTGTATTATTTTAATCACTCCCCTAGCAGGTGTTGGGGGCCACTAAGAGAGCGTACGTAAAAGGCATGGCACGGGGTCTGGCCCACGTAGGTACTGTCACCATTAGTTCCCTGGCACACGTGTCCGGGTGCACACGGCACTGATGTGTGCATGCACACGGTAGAATTGGGTTGCTCACTACACCTGGCAACTCTTTTTAAGCTAGGCTGTTGGGAAATGGGTAGAGTGCCAGGCAGCCTAGAGCTGGGCAGCCCTCAACTTTGGCCTCTGCTGCCTGGCAGCCAAGAGGTGGCGCTCTTGTAAGACCTGGGTCTCTCACCCCACCTCAAGGAGACCAGGACCCTGCCCCTGTGGGTCTCACAGCACCCTGATCCTTATTTCCTGGCAGTTTTCATGGTATGACAGTTGTCTGCGGGCCCCATTGAAGGGTAGACCTCCCATGCACAGGCAGGCCTTCGTCCTGGGCCCAGGTACCTTGCATGCACCCTGGAACGGTGCAGGGGCCCAATAAACGTTTGCACCACGAACGATACCTTGAGCACCTACTTCGTGCTGGGTGCTGTGCCAGGCTCTGGAATAATTAACTTTGGCATGGCACCTTATGATTCGTAAGCTCCTCTGGGTCCCATTAGGAGGGCAGTTGTTTGGGATCAGGTGTTTATTTCCCCGTTTTCCAAATGAGGAAACCAGAGCTCAGAGAGAGGAAGCAGGTAGCCTGAGGTCATAGCATCAGCCAGCGAGGGGCAGAGCTCGGATGAGCCCATTCTCCTGGTGAGTGTCCGCTCCCCAGGCTGGGAACACACTCTGGGGGCCATCAGCTGTTCCTCTCCCATCAGCCTCTATCGAGCATGGCACTGTGGATCAGAGAGGGTGCTCCCAAGCTGGCAGGGAAGCCAGGCCCACAGAGATGCCGTTTCCCGGGAAGCAGGGCCCCAGGGAGCACGGCCAGCGCCTGGCTGGCTCTCACTGCTCCCCCCTCCCCTGCCCCCAGCAGGAGCAAGACTGTCCTTTGCCACTGCTGAGGACCTGGCTGTTGGGGACAGTGACTGTGCTTGGGGTAAGTCAGCGGCAGGAGAACAAAGAGAGCACTTGCTGCCAATGTGACTCTGACCTTGAAAACCCAGAAAAAGGGAAGAGCTGGCTACCTGCTTCAAAGGGGGGCAGGCCTCCTGCAGGCGGGCATCGAGGACGCCTGGCTTTGTTAGTTCCTGCTGCCGAATTTTTCCTTTTCAGTTTAATAAAAGTCCTGGGGATCAGTGTCTGTGGGCCAGCTTGGAATCCTGCCACTTTGATTGAAGGCGGGGAGACGCTAGGAGCTCTACTCGTCCTTTGGCTGGGTTCTAGAAGACACGGCTTCTGAAGCAAAGATCAGATATTGATGTGAGGATCTTGTTGCAGCCCCAGTGTCCCACTGCAGGTGTGCCCAGCTGTGGGGGGGGGGACCCAGGACCGAGGAGCATCGTTCTGTCCTAGCTTGGGTCTCGCAGGGAGGCAGACAGCAGTCAGGGGGTCCGGGCAGGGTGAGGCTGAGGCAGTGCATCTTTGTTCGTTATTCCACGCACAGTAAGCAAGCCCCTACTGTGTGCCTCCAGGTGCTGGGCATGTCCCTGGGGGATGTGTGGTGGGCCCTGCCCCTGTCCTGCAGGCTGCCGCACAGGAACCCCCGGCTGAGGCTGGTGCAGATGTGGTGGATGCCAGCAGTCTGGAGGGGGTGTGTCCTGCTAAGGAGGCAGCAGCCCCTGCGCCATGGCACTGGGCCTTTGGACTTATAAGAAAAGCCAGAAATCTAGAGGGTTTTGGGTAACATTTTGAAATTTCACATCTTTAAAATGTTGGCAGTTGATTCAAAACTTAAAAATGTCAAACACTGTGTGGGCTAAACAAAACATGAGTGTCGACCAAGTATTCTTTAGTTAGAAATCTTTATCCTAAAGGTTGGATAAAATCCAGATGGGCAGCGGGGAGTAGGCATGGCCTCCTGCGGGGGAAGCCACCTGGGCAGAGGTGTGGCTGCAGGAATCTGCAGGACCATTTTTTAGGACCGTTGGGACTGGAGCAGAGGGGACTGGAGCGGCAGGATGGATGGGGCCACGCGCGGTTGTGGAAGCCCAGCATGCCTGGCTGAGGGCTGCCCTGGAAGAGCAGATACACGGCAGGCCTGACCCAGGCTACTGTGAGCCTGCTCAGCTGTGTCGCCTGCCTCTGGCCCGGTGCTTCTACCCGGCACTGTCACAGTGAATGAGAGGCTTTGGTCAGGGAACAGCTCAGGGAAGAAAGGTCATAGGTATTTTAGAGAAAGCCGTGGGACACAGGGTATCCTGACCTTTAGCAAAGGTGTAACTACACAGCTTTTGGGGGGCTGCCCATCTGCCTGTGTGTCCATGAAGCTGTGACCTCCCCCAGTCCTTTGCATTTGTTCTCCTGCTGTTTCTGCAGCTCCTTCGGCTACAGGAAGGTCTAAACGTCCCAAAGGGGGCTCACCCCCCCCTCCACCTGCAGGGGTCCTGCATTTCTGAGAGTTTGAACTGCTCTGGCCAAAGCCTGTCTGGGTGTCTTCCCGTTCAGGCGTAACTTTTCTGTTTCTCCCCCCTGTCGGCCACTCCCCCCATATCCATTTTTGAGTTTCTTTCCAACTGCTCACCAGCGATTCGTCCAGCAAGCTCTCATCGAGCACCTGCTGTGTGCAGGGCCAGAGACACACGCATGACGGAAGCCCAGCGTGGCCGGGGGCTGAGGGAGTAGCCGGACATGGACAGTGGTGGGGTCCACCCGCGGGGCCTGTGCTAAGGCGAGCAAGGCAGCAGAGGGGGTGGGGCGGTCAGGGACGAGGGGCGGTGACCCTGCGATCCCCACACGCGTGTGTCTGAAGGTGCGGGGGCGGGGGTTGGTGGCCGGTTTCCAGCCCTCCCACCCTGGCTCTGTCCTCTCTGGGCTTGCGGGGTGGCTGGCGGCAGCTGGCTTGGGCGAGGCCCGCGCAGAAGAAATGTGAGGCAGGCACTTGCCTTCCGGAGGAACAGGTGCCAGCCTGTGCCAGATTCCTCACCAAATGTCTTCTCGTTCACTTCACTTTACTTTAAAGTCTTTTTCTTAACATAAAGGTGGTTAAAAACACAAGCGCAGAGTACCAAATTCCAGCCATCATGGAGGAGTGTGAAGCAAAAGTGCCCTCTCTCCTTCCACACCACTGCCACCCCAGACCCCTCTCCCAAACCACTGCTGACCGTGGCTCGCGGGGATTTTTCTGTGGCTTATAAAATGTCATCAATGTCTCTGTGCTTGAGCGCGTGCTATAGAGCTTATCAGTCTTACCTCCTTGGCCGGTAGAGAGGGGAGCGGAGGAAGACTGGCTGCTCCCCGGGTTCCCGCAGACCCCCTCCCTCCCAGCTCACTCCCTTTGTCCCATCCCTGTCCCCACAGCTCTGGGGGCAGCGTGGCTCTCCTGGTGGCTCCACGGTGGGGAGGGGAGAGGGGTGGTCGTTTCCTAGCAGCTTCGCCCAAACTCAGGTGGTGGGTGAGTGAGGGAAGGAGGCCTGCTGGCTGGCTGACTCCAGGCTTCTCTTGCAGACAGGACTCCCCAGGGGACCTTCGGGATTGAGTTTTCTGTTTTTGCTCACCTGTGCCCAGCCCTGGGGACAGGGACAGGAGTCAGCTGTGGTGCCAGCCTGGGGTGGAGAGGTGCGTGCATGTCTCTTCCTGGGGCTCTCTTGGGCTGGGCAGGCCGCCGTGCAGAGGCTCTGGAGCCCGGCCCTCAAGGAGTGTTTGCCTGGGCTCAGAAAGCTCCTAAACCAGGATTCCAGGGTGCTTTTTCAGCCCTAGGCCCTCACATACCTCCCTCTCAGCAAGTGAGAACTAGGCAGGAAAGAACTCGGAAACCCGTGGCATGCAAACATGGGCGCTGTTGTTGTGCAGAGTCTAGTGTTTTCCCCAGGGGAGGCCTGTGTGGATTGTCTGGACGCAGCCTGTGAGGACGGGCCCTCGGTGGGGCGGGGGAGGGCAAAAGTGCTGGCCCCACCTGTCACTGCTCTGGAGACCTCAAGCAAGGAGCTTGGTCACCCGTAAAACGGGGTGAGGAGCCCTGCCCGCCCCACAGGGTTCTGCCGGGGTCTGCCTGACAACCCTTCAGCTTTGGGACCAGCGGAGCCCTGGCCAGTGTGAGGGGTGACGAGGGTGTTGATGGTGACGAGGCCAGGGACAAGAGGAACGAACACTGAGGATTCAGTTTGTGACAGGCACGTGCCGAGCGCCTCACATACCGCCACCACCGCCAAGTCCAGGCCTCTGTCACCTCCCACCTGGACCTGAGGCCGACCCCTAGGCTGGTCTCCACCTCTGACCTCGCTCCCCTTCAGTCTGCCCTCCGCCAGCGCAGTCGTTAAACAGTGCACCCGCCGGGCGCCTCGCCCTTCCCCCGGCCCCTGCATGGGCAGCTCCTGCCTGGTGATTTTACCTCCCCCTCGTCCCCGCCCTGCACCACTGCAGGCCCTCAGCCCCGGATCTTTGCTGTTGTTCCCTCTTCCTGGGTCAGTCTGCCCAGATGTCTGTGACCTGCCCCCACTTCATCCAGCCACGCTGTCAAACCCAGCCGCCTCCTCCCCTGTAGCCTGGACCCTCCCCTCCTGTGAGTTCCCTCTTAGTACTTGAGTTCCCCAGATACGATCGTACACATTGGTGTGCTTCTCCCACGCTAGGCTGTAGGCCCCAGGGGAGCAGGGCATTGGTGTCTTGTTCCCCAGTGTGTCTCCAGCCCTTGGAACAGGGCCTGACACAAGGTTGGTGAATGAACAAATCAACACGTTTCATTTAATCTTACTCTGTGACGTAGATGCTTTGCTATTTGCCTTTTATAGATGAGGAAGATAAGCTCAGAGAGGTGGACTGACTAGCTCACGGTCACACAGCTGCAGCAAGAGACTTGGGCTTGTTGAAACTCCTGGCCTGGAAGCCTCAAGCCCCCAGCCCTGGTTCCTGTTTGGGACTGTTGCCCAGTGTCTGTAGCCCAGAGCCCTGTCTTAGCCAGTAGAAGCTCCCACCTACTCAGAATCTAGTCAGGCGTGCCCGCAGGAGAGGACAGAATTGTGAGGGGGCCAAAAAGGGGGCGTATGGGAAGACCCCGGGAAGAGATGAGGGGTGGAGCCGAGGAGGGAGTGAGAAAAGGAGCTGGAGGGTCTGAGAGGGCCCGGGGGCAGGTCGGGGACTTCAGTGCAGGTCAGGACACGGTGCCCCAGCCAGGGAGTCCCTGAGGAGAGTGCCCTGGGGCACCACAGCTCCCAGGACCACTTTGTAGCCCAAGTCCAGGCTCCCTGCACTGGCTCTGGTTCCTGGCATGATCTCTGCTTCCAAGAGGAGCTCAGGCCTGGCCCGGCTTCCCAGGGCGGAGAAACACACGGTGAGACAGAGCGAGTGTGTGTGTGTGTGTGTGTGTGTGTGTCCAGCCTTGCTGTTTGCGTTGTCGTCACATCTTCTTAATCAGCCTGTTTCTGGGAGCAATGACTTCATCTCCTGTGATTCTCAACACAGCCATTGTGCAGCATCCGTGGAAAGATTGGGCCTGGCACCGTCCATATTCCCCTAATGAATGGGGTTGGGAGAGCCGGCTGGCGGGCCCTGGCCTGACCTGATCGGGGTCTTGTGCTCAGGTCTGCCTCCAAGAGACTCCCCTTTCAGTGGTCACCCTTAGATCTGGGCTCACGGACCCTGGCCCGCCCAGTGCAGCAAATTCTAGGAGCCTGGGCACACACTGCGCTGTGGGCAGGGCGGTCACACCCAGTCTCTGCCCTCAGGGACGCCTGCTGGAGGAGGAGGTGAACAGACCCTACTTCAGAGGGGCTGTGGGTGGACAGGGAAGGGAGTGAGAGCCCCCCTGGGGCTCAGGGACGCTCCTCAGAGCTGGTGGTTGGGCCACAGGGAGGAAGTGAAGGCTGGTGGCGGGATTCCTTGGGGAGAGGAGGGAAGGGCTTGCTAGTGGGCCTGGCGGCATGTGTCGCTGGCCACGTGGGGTGTGCGTCGGCCTGGGGGGTGGCAGGGGATAGAGTGGAAGATGGCGGGAAGGCAGGACTCGATCCTGGAGGTGCCTGGGAGCAGGAAGGATTTGAAGAGGAGCCGGGGCCTGATTTCGGGGCAGCTCCCTGCCTGTGGGAGGGGGCCTGGAAGGAGGAGGAACAAGCTGGCAGTTGAGGGCCTGCCCCCCTTTTGCCTTTCTCTTCAAGGGGGAGGGTCTCCTCGCCCCCCCCCCCCC
>NW_006796211.1:321976-324504 GCF_000442215.2 Lipotes vexillifer
TCCTCGCCCCCCCCCCCACACTGCCAGGAGCCCCAGCCCCTACCCCGCAAGGAGGCAGTGAGGGCGGGGCCTTAGGGGGGGGGTCTCTGAAGAATGTTGTCTGGGCTTGGGCAGCTGAACCTCAGTCCCCGAAGCCCATCCCCACTGCAGACTCATTTACAAGCTTGTCTGGAGGCAGGGCGAGGGGTTGAATGACCCCTGACAGGATGTAGTGCTGTGAGTGGGAATACACTGTGTCACAGTCCCGGCCAGGACATGGAGGTGGGGCGACCCCCGCCAGCTCCCCATCTGGGGGTTCCCTGGGCCCCACCGTATGGAACAGGCCCCTGAGTGAGACTGCCTGCCTGAATCCAGCTCCAGAGCCTTGAGCACGTTACTTAACTTGTCCGAACTTCACTCTCCATCTCTGTTAATGGGACACTCGTTGTACCTGCTTCCCAGGGTATGTGTGAGGGTTATTGGTTTTTAAGGGGAAGGGCTTAGCAGAATGTCCACACATAGGAGGTGCCCAGTCTGCTTAGCTGTGGCAGAGGTGGCCATGGGGTAGGGGCCAGGGGAGGGCGATTATGTTCACCGTCATTATCAAGGCTCCCTTAGGTTCCTAAGAGCCACAGGTGAGGAGTTGGGAGGGGTGATGGGAGAGCCAGCAGGTGGAGGTGGAGAGAGCCTGGTTGAAGGAGCAGAGAAGTGTGGGTCCTAGTCTTCACTGCTCCGAGACCTCAGGCAAGTCACTCATCTCTACCAGCCTCAATTTCAGGGGCCAAGGAAGGAAGGAATGAGAAAAGGCATTATGGTGGCCTGAGCCGGCAGGGGCAGGTGAGGGGCTAACACATCTGTTAAGACTTATATTTTCATTTCTTTCAATATTGAGGGTCAAGTAACTGCCTGCCTCTTTTTTTTTTTTTCCTTGCGTTATGCGGGCCTCTCACTGTTGTGGCCTCTCCCATTTGCGGAGCACAGGCTCCGGACGCGCAGGCTCAGTGGCCATGGCTCACGGGCCCAGCCGCTCCGCGGCATGTGGGATCTTCCCGAAACGGGGCACGAACCCGCGTCTCCTGCATCGGCAGGCGGACTCTCAAGCACTGCGCCACCAGGGAAGCCCCTGCCTGCCTCTTGAGCGGACATCCAGCAGGGAAATGCTTTGAAAGGGGCCCTTCCCAAGCTGAGGATGGTCCGCTCTGTCCCTTGCCCTGAGCACCACCCATCTTCCTTCATACGCCTTCACTGTCCCAGCTGTTCGGCATTGTCTTTTGTGGTAAGAAAACAGTTCAGCTTAGCAAACATTTCCTGAGCATCTTTTGTCTTCTTGGGTCTGTGTTGGATCCAGGGGATACAGGCATGGTTAAGATACTGACACAACTATTAAGAGGGAGGACGACTGTTGAATTATCTTGTGTGTAAAGATCTCAATGTAAAAGCAGCCTTCCTGGGGCCAGAGGCTCTGGCTTCTAGGCTCTTCTCCTTTCTGCCTGTGGGACTGTGGGCACATTACAGTAAGTTCCCTACATACAAAAGAGTGCCGTTCCGAGAGCGTGTTCGCAAGTCCAGTTTGTTCGTAAGTCCAACAGAGTTAGCCTAGGTACTCAACTAACACAATCGGCTATATAGTACTGTACTGTAATAGGTTTATAACACTTTTCGCACAAAAAATACATAAAAAACAAACACAAAAAATTAAAACATATTTAGTCTTAACAGTACAGTAGTACCAGCTACATCACCGCTGCTTTTACACTTGCTTCCGGACATCCTGGGCTTGAAATAAAGATACTGTAGTACTGTACTCTATACCGTACTGTATACAAAAGCACAACCACTTGCAGAGGATGCACGCACGTGACAGTATACGCCAGACACATGCAAATGCATGTTCAAATCTTTGAAAGTTTGCACCTCGAAGGTTCGTATGTAGGGGACATACAGGACCTCTGAGCCTCAGTTTTTTCAATTCAGAACCTGGATCAGTCTCTGATGGTCCCTCTCAGTAAGAAGGCTCTGCAATCACTTTTGGATTATTAACTTACTGTGTCCTCTCCAGGGAGATTCGAAGTACATTTTCAAGGCAGAGCCAGAAGAACAGACTCCAGAGGTGGTAGACTGGCCTGATCCAAGTTTGAATCCAGTTCTGCAACTTCATATTTATGTAACATTGGGCAAATTACATCGTAAATCTCTTTGGGACTGGGTTTTCTCAGATGTAAAATGGGTAGGATGATATGCCTGATATGCTATGTCCCAGCTCTTAGGGAACTCAGCAGTCATATTAAAGCTGCTATGAATCTCTTCTCCCCCAATACAGTGCCTACTCCATGCCAAACACACCCCCAAGCCCCCTCTCCCCAGCTCCGCATATCGGAGGGGAGCCAGTTAGTGGAGGTCTTCAGCCTGCCCTACTGGGAAGAAAGGATGGGGAGACAGTAACTGTAGCCCCAGACCTGCAGCTGACCGAGGAGCCTGAGGATGGGCCCCCAGAAACAATTCCAGGTGGGGCGTGGGCCTCCACAGAGAGGCCCCCCCCCCCCCCCCCC
>NW_006796211.1:324514-331730 GCF_000442215.2 Lipotes vexillifer
CCCCCCCCCCCCGCCACAGTGGGCAGCAGGGGTCAAATGGTTTTAAACCTCCTTGATTTGTATATATACTAGTTTGGCATTCTGTCTTGCTTTATTAAAAAAATGTTTGCTAATGAAATTAATAGTGTAAACAAGATTTGGGGAGGGCAGGCGGCCAGGGGAGGGGATTATTTAGCACACTTCAAAGGACACCCTGCTCCAGCATCTCAGCCACGCCATTTGCATATGTAATGATCGTGCTAATTATAGGTGGCCTCATCTGTTAACAACAAGTTTGCCAAGCTGTGCTCCATTCTTGTAATCACCCAGTTAGAATTCTCTGGCATGCTTTTCACTAAAGATAACAAGAACGATAATAATAATGCCTATCGTTTTTTGCCCCCTTGCTACATGCGGGGCATCCTACCAGGCACTTGACAGTCATCATCTCATTTAATCTTCACAACAGGTCTGTGTCCCAGAGATTCTTATCTCCTGTGTATAGAGGATGAAACTGAGGTACAGAGAGGTTAGGTAACTTCCCTGGGCGCACACAGCCACGAGCTGGCAGTTGGCGAAAAGACCCGAGAGGTCTCGCTAACTCTCGCGCTTCCTCCATCCTGCGGCACGTCTTCTCTGGGGAGACTTGACACACAGGCTCACTCTCTCTCTTTCTCATTTGGTCCCCCTCTCAGAAACGCCCCCGTTTCTGCTGAAGAGGAAGCTGAGACCCTAACAGGTTATTGAGGGCTGTGCAGGAGGCGAACCCAGGATCTCTAACTTCTAGGGTAAAGCCAGCCCCGCGTCCCCACCTACCTGCCCACAGTGTGTGTGTGGGGGCGGCGGCGGGGGTGTGGGGAAGCGGCCCCTCAGCCTCCCCTGAGGTCTTGAGGAGAGGATGGTGTCCCTCGCCTCTCTCACTCAAGCAGGGCTGGGCTTGGCCTCACTGCCAAAGAAAATTATGAGACAGTAAACAGATGGGAGGACACCAGCATGTCCTAACTGGCTTTACACGTGTTGTCACTAAGTTGGAGGTTGCACATGGGTGGCTCGTGGCCATGTGTAGCCCACAGGCAGGTTTCATTTGGTCTGGGAGGGTGAAAGGTGTTTTTTGGTGCTTTAAAAAAAAAAATCAGTTCCCCATATTTAAGCACTCCCGAAACATTCACCTTCAACATTCACCTGAAAAATCTGGATTTCTGGCTTTTCTTGAACAAACAGATGTGGCAGCGTGGTGACTGTATTCCTGCAGGGCAGAGAACCAGCCTCTGCAGTTCATCTCAGACTGCTTTTACTCCCCAGAAGGCCTTCGAGTTTGCTCAGCCTGCACTAGCTCTTCCCAGTGATCCTGGGAGGGGTGTGTGGGGGGATAGGGTTCGCATCCTAGAGATGACGAGCCTGGGATCCGAGTGGGCCACTCCACAAGGCTGTTGTCAGCTAGGCCTTAAACCTCCATCCTCACCGTCCACCTTGTGTGGTTTTCACTCTACCTCGCTGCCTCCCAGCCATGTCCAACTCCACTGTCCGCCAAGGCAAGAAGGAAACCTTTCACAGGCCTAATGACTCAAAAATAACCAACCGTGAGCCCAGGGAAGTGTTCCTGTCTCCCCCTCTCCTTTTCCACCCTCCCCGAGACCAGAGGGGACATGGGAAGCCTATTCATTTAAACTCAATTATTTTCCCGAAGACAGAATGGAACTGAATTGGGTCAACGGCTATATTTGCTGTGCTCAGCTCTTTCCCCGGCGACAGCAGCACCCACTGGCTGTGTTGCTGGGCTCCGTGCCACCAGGCTCACCAGTTAGAACTCTGTTATCGGTGGCCGTTCCTTGGAAAACTTGACTCTGAAGGAGGGGAGCCCCCTCTGCTCGTTCACCCAACAGGCTGCAGCGGGGTCCAGAATCACACGGCTACCACCTTCCAAACCTAGGCTGCCCAACTGCAGTCTGCAGTGGAGGCGATTCTGACAGTGGAGTGCCTTACTGATGAGTAAACAGACACCCAGAGAAATTAAGTGCTTGCTGGAAAGGCAGGCCTTGAGCCAGACACGACAGGGACCTTACTAGCCGACAGGGACCTTACTAGTTGTGTTACTGGGAGCAGAGTACTTGACTCCTCTGCACTTCTGTCTCCCCGTCTTGTAAATGAGGCAAAGAACTTGACACACCTCCCGGAGCCAGGCAGTCACGATGTAAACGTGACACAGTGTGCCAGGGTCCTGCCCCCAGTTAACCCGTCTGTGCGCACTCCTTCCCTTGCACGGTGTGCCAGGGACAGAGCTTGGTGGGGGTCCCAGATCTCAGGAGGAGGCTGTACTGGGATGCCCTCCTCTCCGTGAAGCCTTTCCCAATTCCTTAGCCCCAAACCAGAACTGTTCCTGCCGTCATTATAGGTCCTCTGTTGGGCCAGGCCCTGCTCTGGATACTTTCGCAGCTTCCTCAGGGCCCACGGCGCTAATGGCTGTATGCACCCCTCCCCCACTGGACTGCCAACTTCTTGAGGGCAGAGACCACGTGTCTTGTTGACCTGCCTGTGTCCTGATGTCACTCCCTGTCTAGATGTGTGGCCTTGGACTGGATGTTTAACCTTGGTGGGCCTGTTTTCCCATCTGTAAAATGGGAATAGTGATGCCTCCCTCTGACACACGTCATGGAGCGGAGAGGCCAGTAGTGTCAGACACGGCAGTGCTGCAACAGATTCTCAGAAAACGTGGAGAAAATCAAATCAGATGCTTGCGCTCCACTCCCTAGAAGCAGGGAACCTCTAAGAGCAGGGCTCTGGGGATCGTGGGAAGGGTTGTAAGCGCCGTCTTGTTGCAGAATTGCTGTCTGCTTACATGGAGAAGTGCGGACAGGGCGGTGGCCTGTGGGCCTCGCCTCACTTCCTCCATCTTCTCTGCTGCTCCGGCCTCACGGTTATTCCGGTTCCCAGGGGTGGAGCTGGGATGAGTTAGGAACCCCAGGTTCCAGTGCCTGGCGTTGTACCTCCCCTTTTGGCAGCGTTAGAGCCTGGAGGTGGGGCAGGGCCTCCCCCTTGCATCCCCATCGCTGGTTCCAGGGGTTGGGGCAGGGTTAAGGGGATGGTTCAGGGAGGTTTGAATTCCCTGACCTTTCAGAGTTGTGACGTTAGGGGGCGTGTGTGACCTTGGCCTGGTGTAGACTTGGTAGGGTGGTGGCTGCGGCAACAGGGCTTGGGGCCTGGGCAGTAGGTGACCCAGCCAGAGACACAGAAGCCGGGCTCTGGTGGGAGCTCAGGGAGTAGCCCTGGAGTCTCTGGGGAGGGGCTTAGGGATGAGGGGGTCTTGATCACAAACTGACCCAGCGTCCTGTGCAGCCAGGGCAGCAGTCACAGGCTCGTGAACCGGAACCGTCCTCTCCCCTCGCCCCCTTGATAGCGCTCAGGTCCTGGAACACCACGCGGGTTGTTGCCCAGGACTTGGCACCGTGACAACCAAGAAAGAGAAGTGCTGACCACGTCTCATTGCCTGTTGAGTAAATTTACTCTGTGTTTTTCCCAGGAGGCGTCACATGGGTAGGAATTTACTCCCCCTAAATGCTTTGATGGAAACATTACGGTTTTTGAGTGAACGTGTGTCAACGTCGCCGTGGGGGGGAAAGCTTCCAGGATTCTCTGCCAGCTGAAGTCATTACCACAAGACAGTGGTTGGGGGCCTGGCAGATGGGGTAGATGCAGCCAGGATGGTGGGGGGAGGCAGCCAGAGGGCCAGAGCCCAGCCGGCCAATCTGGAGGGGGGGGGTTGTCTGAGCAGGTGGAGAGGGGGAGGGAGTTGGGAGGCTGCAGGCTGACAATGTACATTAACACCCTCCTAACCGGCCCCCCACTCATGGCACAAAACAAAGGGAGCGGGGAGCTTGAGGGGTGGGGACAGAGAACAGAGGCTCTGGAATGGTGAGCGCTGGCAGCTCAGGCTAGGAAGACAGGCTGTGGCCAGATTCCTGAGGGGCCTGGAATTGCAGCTCCTACCAGAAACTAGCTGTGTGACCTTGAGCAACTTTTCCAACCTCTCTGTGCTTCAGCTTCATTTTAGTAAAATATGCCTGTGGATACCCACAGCTTATGGCTCTTTGGAAGATTAAGAAGGTAATGTATGTAAAATACCTAGCACTGGGCCTGGCACATAGCAGGTGCCAGGACACATTTGTTGCTTGTTGGTGATGATAAAACCACACAAGCATAGATGTGTTCACATAAATTAACAGCTGGGGCACATTGAAACCGCTACCCAGAGTTGGCCCTCTAATACCAAGTTTGTTTCTCAGCTTCAGCTGAGTACAGCAGTGGTCTCTTCAAAAGCCCTTGTCCACGAACAGCCAGGGCCTGGGGCTGACTGTCCTCTGCGGGGCATCCCTCTTTGGTCTTGTGCCTGCTTCTGGCCTGCAGACTCACCTGGATGGAGGCAGTGGGTTACAGCAGCGCCCTCCTCTGGCTGAGGCAGTTCTGGGAAGGCCACAAAGGGCCTCTGTCCTCTACACAGCCTCTGGAAAGGAGAGTGCTGTGGTCACAAGAAAGGTCCTCCCTCCCAGGATGTATCTCTCTCCCCAGGGGGATATACAAGCATTGCCTGGAAGTGGCCCTTGACAGTCTTGGGGCTGGCTCCCTTGTACCCCAGGAAATGGGAAGCTCCTTGAGGAAGGTAGGTTCCACAGTCTCCCACAGGGCCTGGCCCAGTTGGTGAGACACCTTCAGATCTGAAAGGTCATGAGACGTCTGGGCTCTGAGCTTTTGGGAGAAGAGGTCCATCACACATTTACTGAATCCTAGGATTTGAAGAACCAGAGAGGAATAGACCCCAAGGAGGGCCTGACAGGACAGGCAGCAGGACCCAGGAGAAAGGGAGGGAGGACTGGGAATTCAGGAAGAGAGGGAGAGATCACATACTTCCTGGGCCTGGGGACACTGGGAAAGGCTTCCCTGAGGTGGGGCGGTTAAGCTGGGCCTTGAAAGGTGAATGAGAATTAGAGATGGGGGCAGGAGGGGAGGTCAGTGGGAGCAGAGGCCTAGCCCTGAGAGGGGGCAGGGATGCCTGAGGAAGGGCAGAAGAGGAGGGCCTGTGGCTGGCTGGTGGGGGTGTGTGTAAAGGTGAGGAGTGCGCAGTGGGTGGATGGGGCCTAATGATTCGGGAGACCTGGTCACTGGGGGCACTGGAACCAGGAGTCACGGGGTCAGTTTCTGAAATTCCAAGGACACTCACTGTGTTCTCACGCCTTTCACATATTATTCAAGATGGCTCTGAAAGCAGCTTGCAAGAGGTTATGCCGTCCCCTGAGCTGAGGCTAGAAGGGTAAGGAGGAAGCACCTTATTCAAGGTCAAATAGCTGGTTAGTACATCCTCTGAACCCCAGATAACAGGCTCGTTTCTTTTTAGCTTGTGACCCCCCCTCCTGTGACAGCTGTCATGCAGAGGGAGAGGTCCTGTCACAGGGGCCTGTTTATTTTGTTATAGAAAGACATTAGAACTGTGTGGATCAACCAGTGGGGGTGGCTTCCTGCCTGGGGGAAATCTGGGAAGGCTCCCTGGAGGAGGGGGTATTAGAATTAGGGAGATAAGAGGGGACCAGTAAATAGGTACAAATGGCTGGCTGGGGCGAGGCACATCTATTGTACTTTCAGATGTGGCTGGGCCAACTTGTGCAAGTGATTGAGCTTCTCTAGACTTAATTTCTTCATTTGTAAAGTGGCTACAGTATCTGCCTTACCTGTTTATTGCTATTATTGAGTTCAAGTGGGAGGCCTGCTTGGGGCCTGCACCCTGGAGGAGTGCTCAGAGATGGGCTCTGTCCCCTCCATCTCTGGTGCCTTGGATGCTCTGGGAGCCAAAGGGGCCTCTGCCCTAGGGCCTCCCTTGGAGACTACGGCCTCACCTCTCCCCTGTTTTGAAATTTTATTAAGATTGCATAGACCCAGATGAAGCTGCGAGGGGAAACCTCACCTCAGAAGGAAGGGAACCACCACCATAAGTGCACCTCTGGCTAAGAGTTCTCTGGGCTTTGGAGGTGTGAGCAGATGCAGATGGAGGGGGGGCGGGTTTTGTTGGATTACCTGTGGTCAGGATCACCTGTGCTCAGAACAGAGCTGAGCCCAGGCAAGGACACAGCAGGGGACGGAGTGAGTTACTTCCCAGGTTGGGGGCTGCTGTGGGGTTACAGTCAGACCTCTTCACCAGCCCTGCAGGTGCCGCAGCCTACCTGCACACAGTAGGTGCCTGACAGTCTGGCACTTAATAGGAGCTCAGTTGTTGCTGAGGGTCTGGAGCAGGCTGAAATTACCATGGACTGAACTGGGGCTTGTGAGCCTCTGGTGTAGAGGCTATGGAGTAGGCAGAACCCCAGGCAGGGGCGCTATTCTCCCGCCGGCCTGTTTATCCATATTTACATGGAGGGATTGGATTCCATAATCCAGTTGCACCAGAAAGTTATGCAGCAGCCACTTTACTTTGATTAGCCCCTCCAGGTGGTGGCTGTTAAGGGAGGTGTGTGATTCCCTGTGTGTGGTAGAGGCTCAATACTTGGAAAACATTGCTGTGGCTTTTCAAGAAGGATGGCAAAGCCGGTAACCCCAGGCGAAAATGTCAGGTTGGCTGGGTGTGCCTTTCCCAGAGGGATTTTCAGTTCAGTAAGGGCCCTGTCAGAGTGACCCAAGGATGAACCCCGCAGGCCAGCGGGTGGGGCAGCATTTGGGCTCCTGGGTCTGACTGCCCCTGTCGTCCTGTAGCATTCACAAACCTGCGCAGCTCACCCCCTTGTCTCTTCCCTCCGGCACTTAACCCTCCCCCTCTGTCCTGCTGGCCCAGCCCCGGATACAGGAGAGCAACCGCCCTGAGAGGGAGCTTGAACCCAGTTCTTCCCAAAAGGTCTAGCTCCAAGGAGTCGGTGCAGAGTCGGGAGCCCCGTTTGAGTGGGTGACCGTTGTAGGCAAATCCCCGGCTTTGTCTGCACCTCCGTTTCTGTTCGCATTTTTTAAATGTCCGAATGGAAGTGCGGGAGAGGGGAGGGTACTGGCCTTCGGCGGGGTGGGGGCGGTGGGAGCCTCGGGACTGCTGCTTTGAGCCCGACGAACTCCGGCGGGGCCTCCGCGGGCTGTGGGGGATGGGCCGGGCCTCATCCCCGCCCGCGTCCGGAGCACAGCGGCGGAAAGCGGTTGCAGCTGGGGGCAGCTGGCCGCGGAATGTCCCCTGCCGCCGGGCCTGGGAAGGCAGGGCCAGCGGCTCGGGGTGGGG
>NW_006796211.1:331785-337680 GCF_000442215.2 Lipotes vexillifer
TGGGGGTGGGGCTGGGGCGGGGCTTCGGTCGCGGAGTCGGCCGCTTCCGGCCTGGAGGGCGAGGGGCGTGGCGCCGCGGGGTCGTAGCCTGGAACGCTCCAGGAGCCGGATGCTGGAGAGGTGGTTTGGGCGCGACCCCGAGTCTTTTGGTCACCCCAACTCCCACTTAGCTTTGGCCGGCCTGTCTCAGGCCAGCCATAAGGACACTAGTATTCGATCAGGACATCTGTTAGTGCCTACTTTGTGCCAGGCACTGGCCCGAGGTGTGCCGGGCCTACCAGGTGAACAGGCCCGGACGTTCTCCAGGTGGGAGGAGGAGGGGGCCCAAGTTTGTTTCAGATCAGTACCATGAGGAAAGTGAAGATGAGTGATAACTTGGGGTGGCGGTGGAAGTTACTCCTTTGGTTAGAACGACCTCTACTAGGACGCGCGCGACAATTGATCTGAGAGCCTAATAAAAGAGAGGAGAAACCAGCCTGGCCTAGAGCCAGGGCCAAGCAGAGGGAATGGCAAGTGCAAAGGCCCGGAGGCGGGACTCGGGCGGGGTGTGACCCGGGGCGGAGTCAGCGCTTTGGGGAGGAGCCTGAGACTCCTGTGAGCCTTGTTCCAGCCTCCCGGACCGGGAGCTCGGTCCCAGGGTCCGCACCCCGCCCAGGTGCCTTTGGAGGGCGACCTGCTCATGGTTGGAAGTGCGTCTTTCTAGACTTCTTGGACCTGGAGTTTGTGCCATGTGATTACCTGTATGGAATACTGTAATTTTCCACTTCTTCCGTGGAGGACCCGGAAACCTCTAGACGTTGTCACCGATGTGTTTTTTTAAGTCGTTTCTGAAATTTCAACTTGGAAGACAGAGTCAGCACGTGCTTTGCGGGAAGGGGAAACCTGCCTGGTCACACCTCTTAGATGCTGGCCTGGACTGAGAGGTCCCCCGATCTGGCCAGGAGAGGCACCTGGGTGTCCGCCATCCTCAGGAATGGGCTTCTGTGGCCTCGGACTCCTCGGTGATAACCTCGGCAAGATCCTGGGCCGGGCCGGAGGAGCTTCTCTGTGGAGACCCGGCCGTCCTCGAAAGCCAGATCTGGCTCCCAGGCCCCTGGTGCCCAGACCAGGGTCAGCCCAGAGGCCTGTCCCACCGCCAAGGTCTGTGGGTGGCTCTGCCTGGGGAAGGGGGTGCAGGAAACTTCTTGCACTGTGGGTGGGCACCTCGATGGCTGTGGGTGGAGACTGGAGGGTGTGGAGGTGTTTCTCCAAGGGGGCCCGGCCCTGGGAGCCCACCCACTCTCCGGCCAGGGCCTTGTTGATGCCCCACAGCCCCTCCTGAGCAGCCTGGTTTTCACGCAGGCCTCGGGGGAAGAATGGGAGACCCCCACCGGCTTGGAAGGAAGGGGGAAGGTGGGGGCTGGGTTGCTTGACTGGCTCCTCCCTCCTGGGAACCGGGCCCAGCCCTGCCGGGAGCTTCAAGTCTTCGCGATCTGGGTGGAGAGAAGCCCACTGAGCGGAGGACCAAGGAGGTGGAAGAAGGCAGGCAAAGCTGTGGGGAAGGAGATCTAGGCCCAGGGAGCTGGTGAGGTTGGCAAGGTGGGCAGTGAGGAGGGGCCTTTGACCCCAAGCTGAGGAGCCAGCGAGGGCCCTCGGGTTACTGTCCGCTTAGCCTGGGCCTCCCAGTGCAGGTGAGGAGCAGGGTGAAGCCGCGGGGGCTCCTAGCTGCTGCCTCTTGGAGACAGATTTAATAATCCTAGGCTGTCTCTCTGACGGTTAGTACTGCAGGAGGGAAGCTTTAATCCCAAAACCTTTATTGATCCAGACACTAATAAAAAGTAAAGGGTTTTTTGGAGCCAGGTTTTTTCCTTGTTTTCTACTCGAGCAAAGGACATCAGAGCCCTAAAACACAAATTTGTTTTCCTGCCTCTCCCTAGGTTTGGGGGGCGGGGTGGGGCTTGGCCGTGTTCAGATTTCACCTCTAGGAGCCCTCCTTGACCGCGCATGCGTGCAGTCATGCTGCTTCTCCACGGTTAACCAGCTGCCACTGTGCATCCAGTCTGTCCCCGAGGAGGGTTGGGGTGTCACTGAAGCCTTCCTGCTCACCTGAGACCCCCGGGGTAGTGAGAGGCGTCTGCCTTAAGGCAGTGAAGTCGTGGCTCTTGACTTCTTGTGTCTTTCTGGGTTTGGTTTTCTTGTTGTCCTGTTCTTTGTTTCTTTGTTTTTGCATATTTATTTCATAAATACTTACTGAGTTGTTGCCAGACCCTCCCTTAGGATGCAGAAAGACAACAGAGCTTACCTTCTGGCAGGAGAGACAGGCAATCAGAAGTGAGTGGAGAAACACATCAGTAATTCCAGATGGGGTGATATCAGTCAGGGTTTTTGTCTGCTTTGTTCAGCACCTGGATTCCCAGTGCCTAAAATAGTGTCTGGCTCACTGTTTGCACTTAATAAATATTTGCTGGCTGAACGAACAAGATGATGTGAAGGAAACAGCCAAGTGTTTCCTTGGGGAGTAATGGGGTGGGGGCGGTCCAGGGGAGGACTGAGCTCCACCGGCCTCCTGAAGCCAGCCTTTACGAGAAGGGGGTGGAACTAGAGCTCCTGACTGAGGGAGCAGTGAGTGCAAAGTCCCCGAGGGCAGGAAAGCAGTGGCTTCCAGTTGGGGGATGGGGATTGCCAGATGAGATCAGAGGGTAGGCCAGTACTCTCGCTGACTTCTTTCCCTGGGGAGGAGTTCGGATTTATTCAAATTGCTGTAGGGAGTCACTGGAGGGTTTTTAGCCCAGGAGTTAAATAATCTGATTTGCCTTTCTAAAGGGTCCCTCTGACTCCTGGGTAGGGAGGCGGGGTAAGGCCGGTGAAGAGGCGTGGACAGGTGTGAGGGATTTTAGAGGCAGTAGCGGTAGGATTTGCTGATGGATTGGGTTCTGGAGGCCAAGGAAAGGGAGGGTGGCTGGCTTCTGAGACTCCTGGCTTAAGCTGCTGAGACAAAGCTCCGCTTTGGACATTTCAGGCTTGAGGTTCTGTGAGGCGTCAGCATTTAGATATGTGAGTCTGGAGCGCAGAGGAGGGGAGGGCTGGGATAGAAACTTTGGAGTCTTGAGCCCTGGGGGTGTTTAAAGCTAAGGCGTGGATGCGATCACCAAAGGAGAGTGTTTTACTGAAGGAGAGTGCACCCACGTCAGAGCCTGAGACACTCCAGCACCTGGCGGAAAGGTGGTGTGGTACTGGGAAAGCAGGGCAGTGGCCTGGGGCGTGGGGCACCTCAGAGGGGGCGGTGGCCTGGGTTTCAGGGAGGGAACTAGCTGTCCTGTTGAATACGGAGAGGACTGGAACTGTGGTTGGCTTTGGTCACACGAAGGCCTGTGGGGACCTTTGGGAGGAGCACTGGGGTCAGGCCAGGTGTGTTGAGTAGAAAGGAAGTGAGTAGAACAGGAGGCGGCAGGGCCTGAGAAGCGCAGGGCGAGCGGCCCGTCCGGGAAGCCGCGGAGGGTCAGGTGAGGGCTCACACGTTCCGGGTCCTGGTCCCCGTGCACCAGCCGTGGGCCCCCGCCTTGGGCCTGCATCAGGAGCTGCTGAGCGGAATCCCTAGAGATCCGGACTGGGGAGGGCTGGATTGGGCGCCCCCCGCCGCAGTGGTCTTCAATAGCTCTCTGAGCTCTGTCTCCCTCTCTCCTTGGAGGGCTCGCTTTCCGCTCTTGCAGTCACCCAGCCCTGTGCTCCCCACTCCCTGCCCCATCTCTCTGAGTCCGGGGCGCCTAAGGAAGAGCCCTGTGCACCTGGCTTTCCTCCGAGGGCCCTTCCGCCCTTCCCAGAGCTGAGAGCGGGACTTGGTCTGCACCGGTGGCTTTGCTCTGGAAGGTTCCTTGGTGTGTTTGGCCTCCGGAGAAGTCCGAGGTCTATTTCAGAATATTTGGGTGGTGGGACCTTGACCTCCCCTCAGTGCTTGGCTGTGTGGTGGGGTCGGGGTGCGGGTTAGAATGTGTTTGGCTTACTGGGGAGACAGTGTAGGGTTGGGGACAACCTAAGCTCTAATGCTCCTTTGAATGAATGACACCCAGATATTTGAGTCTTTGCGTTCCCAAGTGGTTTTGTGAAATGCTTTCTCTGCATCTGGTTAACCAGTGTTTTTACACCTGTTATCTTCCGAGGATAGTGTATTTCCTCATTTTGTATCTGAAGAAACTGAGGTTCAGGAAAGTGGAGGAACTTGCCCAGAGTCCCACAGTTGCTAAGGAACACAACTAGAATTGCCACTCAGCCCTGCAGACCTCCCAGTCACGCCACTTCTGACTGACTGATTAACCCTATAGGTGAGGAGGTGATGGTGGGTGTAAGGGGCCTGGTCGCCCACTGCCTCTCAGGAATAGTGGCCATGTGCTCTGCTGGGGCTGCAAGGCATGCCTCCTGCCTCCTAGACCCTGTTTGCTCTAGTGCTCGTCTCTCCCCCTGCCCCCCTCCCCCCTCCCCCAGCACACACACCAGTTGCTTTAGGCTCCAGGAAGATAGAAAGAGGCAGACCTTGAACTAGATCAAGCTTTAGGGACTCTTGGGGCCCAGGGAGCCCACAGCTTCTGGGAGGCTCTTTATGCCGCAGGTGTGGCGTGGCTTGCACGGCTGCTGAACTTGGCAATATGGAAAGCCAGCTCAGCTGCAGCAAGTCCCCTGGGAGACACCTGAGGAGGCGAGGGCCCGCCCCTCACTAGGGAGTGGGGAGACTGAGGTCCAGAGCTGCCTGGGTGGGGCTGGGCTCTACCTGGAAAGGTAACGCCTTATGCTGCCTCCTGACAGGCCACGTGGCTTTGCGCCCTTGCACCCTCTCCCTACCCAGCAGACCCCAGTTAGCCTGGGGGGTGGGGTGGGCCAGAGAAAGGCTGTTTTTACGTTACAAAGAATTCAGGCTACAGCCCAGCCTTTCTCAGCCTTTATGGCCTTAAGACCTGGATGCTTCTGGAGGACGGTGGGCATGTGGGACGTGCTAGAGGGTGGTCTTGCCTGGTAGTCACTGAGGGTCCCAGGTGGACCCCCTCTTTACAGAAATAAACTGCGGCCCAGAGAAAGATGTGACTTTGCCAGGGTCACTCCCCAGGAAGCTAGTTTCCCGCTTTGTGTGTCCCAATATCCTGGGGCAGCGTCCTTCATCGTAGCTAAACCTGCCAGTCTTTATTAAGTGCTCACTGGAAGCCAGGCTTTGTTCTGTAACTCATTGACTCCTCACAGCAAGCCCGTGAGGCTGAGTACTATTATTATTGCAGAGGGCGAAACAGTCCCAGAGAGGTGACAGGACTTGTCCAAGAACAAAAGGTCGCAAGTGGCACAGTCCAGATTTGAACAGTCTGGCTTCAGAGCTCATGTTCTTAACCACCAGAATACACGGCTTCAGACTTACTTGACTGCCAGGCTCCATAGAAACGTACTGAGGGTGGTAAATCCTTGAATGACCTGGCCCCTGCAGAGTTAGGTCTGAGGACTCCGCCTGGCCTTGGCCTTTCTGATAGGATGGCTGTACAGCACCTATGGGCTACCCAACCACTCCTGGTGCCCGGAAATGACCCATCTTTCTTTCAGGGCTTGCTAGACCAGGTACTGAGGCCCAGGCCATCACGTCTCTTCTTTCCTCTCCCCTGCCCACCCTTGGAGCCTAGGGGCCCCAGGAGAGTCCCCATCCCTGCAGCCCCGCCTCTTCCCTTCCTTTGGACCTTGGTCTGCTTGCCTGAACCCTGAGGTTGGAAGGACGGCTCCCTTACCTACCCCCTCTGACTGTAGAGCCCGTTTGGGAAGGGATGAGGGCCTGGCTGTCGGATGCCCCACCCCTGCAGGGGCTGCGGACCCCCTCTTTTCTCCTCACTCTCCTCGCCTTTCCTGTGCCTCATGATTTCCAATCTTCTCATCTGTGAGAAGGGGGAAAGA
>NW_006796211.1:337769-348195 GCF_000442215.2 Lipotes vexillifer
AGGTTTTGAGGCCTAGACTGAAAGCCCAGTGTTTGGGCACCTGCGACAAATGATTCCTCCTCCTCGACTGCGTGTTTGAAGGCAAGATGCTTAGTCGATATGGAACAGGAGGGGCCTCTGGAGGGAGCAGGCGGGAGAGGAATCCTGGCTTTGGCTGACCTCACGTGGCTGGGCCCTGGCTGGGCCGCTCTGTGCCATCCTGGGCGAGTCGGGAGCCTCTGCCCGCCGCATCTTCCTCCTCCGTAAGATGGGTCCAGCTGCTGCCTCTCTTGTGGCGTGGCTGTGAGGAGTAATGAGACGCTGCTGTGAAGTGCTGAGTGCTGTGCCGGCCCGTTGTGAGTGCTTAAAAACTCTTCCCTTCCCACTCTTATTCTTGAGATGTAGCCTCCTTGTTTTGGGGTTTTGGGGGTTCTTCAGATGAAATTCGGATGTTTACTATCGAGCATTTTGTCTAAAATCTTCCCAAGGCCTCTAATCTGATCATGACTTTTGAGGGATTTTTGGGTTTTTGCTGTCTTGTTTCCTGTACAGAAAAAGGGAGGTGTGTCTTTAAGTTCTCAGCAACCCAAGTGGGACACTGGCCCTTTAAAAGCACATTATGGAGAGTTGGAACTTAGCCTTTGTTTGACTAACTATGATCAGTCCCAGCGGACAGGGCTGGAATGGTATGTCTAGGACCAGAGCAGGGCTGGACTGGCCGGGCCCGGTGGGGGACAGCGGGCAGCGGGGTGGCTAGCCTGGGCCTGGAGAGCCTGGTGGCCGCGCTGAGGGATGGTGAGTGACCTGATGGCCTGAGCGGAGTTTGGGGTAGGGAGGCCAGGAAAGAAGGCAGGAGGGAGGCTGCCAGTCTCGGCCCCTGACCAGCCTCCTGGGCCCAGGGAGAACTGAGGCGGGTGGGAGCGGCCGGTCAGAGAGGATGCCCGGTTTCGGGAGGGACTCAGTCATTCCCCAGCGATGGTGCCTCTGCCTCTCTGTGGACGTCCACCACCGGCCCAGAATGTGGAAGCAATTAGGATGACCCGACAAAAAGCGAGAAACCGAGGAGTGGTGTTGCTGTTTTTAGTGTTTGAAAGAGAGGAAACCCAGTGTCAGTGGCTCCTTTCCGCGAGCAGGCCTGGTGGTCTCTGTGGCTGCACCGAGAACTGAACCGGGAAATGAGCTTGGCCTTTGCTCCGAGTCGCGGAGCCCGGGGCTGCCCTGGGTGGGGCTGCGCTGGGGTTTGGGGGTCGTGTCATCCCTGCCCCGGCCCCGGGTCCCAGCTGGACTCTTCTGTTTCCTTCCTTCTCCCTGCCTCTCTCTGTTCCCTGATCCGTTGGCTTGCAGGCCGGCAGTGTGTCTGAGCCTGGGGTATGTTTTGCTCCAGCTTAAATGTTTGAAACGGTTGTCCGGAGCCAGGCCCCTGTGATGCGGCAGTCTCTACCGGGGAAGTACCCCATCACCAGAGAAGTCGGGGGTTTGGCTTGTCACACACTGTCCTGTGGAGGGGTTGTGAGGGGCAAATGAGCCGCTGCTGTGAAGTGCCAGCGCCCTGCACCTGGCTTCTTACAAGTCTCCGTGTCCCTTAGTCCTGCCCACGTTCACTACCACTGCTGGGGTGCTGCCGGTGGATCAGACTCCTACCAGCTAGGTGTCCTTCTCACCATTTTCCAGACAGGTGACACGGGAGGTGACAAAGGTAGGGCTCGTTGGAGTTCTGGTGACCCATGATTTTTCTAAGTTACTTGAAAATTGGTGCATTTAATCACACAATCTGTAGGTTTGGTGAAAGCCTGAGGCGTTGACAGGCAGTGAAAAGAATTTGGAGTTGGAGCCCAGATGCCAGGCCTCCAGCCTTGCCCTGGTGCCTGTGGCCTGTGACCTTGGGCAAGCTGCTGGACCTCCCTCCCTGAGCCTCCCTCCCTGAGCCTCCCTCCCTGAGCCTCCACTTCGCAGGGTTGGAGTGCTTAGGGGAAACCCTGGAGGGAGGTGTCGGTTCTGCTGGGGGGAGTGGGCGGGCGGCACGGAGGTGGTGGTCTTTGAGCTGGGCATTGATGGATAAGGCGCACTTGCTGCTGGGTGCGTTCTGAGTGTACATGCGCAGCCCAGTGTGGCTGGGTTGGGACGCACCTTGGAGGCTGTATTTAAGGCATTGCTGCTTGGAATCCTGTGGGCCGGTGGCAAATGACAGGCAGGGCTAGCTTATCCTAGAGTCAGCGGGGGATGGGGTGGGGGTGGGGAAAGAGGGTGGGCTCCTTGGGAAGCCCCTCACAGCTTCAGAGCATGTTTCCTTAACTATAGTTGGGTGGCTGGGCCACGTGAGCAATGGAGTCCGCTAAACGCGGCGCCAGGGCTTCCCTGGTGGCGCAGTGGTTGAGAGTCCGCCTGCCAATGCAGGGGACACGAGTTCGTGCCCCGGTCCGGGAAGATCCCACATGCTGTGGAGCGGCTGGGCCCGTGAGCCATGGCCGCTGAGCCTGCATGTCCGGAGCCCCGCAACGGGAGAGGCCACAGCAGTGAGAGGCCCGCATACCGCAAAAAAACAAAACAAACAAACAAACAAAAATGCGGAGTCAGGGCCTGCCTGGTGCACGTGCCAGGTGTGTGGGCTGTCATGGGTGAGGCGGGAGCTGGAGAGCCACGGATGGGTCACTAGGAGCAGGAAGAACTCGGCAGCCACGCCCTGCTTTTGACATGCGTTTTTGCCTCTGCGGGTGGCCTGGGAGCCTGTGGCTTATTGTCAGCAAAACCCCCCCCTCCCCTGCCTTTTTGCTGCTGTTGAGCACTCCTGGCTGTCTCCTGTGAGTTTCATTCAGTCTGGGAAGCGGAGCTCTGATGCCCTGCTGGGACTCTCAGACACCAGGCTTTGGGAGGATGGAGAGCTGGGGTCCCAAGGCCCCCAGGCTTAGCGCTGGCATGCTGGAGGCACTCAGTAACTATATACTGGGGCGCTGGATTAGCTCAAACCAGGCGTGGGGGGGTGTTTGCATATCAGACCTCCATCAGGCTCTGAGAGGAGGGCAGCGCAGCCCACTTGTCAGGTGAGAAAACTGAGGTGCAGGAGAGGCCAACCCGAGGTCTGTGCTCCCTTGGCCCATGCCCCTTCCCCTTCGTGTCTTTGACTCGTCTTCCTGAGGCCACAGAGCCCCCCTGTCCTAAGTGGTGGTGGGACAGGAGATGGGCATTGCTGCTAGAACCTAGGCTGCCTGTCCCTCCTTAAATGAGGAGTTGGAGGCGCCTACTTAAAGGAGAAGTGCTGCAAGGTGGGAAGGGGCAGAATGTCCGGAGTAAGGCAGGGCTCCCTGTGTGTCAGGTTACACCTGTGGCACCAAAGGTGATGTCTTCCCCATTTTACAGATAAGGAAACTGAGACGTCCAGGTTATTTAATTTGACCAAAGTCACAGAACTTTAGGTTTACGTGTGTTTGTTTTTAAGGAAGGAAACCTCACCACATTAGACCAGTCATCAACCAGCATGGTGCCAGGGGCTGGGGCTGTGTTGACACGTGGCTGGTCCTTGGTTGAGGTAGGAAGCTTAATGCCCAGGGATGGGGGAAGGACAGTCCCCAGATCGCCTTGTCACCCTAACATGAATGACTTGCACAGCACCGGAAGACCACCTGGCACGGCACCTGGGTCTGGGGTGGAGGGGTAAGAGGGGAGAAGATGACGTTCTTTGGAGGGGT
The DNA here is from genome assembly GCF_000442215.2 of Lipotes vexillifer. Classification (NCBI taxonomy): domain Eukaryota; kingdom Metazoa; phylum Chordata; class Mammalia; order Artiodactyla; family Lipotidae; genus Lipotes; species Lipotes vexillifer. The sequence goes on from NW_006796211.1 coordinate 341,432, forward strand.
CTGCTGAGCCTAGGAGGGCTTCCTGGAGGTGGAGAGCTGGGAGGAATTAGATAAGCAAGAGGGAAGTTGCTTCCTTGGGGAATGGAAGCCTTGGTTTTCAGTTCGTTCTTTGTTTTCATTTCATCATCCTTCCCCACTTGGGTCATGGGTCCCCAGGGCCTGAGGCAGCTGTTGGTATTTATGGTCCTGGGTGGAGGTGGGGGAACGAGTCAGAAACTAGTCCCACACTCGGCGGTGTGATCTGTGGGACCAAGGGGACGCACGGGCCGTGTTCACACATGTGAGGAGGAGACCGGCACAGACTGAGCTCGCAGGGAAGGGACAGCACGGCCGGGGCCTCGATGGTTCTCCAGAGTCTTCCTAGTGGAGGAGCTGAGGGCCGGGCCGGGGGCCAGATGGGGCTGCTGCTGTGCTCCTGCCTGGGGGTGCTTTACTTGGGGGAGCTGAGAGGACCTTAGGGTTTGGGATGTCATTCTCCTTAATCTTCCTGAGCGGATGGGCTGGGCTCGGCGGTTTCTCCTGGGGACCCGGAAGGGATGGAGAGCTGTCCCCGCTCAGCAGCAGCAGGAGCACTTGGCCCTCAACTCACTTTCGATTTGCCCAAATCTCATCCTATTCAATGAATGTTCCTCAGATTCTCTTCTTTTAAAATTCAGGGCACTTTGCTCTTCTGCTGAGGTTTATGAATGTTTAAAAACTCCTTTGTGGTCCCCAAAGTAATTTGACAAGTCTGACAGCTATTGATTAAAAACCGGAAATTATTCAGGCTGCAGGATAACTTGGGGGAATAGATGGAAAGTTTTTTGTTTCTTCTCTCTCTGTGTGCCCCTTGCTCTCCCCTCTCCCCCCAAAAAAGATGTAGGGATGTGGGGAGGTAAATGTGTTCCTGAATGTTCTTTGAAAACTCCCTTAGGCTGCAGAATTATACTGGGAAGGGTGGGATGGGGGATGGTCAGGATGCTGAGGGGCGCCTCTCTAGCTCAGGGGCCAGAAGCAGCACCCCTCATGTCCCTGGCCTCTCCCCAAGGCAGCAAAAGGCAGCAAGGAGGTTTCGCTGACGGGATTCCAGGTGGCTGGGAGGAGGAGGAATAGTGGTGGTTAGTGTATGGTCCCTGATGTTAATGGAGAGTTGACAAGTTGGGGGTTGGGTCACAAGTAGCTCAGCAGGTGAGAAAGCAGCAGCTGCCCCAGTATCGATCGTTCAGCATATACGGGGCACCCCTGGAGCCAGGCCTCGGGCTGTGCTGTAGCCGTGGCACGTGAGGAGACATCCTATCCTCCTGTCTTGGTTGCCGGCGTGTGGACTCTCCTTTTCCAGCTCAGCCCTGCGGTGTCGGGAAGGCACAGGCTCTCAGGGATAGGGTGAGGCAGGAGACCGGGCACCTCGCAGCCCAGGGCTCAGTGTGAGTGTGCGGATGGGCTCACACTGGTTCTAGTGACTGCTGGGATCTGCCCCTCTGCCTTGGACTGAGAGAGCCCTGGGCCGAGACGGACCAGGCCTCTAGGCCCTGTCATCCCAGGAAGCCTTCCTAGGCAGGGCGGCCAACCTCCCTGCCTTTTAAGGACAGGCTCTGTCTCCCCAGGGTCCTGGGGGCCACCAGGCAGCTGCATTCTTCTCCCCTCCCCTGGGACCCCAGCGGGGCCAGGAGTGAGCGCTGGCCTCAGCAGCCGGTTCCCAGGCCAGCAGGGCAAGGCTGGGCCTGGGGAAGAGATGGCTCCGCTGGATGTTCTGGGTGTGCGGGGGGTGGGGGGGGTGCTTTCTGCCTTGTTTGTGTCATGCTGCTTGATTCTCAGGAGGTCAGTGCCCTCCCCCTGACTGTGCCCCGGGACCTGGCTTCTTCTGCTGTGGGCACAGCTCCCTGGATCTGCCTGGCTGTGACAGGTGGAAACATGGTTGGCATGTTCTGACCGACTCCAGAGTCCACGGGTTCTGCCAGCCCTCAAGTGGGCACCTCCTCCGTGGAGACCAACCTTGTCCAGAATTTCTGCCCCGTCCAGGCCTGGTTGTGGCTATAGGCAGTGGCGTGAGACCACACAGTGCAGGTGAGAGGCCAGGTCTCGGGGTCACAGGCCGAAGGGCTAAAGTGGCCCCTCATCAGGGTCTCCTGCCCACCCACAGACACCCTCTTTCTTCCTTTCACTTCAAGAAATTAGGGGCTTTTATTGCGTTTTTGTTTTTAGGGGGGTTTTTTGGGAGGCATCCCAGAGCATTTGGCAATGTAGTTTGTTTGCAGATGGGGGAAACTGAGGCCTGGAGAAGGTAAGAGATTTGAGTGGTCAGGGGAAAGGAACAGAGAATGGCCTGCAAAATCCCTGTCTCGTTACCCCAAATATCAGGAGTGTCATCTCCCCTAGAAACGTCAGCCTTGATGCCGGTTTGTAATCCTTAATCGGCCTTGTTCACAGCTGTGCCCAAGCTCCTACAGGGGTGTCTGGCATGAGGCAGTGACTAGAGCAGACAAAAGAGGATGGGGACCGGCATGAGTGACTGGTGTGGTCGCTGGCGTTGACCCCTGTTCCCCCAAGCACCTCCTTGCCTTGTCTCAGTTGACGCTCACAGCAGCCCTGGGAGGAAGGCATGTCAGTTCTTCCCGCTTAGAGACGGGGAAACTGAGTCCTGGAGAGTGGCATGAGTTAAAAGTACTCATGGTTGTGTGTTTTAATAGGGAATGGAGACTAGATTTGCTCCTACAGCCGGGCACCCTTGGCGCTAGGGCCTGCTGCTCTCCTGCCCGATCCCAGCGGCAGGTGTGTGGGCTGCGTGTTTATCCCTGGGGCTTAACTCCACTGCCTGCCTGCCTGCCTGTTATGCCAACAGCCCCCAAGCAGCGCAGGCAACACCTCCTCGACATATCTAAAAGAGAGCTCCCAGCTCCTGCTTGCATGCCTCCAGAGACAGAGTGCCCGCTCCTCTAAAACCAAACCAGGCTGGCCCATTTGGGAACAGTGTGACTGAGCTGGAATTGGCCTCTCCTGGTCCCAGCCCCGCCCTCTGGGGGCAGACATGGTAGCTCCCTCTGCCCCTTGAGGTTTGGAAGGAGATTCTGAGCCTCTTAACCTTCCAGGCTATCCAATCCCACTCTCAACTCACCCCACCCGTAGCTGGGAACATCCTCCCCGTGTCATATAGGGCTTTTTAATTATCGCAAGTTTTATTTTCAGGTTTTCTCCCTCCTTGAAATAATAGGGAATTTGCTAAACTTTTGTGTCACTAACCTTTTAAGAGAAAAAAGGACGGAGTTGAAAAACAGCTCATGGGTTGGCTGGAAGGCTATCAGATAAGGCTGTGGCCCAGGAGCCAGGACAATGTCCTGTTGTTCCTGCCCCCCGCCCTCACAGTGGGCTGCTGTTGGTGCCTGGCTATATCTCCAACAGTGGCTCCGCCCATGCCTGTGGCATGCCCACATTTCCCGGGCTCTTGGGCCCTGGGCACGGCTGCCCAACCCCAGCCAGCCCCGCGGCTCTTCCACCCGACCTGGAGCAAAGCGGGTCACGGCGAGCAGGTCAGCTGGCTGTGGCCCTGCGTGGCCGCCTGTCGGGAGAGGGGAAGGCGAGGCTTGGGCGGACAGCGTTAGGCTTGGAGTCTGCTGAATGGGGTTCCAGTCCCCCTTGGCCACTTGCTGCCTGTGCGATCTTGGGCACAACACCTGGCCTTTCTGAGGTGCGGTACCTCAGTCCTGATGGGTTCTCATGAGAACTGGGTAAGGAGACAGGTGGGAAAGTGGTGTGGAGTGGGGCTCAGCCACCCAGCCCGGGTGTGAGCACTTGTCTGTGTGGAGAGACCAGGGACAGTGTGATTGTGGCTGCATTCGGACTGGGCTTTGAATGCTGACAAAAAAGGCTGTTGTCGGGCAGAGAGTGGAGGGAAGGGTGGGACGGGTTCAGGAAACAGCCTGGGCAGAGATCCCCCAGAGGGAGGGAGTTCCTGCTGGCCTGGGACCCGCTGGCGAGGAGAGTCTAGGTCCTTTGCCAGGGTGTGGTGTGGCAGGGGTAGAGTTGCGGGGAGGGCTGAACTCCAGGGTGAAGCACTGAGACTTGATTCTCCGAAGGCTGTGAGGGGAGCGCCGAGGGCAGGAGTGACACCATGTTGGGCAGTGGGGCCCGCCCAGTGGGAGGGCACTGCCCCCCTCCTCCACTGCCTCCCCAGGCCCTGACCAAGACCTCTCAGAGGCAGAGGAGGTCAGGGCAGGCCTCCCTCCCCTGTGGCCTTGGCTCTCCTGTCTGTGACCTGAGAATTGTGGCACCACCCCGCTCCCAGGAAGTGTGAGGATTCCATGGCATGGAGGACACAGGTAAAGGCCTCCTGAACAGCTGGTCCAGGTCAGGAAGGGGGGACTGCAGGGGACATGGGGCCTCTAGTGACTGGGGTGCTGTTGAAGGTCTAGAGCATCAGCTGGGTCTGGGACGGTCTCAGGAGGATGCGGCTCTGGTGGAGGGTGCAGCCACAGAGGGTTGGATGAGCCCCTGACCTGGGGAGAGATGGAGCGAGCGCCCCATACCTGGACAGATCAAGAGCAGGGGTGTTTCTTGGAGATTCTGGGCAAGCACCAGGGTGCTGCTCTTGGGAACTGGCCATGAGCAGGCGGCTGCCCCGAAGGCCGGCGCTTGGGTCATTTTGTGCCTTCTCCCACTAACAGCGTCTGAGGGACCAGGGAGGATTGTCCTCATCCCAGCTGACCTCCTCCCCCTCCCCCAGGCTTAGCTGACCTCAGCTCCTGCGGTGTTGGGGCTTTGATCCAGGGACTCTGAATCTTAGCGCTGATCCAGACCCAGCCCTCCCCACGAGGAGCCCCCTCCCTGGTAAGGAGACAGCTCTGTGACAGGCCTTCCCAGCACAGCCTAATGAACATTAGGGTTTGAGATTGCTCTCTGCCCTGGGAGTCTGAGAAGGCTTCCTGGAAGAAGAGGCTCCGATGCTGGGTATTGAAGGTTGGATAGGACAAGGGGATTTCTAGGTGGAGGGGACTGCCTGTGCCTGGAGGCCTGCCTGAGGGAATCGTGACCCCTGGGGAAGAGGAGCTCAGGGTGAAGTGGAACAGGCAGATGCACCCCGGCCAGCAGGGCTGCAGCTGAGCCCATGTGGTCTTGATGGGAAACCCCCTCTTCATGACTCCATCGCCTGGGGGAATGTCTCTCCCTGCAGACCCTCTCTCCAGCACTTCAGTGTGTGCGTGTTACCATGTATTTCCATTTGAGACAGAGTCCTTCTTTCTCTTTCAGATAAGGAAAGGGCCCCTGGGGGACTTGGGGCGCGAACAGGGGTGACTTCAGGAGGAAGCTGAGACCCTGAGCAGGTCACCTGCCTTCCCTGAAGCAGGCCTCGCCCGGGGTCCGGTGGGCATCCTCCTCTCAGCCTTGTGAGGATTCAGCCAAGTGCTGTGTGTGCCGTTTCCTGCGGGCACGGCCCAGGGCGAGCCTGGCCCAGGTAAGGAGGGCCAGGCGCGTGGAGCCCACAGCAGTGCCGTGAGACCTGGTTCTGTGGCCTCTCTGACCCAATGTGGTGTCCCTGGCAGGGTTGTTGTGAGGAGTAGCTCAGACCTGGGCTGTGGGGATAACCTGCACGAGCAGAGGACCCCTGCGATGGATTTTGTCTTCCTTGGTGCCATCTCACCAAAGACTGAGGCTCTGGTCACCAGATACCACAGGAGGTCCCCGGGGGGTGCTGTCACAGACTGAGCTGAGCACTGGGGGAGGCCACACAGTGGGTGTGTTGGGCCAGCTTCTGTCCCACCCCAGCCTCGGGGCAGCAGAGGCCCTGCATATGATGGCGTCAGACCACAGACCTCCACACCACAGAGGGCAGCCATGGGCGGGGCTCCCAGACCAACCTGTGTCCTCCTTCCAGCAGGGGGCCTCGGGCAGATGCAGGGACTGCTGCTCCCTGAGCCCATCTTACCTTTCTGTGAAATGGGTAGATGAGTGTTCCTGGCAGAGTTGTGTGCAGTTGAAAGTGACGAGCTGGGTGCCCTGGCCAAGTGGAGGTGGGCGCCCACCAAGCTTCCTAGGTAGGGACACCGTGCCTGCTCGCTGCCCTCTTGGAGCATGGTCCCTCCCGGGATGGGCTTCTGGCCCAGCCTGGGAAGGCAGGAGCTGGAGGTGAGAAAGGAAGTGCCCAACAGTGCTGGCTGGAGCAGAGGCAGGCAGGGTCGAGGCCTGCCGTGGGTGATTGATGGGGCAGGAGTCCCTGCGGTGGAGTTTTAGGGGGTGCTGTGCTGTGGGCCTGGGACAGGGCTGGCTGGCTTCCTGGAAGAGGTGGATCTTAGGCTGTGAGGTGGGCCTGCTGGGTCCAGTGACCAAGTGACCATTTTCCCTCCCTGAGCCCCAGTCATCTATCTTATCAGTCACTGCCACAGGAGCACTCCCCTCTGCCAGGAGGTCCCACCCTGCAGGGTCACAGCAGACCAGCTCCCCTCTGGGCCCAGAGCTGCATGTCAGGGCCTGATGAATAGGTGCCCCTTTCTCTCCCCCACGAGCCTTGTGGAGAGCTGCAGGGGGCAGGTGGACTCCAGGCTGAGCGAGAAGGATATGCGTCTGCATGTGAGTCAGAGAGCACAGGCCCACTAGCCCTGCCCCATCATAGGGCAGTGGTCAGAGCCTGGCCCTCAACTCCACTCCCAGAAGCACCTGGGAGATCTAGGAGTAGCCACTGGGCCTCCCTGGACGCCCCCCCGCCGCCCCCCGCGCCCCCCCCCCCCCCCCCCCGGGGGCGTCCGATCCTGCCGCTCCGCCGCCGCCGCGCCAACTGCCCGGTCCGCCTTCCTGAC
>NW_006796211.1:348258-379573 GCF_000442215.2 Lipotes vexillifer
CCCGCAGTGAGCTTGGGCTGCAGGGGTGGGTGTGGCCCCTGCTTCAGGTCCTCCCACTTAGAGAATCCCTGGGGAGGGTCAGTGCTGCCCAGCTGCAGCCAGAATGCCTTAGCCATGAGTTTCCCATAGTCCTCCATTCTGTCAGGAACCTTCCCAGTGAGGCCTGGGCCAGTTGGGGCCTGCTTGTGGGGCAGGATGGTGGGGAAGGAAGAGGAGGGTTCTGCAGCCACAGGTTCCGGGGTCTGGCTGCTTTGGGGTCTGGCCTGGGCCCGCTGGGCTCCTGGGCTGTAGAACGAAGGCCCCCTTGGGTCTTCCTGGGCAGGGCCTGTCTGCTGAGTGTGCCTCTCTCTCCTCTCCCCAGCCGGCTCTTTCAGTTGCCCCAGGCAGGAGGCGGTGCCGCAGCCTGCCAGCTCCTCCCTATGTAGAATACTTCCTGGGTGCCCGCTCCACCCACCCCAGCTCCCAGCATCTTACCTGGCAGGGCTTTCCGGGCTGGGCCAGAAAGCAGCCTGATCTTGATCGGTGGGCTGGGTTTTCAGCCCCGCACAGCGGGCCTGGGGGCTCTGGGTCTCAGCCCTTCCGAGGTGGGTGATTTCCCCGGCAACTGAGGCAGGGCGTCCCTTGCACTGAGGTATGGAGGGAGGCCCAGGGTGGAATCTCAACAGAGTGGATGGCAGACCCAGCCACCACATTGGTCAGTGCCGTGATGGGAAGGAGGCTGGGCTGTTCGAGCAGGACGTGGAGGGTTTGTCACGGGGAGAAGCCTGTCAGCACCTGGCGTGGCAGCAGCAGTGCGTGTGTGCAGTGCGGTCTCCCAGAGAGGGTTCTGGAGGAGCAGAGGCGCCACAGCTGTGCATGCCAGTGGCCTTGGGCCTCGAGTGCGTCCTGGGGAGGTTTGGCTGGGTTCTAACCTGACTTTAGCCTGCCTCACAGCTTCCCTCTGGTCCACTCCCCTGGGAGCTTTCAGGAGTCCTGCCTGAGGGCATTGACTCGGCTCCAGGGATCTGAGCCCTGCTCTGTGCCAGCTTCATGCTGGGCATGGGGGAGCAGCTGGGGGAGCCCGACTGGGTCTCTTGGGTTGGGCTGTGAGGTCCCCAAGAGCTGGGGTCCCAGTTCCAGCCCTGATTCCCATGCAGTGCCTAGCACAGGGCAGCATGTCAGGGAGGGCTGTTGCCATGGAGGAGTATAGGGGCTAGAGGGTGGCCTCTGTCAGCCTGTGAAGCCCTCTGGGCAGGGTCTGTTCGGCTCATCTCTGGATTCCTGAGTCCACACATGGTAGACCTCAGGCCCTCTTACCACAGGTGGTTATGGAAATGGGTTACGGGGTGTATGTGCCCTACAGGGAGGTCTGTGGTGGTCCTGCCAGGCCTCACTGACCTGAGAGAGGGTCTTTGGCGAGACAGGGAGAGATGATGGCCTGAGCCTTGGACCCGGAGGCCAGGAGCTGAAAGGCAGAGGGTGTTGGGGGAAGGAGGTCTGGGTGAGCTAAGGCCAGGGTTTGGACTGTGGACATGAGTAGGGGCGAGGCCTGCCCAGCCTCTCCTGGGGTGGTCTTTGCAAGCCTGGCTGGTCCTCTGGCTTTTCCTGTGCCCCGGCTGTGGCAGGGGGCCCAGTGGGACACTGCTGTGTGTTCTGTTGACTCTGGAAAGGGACGTTTGCCTTTCTGAGGTGGACTGTATCAAGCACTGGAGCAGATGCCATCTAGGGCGCTTTCCACGTGAAGTGCCGAGGAAACTGAGGCTTAGAGAGTGGAAGTGACTTGTCTAGGGCCACGTGGTAGGTGAGCAGTGGGCCCAGGTCCAAGGCCAGGTCTGTCAGAGCCAGTCCTGATCCAGGCTCCATTTGGGCATCAGGTGGAGTGAACTACCTGTGCTCTTTGTGCCTGTGCTGGACCCACTGGCCCTGGCCTGACCCCCGAACCCCAGCCCGTGGACCCTGTCTGAGTCTCAGCTCTTGGGCACCGTGCAGAGATGGCTGCATCCCTTCTGATTTGAGCCTCACGGTCCTCATCTGTAAGAAAGGAGCAGCAGAGTTCCCGGCGCTCCTGCATTGCCTGGGGCCAGTGGGCGGAGTGGGATGGTGTACAAGAAAGGGTTCTGTCGGCAGTGATGTCCTGGACAAATGTTGGAACAGGACAACTGCTTCTGTCTTGGATGGGGACTGGAGCAGAGGGGAGGGGATGGGATGGGGAAGGCACCAGACCCCCAGAAGGCTGCTTGGGTCGGGTCCACTCTTCTCTGTGGGTCTCGGGCTGCTGAGAAGCCAGGTCCTGCCCTACCCTGCATCAGGTGCTGACTTTCAACTCCTTACCTCCCCGCCGCACCCCCGCCTCCACCACCCGCCTTACTTAGGGGCTGAGCCCTTTACCCAGAGTCCTGCCTTGGGGCAAAGGGACTGGCTGCTCTCTGTGACTCCAGCACCACGATGTCACCTCCCCGCAACTCTGCCTTACGACAGAAAGGACCGTGGGAGTTGAGGGGAGTGATTGCCTCCAACTGGGGGCTTCTGGGCAGGCTTCCTGGAGGAGAAGGGAAGGGAGGGGACAGGGCAGGCCTGACCTGACGCACCCTGCTGCCCTCCCCCCAGGTCCCATCTGATGCCGAGGCTGAAGGAGTCTCGCTCGCACGAGTCCCTGCTCAGCCCCAGCAGCGCGGTGGAGGCGCTGGACCTCAGCATGGAGGAGGAGGTGGTCATCAAGCCAGTGCACAGCAGCATCCTGGGCCAGGACTACTGCTTTGAGGTGGGTCCTGCTGCAGGGGCGGGGCGGGTGCTGGTGTCCTCTTCCTGCGAGGCCAGGTCTCCAGATGCCCGCCTAGAGTGCTGCATGGCCTCCGCAGGGGCCAGGCTCTTTGGGACAGCGGCCAGAATCTGTCATAGCTTTTGCCTCCTAAGAGACCAAGTGGAGCTGGGAGACGGGGGCTTCCTTCCTGCTCTGTGGCCTCCTTGGAGACGGACCAGCACTGTCCCCCATGCTGGGAAGTGCAAGAGGTCCAAGTACGTGGAAGGGAGTTCAAGGCGTATGTGGAATGGCTCAAGCCCCAGAGCTGGTCTCGAGGCCTGCTCACCCCTCCTGCAAAACCACTCCAGTGCATTGTAGGGCAGTGGGGAGTGTCCCCTTTTCTGGCCCTGTCCCTGCCTCTGCGTGATGAAAGCCAGAATCTTTCCTGCCCCGGCATTCTGTGACCCAGGGTTTGAGAGCAGAGGGTCAGCCACCCGACCTGACAGGGCTGTTACCGGGGATCACCTGTCCGGTGCTTCCCTGTAGATGGGGAATCTGAGGCCCAGTGAGGGCAAGATGATGCCAAAGGTCACCCTACGAGCCTGAGGCCAAGCCAGAACCAGGGTAACTGATGTCGCAGGTGTTGCTGGGAGCTCCTAATTGCGTCTCTAATTATTCATGTTCTCTTCCCACCTCTGTTTCTGGGAAGCTTCCCACCCGCAACGGTCTTGCATAATTAGGAGAGCTTTCTGACAGAGGCATGACCCTGGGACTAATAGGGCAGCCCCGCGGCACTCCCCAGCCCCAGGGGAAGAGGACAGTGGTGCCTGGCATCTGCCCTAGCCCTGTGCCCACTGGGTGCCATTTCTGGTTCAGGACTCCTGGCCCAGCTGGGCTCCTTCTGGCCTCCGACTTCTCTGCCTGGGGCGGGCTGAAGATGGTGCTTGCCCACTCGTCCACAGCAGGGGGTGCTGTGACTTCTGCAGGCCTGTGAATGGCTAGATGAGGAGTCTGGTTCCCCAGTAGAGACCTCGGCGTGCTGGGGACAGCGGGGACAGGGTAGGAACAGCTTGGGCTGGGCTTGCTTGCCTGGAGGAGACCAGAAGATGAGCAAGTCAGACAGGGAGGGGAGGGTAAGGGTTCCAGGCAGGACCCCAGGGCCCAGCACACCCAGACAGCCCAGTTCTCAGTGCTCCAGCCTGGCCCCAAATAGGTTAGCCTTCTGTGACCGCCATTGTTGTCACTGTCACTTGACAAGAGAAGCATCAGCAGCAGGTGTCCGCTGAGGACCAAGGTGACCCTCGAGCCAACCCCTGGTTGTCTCCTAGGTGCCTGTGTCTCCACCACTAGAGGGAGACTTGGGTGAAGCCTTGCCCTCTGACTCGGGCGGGGGCCCGTGCCTTTGCCTCCCACCATCTCCAGGAGAGCGAGGTTGGACTCAGAAAGATGCTTTCCTGTGGTCAGAGGGCACTGAGGCAGGGGTGAGGAGCCAGGACCAGGCACCAGCCGGCACGGGGCTGGGCCACCCTCCTGTCACTGTCTTGCTCTGGGACCACAGGTCTCGGTGCACCACCCGCAAATGTGAAATACGGGGGTCGTTGTTCTGCCTCCTGCCTGGGGCTGGGGTGCGGTCAGACCTGGCAGCCAAAACCCTGCAAGTCCTGGAGGTCCTCCATCACGCCGCCTTGCTGCCTTGCCCTCCCCGTGACACTGTGCTGCCCGTCCCCACAGGTGACGACGTCGTCGGGAAGCAAGTGCTTCTCCTGCCGGTCAGCGGCCGAGCGGGATAAGTGGATGGAGAACCTGCGGCGAGCGGTGCATCCCAACAAGGTGGGCCTGTGTCCGCTGTCCCCAGAGCATGGGGGATGGAGGCTAGACTCAGAGCAGAGCACGGACGCTGACGTGAGGGAGCAGACGGAGGGGCCTCTGGTGTGGCCTGGGCTTGGGGGTGCAGGCAGCCTGTGGGCAGGCGGGGCCCGAGTGGGCCGTAGTGCAGGGCTCTGAAAGAGGCTGACTCGTGCTGGGGGCCTCAGCCTTCGAAGCTGCACACTGAAGAGGCTGGGCCAGAGAACTGAGCATTGGGGGTTTTGGGTGCTGGTGTCCATCTGTCTGGAGCTCTTGGCCCTCTCCCCGCCGGCCGAATCCTGCTCATCCCTTCGAGTCCAGCTTCGCTTTCTGTTCCCTCATCCAGGCGAGCACCGCCGGCCCAGGCCGGTGCCCTCCTGTGTTCCTACTGCCCCCAGGCTTCTCCCAGAAGGTTCCTGGGACCCCGACTCTCATCACTTGCTTCTGTGTCTGCCTCCCTGGCCAGCTTGGCCTGGGCTGAGTCCTGGTCGCCATGACATTACTAAGGAAGGGCCTTAGTGATGGTCTTACCTCTAAGTGACTTAGCAGACCAGCAAACTACAGGGGAGCCAATAAACGGCTGCCGTGTGCCAGGCATTGTGCTAGCCTCTTACTTGCTCTGTACTCGGTTTTAATTCCCAAGGGAATAAGAAAAGGGAGTTGAGGCTTAGATGGTCACTCGCCCGCGGTCAGTGAGCTAGGGCGAGTTAGAGCAGAGATCCAGCCCTATAGCCCCACAGCCGTCAGACTCCAGAGCTGTCCCTCGCCCGCCGGTCCCTCCCGGTTCCAAGAGCTCTTCCCCGCTACGGGCTGGGCGATGGGCAGGCGGCTGGGCCCCCGGTCACCGTGGCCCCCCTGTGCGTGTGTGCAGGACAACAGCCGGCGCGTGGAGCACGTCCTGAAGCTGTGGGTGATCGAGGCCAAGGACCTGCCGGCCAAGAAGAAGTACCTGTGCGAGCTGTGCCTGGACGACGTGCTGTACGCGCGCACCACGGGCAAGCTCAAGACGGACAACGTCTTTTGGGGCGAGCACTTCGAGTTCCACAACCTGCCGCCCCTGCGCACCGTCACCGTCCACCTGTACCGCGAGACAGACAAGAAGAAGAAGAAGGAACGCAGCAGCCACCTGGGCCTGGTGAGCCTGCCCGCCGCCTCCGTGGCCGGGCGGCAGTTCGTGGAGAAGTGGTACCCGGTGGTGACGCCCAACCCCAAGAGCGGCAAGGGCCCCGGGCCCATGATCCGCATCAAGGCGCGCTACCAGACCATCACCATCCTGCCCATGGAGATGTACAAGGAGTTTGCCGAGCACATCACCAACCACTACCTGGGGCTCTGCGCCGCCCTCGAGCCCATCCTCAGCGCCAAGACCAAGGAGGAGATGGCATCGGCCCTGGTGCACATCCTGCAGAGCACGGGCAAGGTGAAGGTAGGTGTGTGGGCCTCAGGCGGGACCCCACCTCATGTGGCCCCTTGGGAGGCTGGGTGACATGTGCTGGATTGCCTGCCGGTCCCCATGTCCGCGTCATGGATTTCAGCGCTGGTGGAGGCACTGGTCACAGCCAGGTGAGTTTCTGAAACCCAAGAGATGCATCGTGGAGGGTGGGGACCTCGTGCTCCTTCGCCGTGCCGTGGTTGGAGCTGATCACAGAGGCGGGTATGGAGCCCGTGGACCGGAGCACACCTTGCAGTGAGGAAATGGGTTTAGGGACTTCGCCCACTGCCCCAGAGGGCTGGCCCCTCCCTGAGGCTCGAGGCGAGCAGGACACGAGGCCCACCTCTGCCGGCACACAGGTCCCAGCGACCCAGACACACACGTCCAGTGAGGTGTTGAGTTTGGGACACATCCCAACAGGTGACCGCCAGGGTGCAGGCCGCTGTCCGAGCCCCAGACTCACCCCTCACTCCCAGTTCACACACATGGGACACAGTCACTCTTGCAGCCGTCTGTTTGACAGGCAGCCTGCCACAGCTACAGCCGTCCCCAGTCTAAAGCCCTCCAGCAGGCCCTACTTCAGGGCCGGGGCGGGGCCCCTCTCCCGGCCTTTCACCTGCCTCTCCCTGCCAGGCCACACCTCAGCCCCACCCACCTGGCTTTGGAGACAGGTAGGCTCCTTCTGGAAGGCTCCACACGCCTACCTGCTCATCGCAGTGGAGTGTGGTTCTGTGGGCCTCGAGGGCACACCTCCCCCTCTCCACCCTGCCCCCTCCCTTGGATACAGTGGAGAAGGGCTGGACGTGGGGTCCATCCACACTGCAGAGGCCTTGCGTGCTGGCCCCGGGAGCTGGGCCTCTGCCCTCTGGGCGTGGTGTGGTTTGCGGCCTGTGGTGGGGGTGAGGGGCTGCCCTAGTCAAGGTCCTGAGCCCTCAGCCCGGGCTTGGGAAAGACACAGGCGGGGCCGGGCCTCAGGTCGGCAGGCAGAGCCCAGGGCACGTGCTCCATTGGGGCCCTTATCCTCTCTCTGTTCCCGGAAGGCCCTGGCCTCCTTCGGGCCCTTCAGAGCCCCTGCCTGTTGGGCTCGTGGTGTGGGACCAACGCAGGAACAGGGAGGGGCGCTTTCCCGGCATGGGCCCCGTGGGGTCCGGCCCTCAGTTCCTCCGCGTTGTTGGACCACCTTCCCCTGCCCCCAGCCTCCGACCTGCCTGGGCAAGGCTGCCTGTGGGACCGTCTCTTAATTTCTTGGTTAGCAGTGGGAAGGGGGCTAGAAACTAAGTGAATGGAAGTCCTGCCTCCAGAGGGAGTTCCAGAGAGGCAGCAGGGGCTGGAGCAGCCTCCTCTCTGTGTCTGTTCTTCCAGTACGTGGCCCCCGAGGGCTGGGCTGGCCTGGGAGTCTGACTCCGATCTGAAGGGACCTTTGCTCTCGTACTCGCAGCTGAGACAGAAGAATCAGCCTGCTCATTGTGGAAGGAGGTGGAAGCCAGGGCTGCAGCCTCCCAGTGGGCCCTTCGGTGGGGAGAGCAGTAGGTGGAAGGATAGGAAGTAACTCGGGCTGCTGGCGTCACGTTTGTCCAAACTCTGACCACTTGGGCACTGATGGGTGCGATGCCTCTCGAGAGCCTGTGACGAGGGCCCTGCAGTCCCGGGGGAGGGCTATGTGAGGGGGCACCTGGCACGTTCTCCTTGCCGTCCCCCCTCCCCTCAGTGCGAGGGGAGGAACAGGGCCTGGAAATGAGACTCGGGCCCAGTGTGGCCCAGGTAGCTGTGTGGCCTTGGACAGGTGCCTGTCCTGTTCTGTGCCTCTTCCCCCTTGTTGGGTCCTAGCTCTAAGCAGAGCCCCTCCTCTTCCCCACCTGGGCCTCGCGCCTGCCCTAGGAGTTCAGGAAGCCCTGTGGGCAAGAGCAGAGCAGTACACGCAGTACTTACCTCTGCTGTCGTGTGTTCAGAGAGGGGGCCCTGGACGTCACCTGTGGTCAGGAAGGGGTCCTCAGGCTGTGTGGTCCCCGGAGAGGCCAGCTGCCACTTCCCCCCAGCCCCTCCTGTCTCTCCGTTGGCCAGCTAGCCAGGTCTCCGGGGCCCGGAGTTCGGTTCTGTATTTCAAGGGCCACTTGTGATTTCAGAGGGGCCCAGAGTTGTGCCCATCGGAGTGAGGAATTTCCAGAGCTCCAGAAGCCCTGGCCCGCACTGGCCAATGCAGCCTCTGTGCAGGGCGGCCCCTGGCCCGACTGTCACCCTCCTCCGGGTCTCCGACTTCCTGCCTCCTGCCTGTCCTCCCCCCCATCCCCCAAGTCACAAGGCTGGCCGTGGGCGTGAGGAGGCGCAGGCTCCAGGGAGGAGTTTCCACCTGGATGATGCAGCAGGTTCATCGTGCAGCCTCCCTGCAGTCAGGAGGGAAGGCGTGGGCTCGGGCTCCTTCCTGGGGTCTGCCCGTGAAGCTGCGCCTGGGGCTGAGAGGCTGGTGGGCCGCCTTCCCGCCCAGGCCGAGGTCGGTGCTCTCTCCATCTGAGCACTGGCTCACTGCCTTCCAGGGCAGCCGGATTGCCTCTCTCTCATCCTTGCCTGTGAGGCTGCACAGAACGAGCTCATGTCTGGTGTGGGAGACCCCATCAGAGTAATGGGTAGACAGTGGCAGCTGCTTGTGCGAGGGGCAGAGGGCAGCCCATCTGTCCTCTTCGACACTGGTGGCACTGGGCGGGGGAGTTCCGCTCCCCGTCACCCCACCAGACCTGGGCAGGGCTGAGCAGGGATTTGAGTCCCGCGGTCCGGCTGTGATACGGGGGCCCATGGCTCCATGCAGCATGCACTTGGCGTCCCTGATCCAGTGCCCAGCTCTGATGTGGCCATGGCTAGACGTTTCCCCTCATCAGGCTGCCCTGCCCTCACTCCCAGGCAGCCCCCACCAGTGGGTACCAGTAGCTTGGCAGTGGAGCAGCCTCGAGGAGCAGGGACTCCTGGCCAGGGCGCGGGTCTGGAACCCTAGGGTCCTACCTGCCAAGTCTACTCAGGTCCACCCTCCTCACCTGGCTCCGCAGGACTTCCTGACAGACCTGATGATGTCGGAGGTGGACCGCTGTGGAGACGAGCACCTCATCTTCCGGGAGAACACGCTGGCCACCAAGGCCATCGAGGAGTACCTCAAGCTGGTGGGCCAGAAGTACCTGCAGGACGCGCTGGGTAGGGCGTGCGGGCCGGCCGGGGGCAGAGGGCAGCGGCGGGGCAGGCTCGCCGGGTCCTCACTGCGCCCTCCTGCCCTCTGGCCGCAGGGGAGTTCATCAAAGCGCTGTATGAGTCGGATGAGAACTGTGAAGTGGACCCGAGCAAGTGCGCAGCCGCTGACCTCCCCGAGCACCAGGGCAACCTCAGGATGTGCTGCGAGCTGGCCTTCTGCAAGATCATCAGTTCCTACTGGTCAGTGCTGCCCGCGCGCCCAGGGCCCCCAGCCCTGCGTCTGCCCTGTGCCCTGTGCCAGTGCCCACAGGGTGCCGGGCTCCGCCCCCTCCGGGCAGCTCTGTGAGCGGCTCTCCTCCATCACCCCTCACTCAGCAGCGGGAGAGCTGAGGTTTGGGGGGGGCGGGGGCGTGCGCGCCTCACACGGCTTCAGAGTGGGGCTCTGGGGTTGGAAGCCACCCTCTGGCTGACCCCTCTGCGTCTTGCTGGGCTGCCAGGCCCCCGTCCTGGTCCCTTCTGGGCTCTCAGACATAAGCGGGGTTCCAGAGTATACACGCAGGACGTGCTTTGTGCAGTGGTGAGGATTTGGACCTGGCAGTCCATCGCTCGTGCTTAACAGTGGGCACCAGCTGGTGCTGTTGTAGGTGCTGGGGCTGCCCTGGGAGCCAGACTGACAAGGCCCTGCTCGGGCACCCACCTGGGGTGGGTGGATGGCTTCACCTGGGATCCCTCACCTGTCCGTAGGAGCTGGTGCTCACTTCACAGGCTTGTGATCAGGCCCAGCAGAGGCCTGTGTGGGTGCCTGGACACCGGCTGTGGGCCTCCTGCTGCGGCTGTAAAGGACAAAAGAGGTGGATTGGGCCTTAAGTGGGACAGAGGTCTGCGGGCTCCTGGCAGCCCCAGAAAGGAGCAGAGGTGTGCTGAGCCAGCCGCTCATACAGGACCGCGGTCAGGGCCAGAATCAGTCCCGGGGCCGCTGAGGAGTGCTAGCCTAGCTGCAAGGCTAGCGTCCCAGGCACTTACGTCTGGTGGCGGCTGACCTGGTGCCGAGTACAGCCTCGTCACTGTCCAGGGGACTGTGCCGCCAGCCCCAAGCAGTGGGTTTATTTTCACACTGGAGGAGCTGCCAAGTTTTCCTCCTCAGTCACTGCTGCAGCTCAGGACCTGCATCCCGTCCCCATCCAGGTCGCTCTCCTGACCCCATTCCCACCCCCTGACCCCCAGCCATACCTTCCTCCTTTCTTTGATCATGTTCTTGCCTGGCCTGGCCTGTATCTGGCTCCCCTCTGCAGCCCTCCTTCAGATCACCGCACATGGTCGGCTCCCCTCTCCTGGGCACCCTCGCTCACAGCCCCGCTCCCATCAGAGTGCCTGATTGTGCCTGTGTCCAAGTCCATTTCCTGCACACACCCTGAGCGCCCTGGGGGCAGGCAGATTCACCAGCTCGGGCCTGGGCATACAGGAGGGCCCGGGAATGTTTTGCTGCTCCCAAAGGACAGGCAGAGGCGGGCCTGCTAGGTGAGCGACAGCCTTGGATCGGGGCAGAGGGAATGGCCAGAGCCAGTGGGGTGGGCGCCTCCGGCTCAGGTCCCTCTGGCCCAGGGCTACACAGGGTGCTCACCTGGGCCCAACCTGGCCTCTTGGGCTGAGCTGAAAATGAACCCTGGCACCAGGGGAAGAGGGGCAGCCAGAGAGCCTGAGCTCTGGAACACACTTCCCACCCTTGGGCTAGGCTGTGTTTTCACCCTCTGCCCCCCTGTTCCCAGGGTGGACCGGGTGTGGGACACAGGGAAACATATCCACGGACAATGATTTTGTTTCCTCTTTCTGGCGTTTGTAGAGGCCCAGAGGCACCTCTCAGTTCTGAACAAGGCTGTTGATAGATGTTATCACTCAATGCCTGCCCCCTGCCCAGTCCTGTGCCAGGTACTTCAGGGGCCAGGACTAAAGGTCGCCTGCCCTCACTTCCTCTCTAGCCATGTCCTTGTTGGTTCAGCCACATTCACTGCCAGAGTCTGCTGGGCTGGGTGCTGGGCTTGTTGGGCAGAAGCTTTTCAAGCTGATCAAAGCCTCTTAAAGTCTTGCGGGGGTCCCAGCCTTAAGATGGCTCTGTGAGCTCGGCAGGGCAGGCCTTGTTCTTAGTGTGAGAGTGAGGACACCGAAGCCCAGGGAGGGCCAGGCCCTGGGTCAGAGCACCCTGAGCTAGTGACAGAGCCAGGTGGACTCTGGCTTCAGGGAGCGCCCATCTTCTAGGGTGAAAAGATAGGAAGGCCACTTAAAGCTTGGCCTGGTGGGGCCTCCCTGTGGCAGCGGGGGGGACGCCCAGAGGAGATAGCCCCCAGCCGGGTGCCGGGAACGCTGCCTACACTCGCCGGGTCTGCCTGGGGAGGCCACTGCCTCCATTTCCCTCCCCACTGAGAAAGTAGGGAGCCGTGTCCTCACCCTGTGGTTAGGATCCACCCATCTTGATCACCCTGAGCTCTGCTGAAAACCTCTAACTCTATAACGTTATTTGAGTGAAGGGAGTAAGTTTCAAAAGGCAGGGATGGGAACCAAGGAGTGGTGGTCTGTTCCTACTGTGTTTTCCTCACTCTCCCCTAGACCCTGATGCCTGCCGTGAGGGGAGGGGGGTGAAGCCCTCTGGGAGCTGGCCCTCACTGCCGGCTCCCCCGTGCCTGTGTCCCACCCCACTCAACCCCCCGGGGAGAGATCCACCTGACTGCGGCCCGGGCGGCCCTGCTCCTGTGCCTGCTCTGTGCTCTCCCTGTGCCGGCTCACACAGCCCTCATGGTGGAGCAGGGCTGGAACTCGGTTCCATTGGACCCAGAACCGGGCCCCTGCTCTGCCCCCTCCGGTCCCGGCGCCCTGCCTGACGGCCAGCGCCCCGTCGTGTGTCCCGGCACAGCGTCTTCCCGCGGGAGCTGAAGGAGGTGTTCGCCTCGTGGCGGCAAGAGTGCAGCAGCCGCGGCCGGCCGGACATCAGCGAGCGGCTCATCAGCGCCTCCCTGTTCCTGCGCTTCCTCTGCCCGGCCATCATGTCGCCCTCACTCTTCAACCTGCTGCAGGAGTACCCCGATGACCGCACCGCGCGCACGCTCACCCTCATCGCCAAGGTCACCCAGAACCTGGCCAACTTCGCCAAGTGAGTGCCACGTCCCCCGACGGCAGGGTCCGTGGCGCAGGGTCTGCCCCAGAGCTGGGCCGTGCGACAGGCCAGTCCCTGCCGTCCTCAGTCCTTCCCCGCACCCCAGCTCCCCTACTGAACGTACATGCCGCTGTGGTATGTTTCCGTGTAATTTTCAAAGGGGAGAAGACAAGGTATTTTTTCCTTC
This sequence comes from Lipotes vexillifer, assembly GCF_000442215.2. NCBI lineage: Eukaryota > Metazoa > Chordata > Mammalia > Artiodactyla > Lipotidae > Lipotes > Lipotes vexillifer. The sequence continues at coordinate 360,758 of NW_006796211.1, forward strand.
TGCTGCTTTTTTTTTGTGTGTGTGCGGTACGCGGGCCTCTCACTGTCGCGGCCTCTCCCGTTGCGGAGCACAGGGTCCGGACGCGCAGGCTCACGGGCCCAGCCGCTCTGCGGCATGTGGGATCTTCCCGGACCGGGGCTCGAACCCGTGTCCCCTGCATCGGCAGGCGGACTCTCAGCCGCTGCGCCACCAGGGAAGCCCCCTTCTGCTTCTTTGAATGAACATTTTATCATAAGGATTCTCCCATGTACTTATCATTCATACGCTTGGTTTTGAAATGAGTGACTAATATGCCTTTGAGGGACAAGGGCCTGTGTCTCCTGAAGCCGACCCCTGTGGTTGGGCACCCGGCTTGTTTCAGATTGTCCTTATCTAAGGCTGCCAAGGACATCTTTGCTAGTGAAGCACCTCAGTGTTCTCGCTGTACCTTAGAGGGAGTGGGTGGGAACGGAAGGGCTGGGTCATCAAGGCGCTCTCAGGAGGTGTGGATGGAGCCTGCCTCTGGGCCTCCTCTGCGCCCGGCCTGTACTTTGGGACACAGACCTACAGCAGGGGAGAGAGCGGGTGGACGTGGCCACACGGCCTCGCAGGAGGGCCCTGCGCTTCTTGGGAGAGGAGAGAGGGAGGCTTCCTAGGAGACGTTCTCCCCCAGCTGCGTGTCAGGACGAAGGGCAGCAGGGGCAGACAGGCCCGGGAGGGACCAGGCGCTGTGCGGTCCCTGAATCATCAAGTGCCAGGCTGGGGGAGGTGGGAGATGAGACCCAAGAGGAAAGCAGGGACTTTTGAAGGCCAGGCAGGGTCTTGGAGCAAGGGAGAGGGTGAGAGTCCTGCAGAGTTCAGCCTGGCAGCAGTGGGGCTGAGGGGTGGAGGGGGCGGGACTGGCAGGCGAGAGGCTGGGTGGAGAGCAAAGTTACGCTTCTGGTAACAGCAAAGGGGTGGAAGTGCTGGGTCCGGGGGTGGCGGTGCTGGAGGCACTGCTGCGAGGTCACGGGGTGGTTAGAAGGTAAGGTCAGCAGCCTGGCCGGTGGTGGGGGAGGCATGGGAGGAGCTGACCATGGCTAGGCTCCTCGCGCAGCTCTCTGCTGGGTGGTGGCGTCTCCCCTGGGGGCAGGGAGCCCTGGAGGAGGGCGCAGGTTCGGGGTGCCGGAGATGACCGCAGCTGAGGACGGAGGGGGAGGTGCCCGTGGCGGAATGTGTCTGAAAGCTCGGCAGAGAGACCTTGCCGGGCATGGATTGAGAGTCGTCTACGCAGCAGACCGCTGCCATTTGGGGGAAAAGAGGAAGGAGATTGTGACTGGCGGTGAATGGGGAGTGAGGGCCACTGAACCTTCCAGGTCCTGTGAGAAAAGGCTCAGAAAGGGTCTCTAGCTTTAGCCATGAGGGCCCTGAGCCAGAGTGGATTGGCTGGCTGGGGAGTAAGTGGTGAAGGGGGGCTCCTGGGCGGGGCCCAGGGCACTCACCCCATCTGCTCGGCTCCAGGTTTGGCAGCAAGGAGGAGTACATGTCTTTCATGAACCAGTTCCTGGAGCACGAGTGGACCAACATGCAGCGCTTCCTGCTGGAGATCTCCAACCCCGAGACCATCTCCAACACGGCCGGCTTCGAGGGCTACATCGACCTGGGCCGCGAGCTCTCCAGCCTGCACTCGCTGCTCTGGGAGGCCGTCAGCCAGCTGGAGCAGGTGCCTGTGCACCGGGCCGCAATGGGGCGGAGGGCGGGCCGAAGGCCACCAGAGCTGCTTCAGGCCGCTCCAGCTCCCAGAGTAGCCAGGGGCTCAGAGGGTTCGCCTGTGCGGTGCGGATCAGCGGCCCTGCCGGGCGCCGGAGCCCAGGGTCCAGCCCAGGCCCTGTCAGCACTGGGGATCTCGGGCCCCACTTCCTCGGTGGGGAGCACCATGTTCACGCGGCAGCCCCTGCCCAGGGGAGCCCGCTCTGTGTACTGGGGCTTCGGCCGTGCCTCCACACGCTTGGCATCGAGTGGATGGAGTCCACTGCTGAGGGTGTGCTCCCTGCCTCCGAAAAGCGTGATCAGGTATAGCTGCTTCTCTGAAAATGTCCTTGCTCTGGGTTTTAAGGCCACCGATACGAAAAAGAAGACTGAGGTGCCACACCTCCACGTGTCAGGCAGGAAGTGGCAAACCTTTCCAGAATTGCCCTTGGCCATCAGTTGAAATAAATGGTTATTCCCTAGACGTCTCTGACATTGCTGCAGCCACCGTGGCCTGGGTTCCACTGTCCCAAGCAGCCCCAGCTCGCACAGTGAGCAGGTTCTGGGCAGCAAGGGCTGGGCCTGCCAGGATCCGCTTCCAGAACATCTGCTTTCCAGGGCTCTGTGAGACCACCTTACAAAAGTAGCTACTGCTGAAACAGGACTGGAAGGCCTTCTTACTCCTGTCCCGTCCCTAGGGGTGACCACTCAGGGCGCTCTGGTGTGTAGCCTTCTAGATACATCTGTGCATATGTTAAGTACACACACAGCCAAAGTCCTTTCCCTTTTTGTTAAAGTGAGAACTTTGCATGCAGTGCCGCATGCGTTTCTCACTCCTCCGTCATTGGCATCTTTTCACGACAGTACGTGCCACACCGCCACTGTGACCTTTCTAATGGCACAGACTGTCCTGTCATGTGACTGCACTGTTTAGTTTACTGGACGCTCAGATTAGGCCCAGCTTTTAACTACAAACATGCTGTTGCAGTCATTTCTGCTCCTTTATGTCCATTGCCCTTTGGCTCCGAGAGACCCAGGAGGGAGAAATGGAGATGAGGGCCAAGGGCTTCTCTCCCTCCACTGCTGCCAACACCGTTCAGTCTACGGCCATCGCTTAACTGAGCGCCTGTGCCCTGCCACTGTCTTCCATGTCCGCGCAGCCAGGCGGGAGCTACAGAAATTGCAGCAGGATTGAAAGTCGAGCTGTTTGCCGCTCACGTCTCTTCTCTGTTGACTACACGAGTTCTCACACTTTCTTTTTGCACAAAGTCCTAGATGGAAGCGGGGGCATGAGCCAGGGGAAGGCGGAGTCCCCTGTCCCCAGCCCGGAACGCTTAGCACCGTTGGTCTAAACCAGGATAGCGAGGTTTAGCCAGCCCAGGTGCCACTGTCTGCCTGACAGGCGTGTGGTGGTGCCTACCTGGTGCCTGGGCCGTTGCCCCTGGGGCTCAGGTGTCGGAGTGGGTCAGGGCCCAGCCCACCCTGTGGAGTAGATGACATGGGAGGGAGCCATCCCCGAGCCAAGCCTCTCAGGTGGGGAGGTATAGATGGGGAAGGTCCGGGATTCCATGTGGCCTGCCCTCTCTGTGGGGGAACTGAGGTAGGACAGACTGGGGTGAAAGGCTTGGACTAGGTTCACGTTTCTCCCTGTGGGCCTCGCACCCTGTCCCAGAAATATGTGGGGAACTGGTAAAAACGTCATTTGTGATTTCTGGGCTCCCTACCGCATCCCAGACCTGCCGGATCTGACCTGCATGGGAGGGCGGGGCTGCATTTCTGACTGGCTCCTTAGAAGTTTTGAACACAGTAGCTACAGCGCACTTGGCCCCAGTGGGTCACACCACAGGCAGCCCCAGTGGGTCACACCTGCCTCTTGCTGTGTTTTTGCAGAGCATCGTATCCAAACTGGGGCCTCTGCCTCGAATCCTGAGGGACGTGCACACAGCACTGAGTGCCCCAGGCAGCGGGCAGCTTGCAGGGACCAACGACTTGGCCTCTACGCCCGGCTCTGGCAGCAGCAGCATCTCAGCGGGGCTGCAGAAGATGGTGATCGAGAACGACGTCTCCGGGTAGGAGCTGCCAGGCATGCTGGGTGTCGCGGGGTGCCTGTTCAGACAAGGCGCAGCCACCTGCAGTCTCATTTGGGGTGGAAGATACCTACGCTGGTGTTTATAAAACAAGCTGAATGAGACTCAAGTCAAGTGTGTTTTTCAGGCCCTAAGTAGTGAAGTTCTATTTGTGAAAAATCAGGAAAGGCTTCTTGGAGGAGGTAGTGCTATAGTTTGGAGCTCAGGAAAAAGTAATACCACCATTGGTGGAAAAGGCGTTCTAGGCAGAGGGACTAGCACAGACAAAGGCCCGGAGAAAGACAACCCATCTTTTGTTGAAGAACAATTACTGGTCCCAAACACTTCCACATCACTGGGTTGTATGTGTTTCCTGGTATTTCCTGGACCTGAATCAGAATCTCCAGAAGTGACGCTCCAGGGTGTGTGTTTTCAGGAGGAGCTCAAGTGACTCTGTAAGGCTTAGAGACTGAGAGCCTGGGAAACTAGAGAGATGCTGAGGCCCAGCTCTTGCTCTGAGCCCCCAGCCCTGGGACGAGTGCCCAGTAAATAAAACAACAGTGGAGGGGGAGGCAAAGTGTTCTCTGAGTGATGACATCAAAATGAGGACCTTGGCATTTACAGTGAACTACTTATGCCACAGTTGTACACTCCCCTCCTCTACCAGGGCCATCTTGGACCAGCTAGTGAGGATGAGGCTGGAGCAGCAGAGTTGGGAGCTCTCTGGTTCTGAAATGGTGGCAGCAGCAGGCTTTTAGCAGGCGAGGGCATTGAGATCAAGGACCTGGGGATGTGGTGCGAGGGACTGGAGGCCCAGGGGGAGGCGGGAGATGCAGAGACCTTGATGCCCCTTCTCGGGGCCCTCTAAGTCTTGAGGGGCCGTTCATACAATCTTCCAAGTGAGCCAAAGCAGAGATTCAGGTGGGGAACACACCTTAGCCGAGTGGTGGCTCGAGAGGTGTCCGGGCACATGGGTTCTCAGGAGACCTGACCTGGGCGTGTGGAAGGACGGCCCAGGCCCATGGCTGGTCTGGGTTTCTCCCGCCTCTGCCTGCTGCCCTCGTCCACTTCTTGGCCCACAAGTGCTGTGGCCCTGAGTGGCCGCTCCCTGCCCTGCCTGAGTCCCATCACCTGGGACTTGGCACTTCTTCACCATCCCAGACTAAGCCAACTCCTTTCTAAGCCCATGTTGAACCCCCAAGTTCTTGCTGCCTCTAGCCCACTCAGAGCCCTGTTCACCCCCCCCCCCCCCCGCGTTCTTCCTTCCAAAGCCCACCTGGCTTTGTGCCTCCTTCCAAGGAGTTGGCTTCCAGGGAGGGGCCAGGGAGAGTCTGGGAGTCCGGGATGGGGTGAGGGTATGGCCTGCCACGGCATGTGCCGGCCCTCCCCGCCTGACTCATGCCCGGAGGAGCCTCCTCTGATTCCTTGTTTCTGCCGGAAGCGCCAGCCCCCGCCTGCCAGTCAGACTGGGGTGGCAGCAGGAGGCTGCAGGTGGAGGCTTCTCTCAGCACAGGCCCCCACCTAGTTATCAGTGTGACTAGGAACAAGAGGGAAGAGGCAGAGGGAGTCCCCGTGGCTTTGAAGCCCTAGTTCTCGGTGCAGGACCCTTGGATAGCAGAGAGCCACTGCGTCGTGGGTTTGGATTTAGTCAGAGGGATTTTCCAGAACACTTCAGGCCCCAGAACCTACTGTCCCAAGATGCAGCTGAGCAGGGAAAGGGCCTGCCAGGCAGCCTGGCCTGACACTGGGAGCGCGGGTCCCTAGTGCAGAGGTTCCGTGCTGGAGCAGCCATCAGCCCCTCGCCCTCGTGGTGGCTTCTGCCAGGGTCAGCTGCCCGGGCTGTGGTTTGGTCTTGCAGCTGGGCCACTGGGCCCCGGGACTCTCCCCTCTCACTGCCCCCGCGCCTCTTCCCCCCGGCCTGGCGGCAGGTTGGCGGGGGCTCTCGGTTGGGACCCGCCTTGGCCGCACTCACAGTTCTCTTCCCCCTTCTTTCCCTGTGTGTGCTTGTCTCCCTGCAGTCTGATAGATTTCACCCGGTTACCGTCTCCAACCCCCGAAAACAAGGACTTGTTTTTTGTCACAAGGTCCTCCGGGGTCCAGCCCTCACCTGCCCGCAGCTCGAGTTACTCGGAAGCCAACGAGCCTGATCTTCAGATGGCCAACGGTGGCAAGAGCCTGTCCATGGTGGACCTCCAGGACGCCCGCGCGCTGGACGGGGAGGCGGGCTCCCCGGCGGGCCCCGACGCCCTCGTCGTCGACGGGCAGGCGCCTGCAGCTCAGCTGGTGGCCGGGTGGCCGGCCCGGGTAGCCCCAGCGAGCCTGGCAGGGCTGGCCACAGTGCGGCGGGCAGGCCAGACGCCGAGCACAGCGGGCACCTCGGAGGGCGCGCCAGGCCGGCCCCAGCTGTTGGCGCCGCTCTCCTTCCAGAACCCTGTGTACCAGATGGCGGCCGGCCTGCCGCTGTCTCCCCGTGGCCTTGGCGACTCTGGCTCCGAGGGCCACAGCTCCTTGAGCTCCCACAGCAACAGCGAGGAGCTGGCGGCTGCCACCAAGCTGGGAAGTTTCAGCAGCACCGCCGAGGAGCTGGGGCGGCGCCCCGGGGAGCTGGCGCGGCGACAGGTGTCGCTGACTGAGAAGGGCGGGCAGCCCCCGGGGCCGCGGCAGAACAGCGCCGGCCCCCAGCGGAGGATCGACCAGCCGCCGCCCCCACCCCCGCCGCCGCCTCCCGCGCCCCGCGGCCGGACGCCACCCACCCCCCGACTGGGCTGGCCCCGGAGCCCGGCTGCGGCAACAATCCTCCTCCTCCAAGGGCGACAGCCCCGAGCTGAAGCCTCGCGCGGTGCACAAGCAGGTCAGTGCTGCCGGGCTCCGGTGCCGGGGGGGCGGCCTGAACCCGTGTTGTGCTGCTCCTCCTGGCCGTGTCATCGCCACCTGCACCCGCTGCCATCCCATGCTGAACGATGCCCCACTTGTCCCCATCCCACCAGCTTGCGCACCCCCCCCGGCCCCTCCCCTGGCCCCACTGGCCCTTGCCTGCGTCCTGTGAACCAGGGACACTGCGGCCCGGGGCTCCCTCTGCCAGTTCCCTCAGAGACAGCTGGGGTCAAGGAGGAAGAGGGAGGGGTCCGTCCATCTCCACTTCCAAGCCTGTTAAAGCCCGACCCGGGGTAGGAGTTGACGTGGCCCCCAGGCCCCCTCCTGCTCTGAGCTGGCCTCCAGGGCTGTACACGCAGTAGGGTAACAGATGTACTGTGGGCCGGACACTGACCTGCCAGGCCAGGTCCACTCGCTCTCACTTGGGTGGCAGAGAGCCATGCTCAGGAGGCCACCTGGGCTCTTGACTCTGCTTCAGCCTCCCTGGAGTTGCCCGGGCTGGGGGCTGCATCAGACGTGCCCAGTCAGCTAAAGATTCCCTCTGAGCCACGTGTCCCTGGGGCTCACCCAAGGCCACCCCGCACCCCTCCCCCCAGCCCCTCACAGCTGTGTTTCACCGCAGGGCCCTTCGCCCGTGAGCCCCAACGCCCTGGACCGCACGGCCGCCTGGCTCTTGACCATGAACGCGCAGTTGTTAGAAGACGAGGGCCTGGGCCCAGACCCCCCCCACAGGGATAGGCTAAGGAGTAAGGAGGAGCTCAGCCAAGCAGAAAAGGTAAAGCTGGACCCTGGCAGTTCGGGGCAGGGCTGCCTCCCCGAGGTGGCTGGCAGAATTCTCTCCCCTCGAGCCCTGAATTCACGGCACTGCTTGTTCCTGCACGTGGCCAGTCCCCTCTCAACCCCTGGTCCCTCGCGAGGGCAGCAGTCAGTGGAATTTGGAGGATTTAGCTTAAACCTGAGGTTTCCTCCGTGGGCTGCATGTGAGGCCCGCCCAGGAGCTGTATCGAATCCAGACCCCAGGAGGCACCTTTCCTAAGGGACTGGGCAGCCGAGCTTCTGAGCATCTGGGACTTGAGGAGAATCCAGGACCTGGGGGGTCAGGGGTGCCAAAGAGGTGCATGGAGACCCTTGTGGGGAGCCTCACGCATGAAGAGGCAGAGGCACGGGTCCTGGAGACAGCAGGGAGGCACCCTGGCCAGGCCCCTCCACTCTGGGGTTGTGCCTGCCTGCGGCCTGGCTTTCCCCCAGTCCCCGTCTCCACCAGGTTCTGGGAGAGAGAGCCGGGGAGGGGTGATGTCAGATTGCTACCGAGATGCTTTCTTCTTTTCAGGGGAAAAATGTTGGTCCTAAAACATCCACATCCCACCCCCAACGTATATCTAGTATTTGGGTGAGCAGTGGGGTGCTTCAGCTCTCCAAAATTCTTTTAGTTATTGTGGCAGCTGCCCTGGATCCATGGCCGATTCTCTTCTCCTGGAGGCCAAAGCCCAGGTTGACAGGACCAGTGCAAGGCCCCCCAGAACAGCAGCCGCTTCCCCCACTCACCGTGGGTGCCCTCGCCCCTCTTGGCCCCAGGAAAGCCTGTAGCAGCCTCTCAGGCGAGGGTACGGAGGGCAGGGTGTCCGCTCTCCCTCCCGCTGGCCTGGGGCAGGTCCACGTCCATGCTGCATTCCGCCGCCTCCACCATCCCCTCGGTCCACTGCATCCACCTGCTTTCACCATTATTGCGTGAATGGGACCAGGGGACATGGGGCACAGTGCTCCAAGAGCCAGAGTTTGGCTGGGGAGCAAGGAGGGCCAGCTTCACCCCAGGCTCCTTGCGTGGGTCTGGGGCCAGGCTCTGCGATTTTCTGAGACTACCTACCTTCCCATCTGTGAATTACAAGGAGTGCCTGAACGACTTCAGGGGTCAGGCTGCAGCTGGAGTGTTCTCTTTCCTCGTGCCTTGGCCCAGCAAGCTGCTGTTTCTCTCTTGCTTTGCCATTAACCCTCGCAGGCAAATCCTGTGGAGTTCCCTCGAGCTCCTTGGATACCTGGTCCTGTCTCTGTCAGGGAGGGCCCTCCCGACCCCGCTCTGACCAGCTGTGCAGAAGACCTGGGATGGGGCTGTTTCTCCTGGAGCTGGGCTCTCCTCTGGGGCCAGCTTTGCTTTAGGAGTTAGATTTGCTGCCTCCTGGCCTCTGGGCAGTCCTCTGCTGATGAGTGAATTGGCTCCCGATGCCCGAGGCTCAAGGAGAGGCCCTTCCTGCCTTCCCCATTCCCCGTATTCTCACAGCACCCGGCGCCCAACCTCCCCAGCCCCTTGATTCGGGTGTTGACCCTGCCTCGCGCTCTATTCAGCTCGCACAGCCTCCCAGCTCACTGCTTCTCTTGCCGCTTTACACATCCCTCCTCCTCCCTGAAGGCCGAGAGTGCTGGGCTGAGCCAGATCCAGAAAGCCCTAGACCACTTTGCCTTTAATCTCTTCCCCCGACTTCCTTCCTATGCGACTTGCCACGGCTTCAGGGTCAAATCGAGGCTGGGAGGCTGTGATCTCACCCCATCAGTCAGTCACTGTACTCCCCATGTGATTGGGTCATTTGCCTTCTGGGTCTCAGTGTCCCCTCCTGTAGAGCCCCCGTCTCTCAGAGTACTGTCATCTCCTTAATGTACCCGAGAGGTTTATAACTTTTTTTTATTATGAAAAGCTCAAGACCTTTACTTCTGAGATCTGGTTTGAGTCTTCATCTGCCTCATAGCTGTAGGTTGGGCTGGCGGGTGGGAGAGCCCCGGATGGGGGCCCAGGCATCGAGTGTCACTGGCCCCCTCTCCCTGGGCGTCTCCCCGCTGTGGGAAGAGGACTGAGATGGTGATGGGCCCTGAGGCATTCCGAGCCGGGCTGCCTCCCATCCTGTGCCCATGCCTGGGCTCATGAGGCTGTGCTCTCTGTCCTGGGTGCTGTGCCCGTGGCACGCCGCCCTCCTAGCAGGACCTGGCAGTGCTGCAGGACAAGTTGCGAATCTCCACCAAGAAGCTGGAGGAGTATGAGACCCTGTTCAAGTGCCAGGAGGAGACAACCCAGAAGCTGGTGCTGGAGTATCAGGCGCGGCTGGAGGAGGGCGAGGAGCGGCTGCGACGGCAGCAGGAGGACAAGGACATCCAGATGAAAGGCATCATCAGCAGGTGAGGGCGGCTGCCCGTTCCTGCTCTGCGCCCGCTTCTGGCCCCACGCGCACAGAGGAGCGGACCTGTCCGCTGCCCTCCAGGAGGCCCCGGATCCGAGGGCGGGGCTGCTCAGCCGCAGGGTGAGCCGAGTGTGGAGAGAGAAGAGTGTCCGAGGCCGTGGGGACAGTGTGGAACAGGCCCAGAGGCGGGAGGTAGCCCGGAGTGTGGGGGGCCCGCATGGTACAGTGTGTGTCGATGGCGGAATGTGAGGGTGGCCAAGGCAGCCGCCGAGGGCCTAGGCTTCCTGTAGGGAGTCATGTTTTCTTGGTGCGCACTCACAGGGGAGTTCAGAAGCTGGATGCAGGTGCCAGGAAAGACAGTGAGGGTCCATTCCGGGGCAGGGAAAGGAATGGATGTCCGTTACATGCAGTGGGTGAGTGTGGGAGGTGGGAGGGACGAAGTAGCCAGAATGACCCCCGGCTTTTTACCGAGAGCATCCAGGTGTGTCACGGTGCCAGTTACTGAGATGGGGGCCTTTGGAAGCAGAGCAGTTTGGATGAGGAGGGAGAGAGATGATACCAGTTTTGGATATGCTGAGTTTTAAGGTGCCTGTGGGTTATGCAGGAAGATTTCCAGGTGGACCATTGGCTGTAATGCTGACTCTCATCCTTATTGGTGGCTTATCTTTATTTCTGTGTTGACTCCCTTCTCTCTTCCACTCTGCCCACGGATAAAGTGGATACACCCTCCTGCATGTCTGCAAGCAGGGAATAGAGTCAAGGTGTAGCATTCAGACCAGCCCACAGGGTCCCAGTCACGGAGTTTACTTCCTTATGACAGTACTACCAAGTGCAAGAGGAGACCGTGTGGACTTACAGCTTGTTTGTTCACATGGTACAAGAGCCTGTCATCAGGATAGATTCAGCAGGTGTGCAGTAACCGGGATGTCCTCCCACCTGGCCTCATGCTCTGTCCACTGTAAAGATCCTTCCTTAATTCCTCATGTTCAGACCACCTGTTTCTCTGCTTCTAATTATTGCTTGCTTGATTTACCTGTGGGTTTCTTCTTTATAAAATGGTTAGCATGAGCAGAGGGCCTATAACCAGGGTGACTAGAAACCCACTGTTGACTGAACTTCCAGCTCTGCTCTTGGCTCACCTCATGTGTGTGGTTCCAAGAAAGGAAGCACTTTTCATTTAACCACATTCTCATCTTATCTGTTCTCCGAGAGGTGCACGCTCTCCTAAATTCAGTAACACATTTATTTCTACTAGCCAAGCCTGGTATTTCCTCCCTACTGTACACGTCAATTAAGTCAATTTGGTTGACGGTGTTGTTCAAGTCTTCTATATCCTTACTGGTTTTTCTCTGTACTTGTTTTCTATCAATTATTGAGAAAAGGATAATGAAGTTTCTAATCATAATTACAGATTTGTCTGTTTCTCCTTTCATTTCTATTGGTTTTTACTTTATGTTCACTGAAACACTATTCTTAGACACATACACATTTAGGCTAGTTATGTGCTGTTGATGAACTGATCTCTTTATCATTATAAAATCATCTTCTTTATCCCTTGTAACATTCCTTGCTCTGAAATCTACTTTGTTTGATATTAGGACAGCTGCCCTAACTTTCTTTTGATTAGTATTAGCCTGGTATATCCTTTTCCATCCTATTTATACTTTTAACCCAATTATGTCTCTCATTATAAAGTGAGTTTCTCTTACAGACACCTTATTGTTCTTGCTTTTTATCTAATCTGACAGTTTTTTGCCTTTTAATTGGAATGTTTAGACTGTTTACATTTAATGTAATTGTCAATATAATTACATTTAAACTTATTATCTTGCTACTTGTTTTCTATTTGTACTATCTGTTTTGTTCCTTTTCCTGCCCTCTTTTAGATTGAGTATTTTTTATGATTCCACTTTATCTCCTTTATTGCCATATTAGCTGTATCTTGTTGTCACTTTAGGGCAGGGGTTAGAAGCCTTCTGTAAAGGGGCAGATAATAAATGTTTAGACTTTGCAGGCCATATGGTGTCTATCTCAACTATGTAACTAATATGCTAAAACTCATGCTGTTTTGGCAGAAGCATGTGCGTGGTGTGGCTATTTACCAAAACTAGCAGTGGACCCAATTTTTCCCTTACCCAGGCTATAATAATAGGGACTCTGATAGTATCTTTTTCTTCCGGCTGATTTACAGTTTTTTTCTTTATCATCCATTGCCAGCAACTTGATTGTGAAGTGCCCTGACATGTTTTCTTCATGGGTTTGTTGAGCTCTTGGATCTGTGGGTGTGGAGCTCTGCCTCCTTAGTCTGTTTTCTGGGACTTTACTTGCATGTACGTTAGGCTGCTTTATGTTGCCCCACATCTTACTGATGCTCTGCTGTTGTCCTTTTTTTCATCTTTTTTCTGTGTTTTCTTTTAGATTGTTGCAGTGTCTTCAAGTTCACTAATCGTTTCTTCTTAAGCGTCTAACCTGCTGTTAATCCTATCCAGTAATTTTTCACTTCGGGTGTTGTATTTTTGCCCCTAAGTTTTCAGTTTTCTTTAAATCCCATCCATTTCTTTTCTCGTCATGCTCATGCATTCCTCTCTTTTCTTGACCACGTAGAATATATTTATAACAGTTGTATTAATGTCCTTGTCTACTAATTCTATCATCTGACATTTTCTGAGTCTGTTTTTACTGCTTTTCTTCCTGGTCATGGGTTGGTTTTGTTTTCCTACTTCTCTGCGTGCTTGATGATTTGGGGTTGGATGCCTGACGCTGTGATTTTTACGTAGCTGTTGGATGTGTTGTGTTCCTTTCAATATTTGGGGGCTTTGTTCCGGGACACAGTGACGTTAGAAGAATCAGTTTGATTCTTTTGAGGCTCACTTTTAAGCTTCGTTGGGGTGGGTCCTGGGCAGTCTTTAGCCTGTAGGCCTAATCTGGCTTCACTGTTGAGGACTTTGCTTCTGGGGGTTCTACTTGATGCCTCCTGTGTTAGTATGCTTTTCCACACTGCCTAGAGGGATCATAAACTATTCCTGGGGTTGTTTTGTGTACTCCTTTGCAGTGGCTCTTGCCCTAGCCTGGCTGTTTTCTCACAAGCATGCAGAGCAGTCCTCAGCCAAAGCCCCAAGGGGACCCCTCAGGAGATAGGTAGAGTCCTCTCTGCATTTTCTCCTCTTTGGTACTGCCCCCTAAAAGCCTTGCTCCCCCCACCCTTCCATCCTCCCAGGGTCTCCTTGACTCCATGTGACCCCTTCCCTCCTTTGCTTGCCGGGACACTGCCAGCAGTGGGCGGGGCTCGCTTCGTGTGTTCCCTTCTCTTAGGGGTCACCGTACTGTACTGCACTGCCTGCTTTTCAGTGTCTGGAAACCTTTGTTTTCATGTATTTTGTCCAGTTTTCTAGTTTGGTTTTTTCCTCACGGCAGGAGGTTAAATCCAGTGCCTGTTTGTTATTCCACCATAGCTGGGAGCAGAAGTCTCTCCCCCTTCCTCCATTCCTCCCACTCCCGCTTCTCACAGGCTTTGCTCAGTGACGTACCTACCTATGACAAGGAACTTCCCCTCTTGGCGTGAGCCCACACCCCTTCCTCCTCAACCCCTGCTCCCATTGGCTTTTCACGACAGCCCTCTGTGGTCCCTGCCCCAGCGCTGTTGACCTGCCTGAGCATCTCCTGTGAAATGGACGAAGTGCTCGCCTCCATGTTAGGTGCTGTGCTGCTCTGCAGAAGCTGTGCGGGCAGAGACAGAAATAAAGCAGTAGGTGAACTCCTCTGAGGAGAGTGTGGAGCAGGAAGAGTGGCCGGCTGAGGCAGAGCCCTGTGCAGCCCTGACAGCCTAGGGGCGGACAGGACAAGGCCTCCGCAGAGCAGTGGCCTGGGAGCTAGGACGCAAACCCAGAGAGCATGGGGTCTGAAAGCTGAAGGAAGAGAGTAGGAAGATGGGAGTGACCAACAGTGACTGACAGGTACGTGGGAGACAAGCAGGCTGAGCCCTGGAAGGGTCTCAGGGAAGGAGCAGCTGGCGACAGGCCCCCGCTGGCCCTAGTTCTGAGCTTCTGTGGATCGTGTTCCTCGCGTCTTCCCTGCTCGTTACCCAGGCGGCAGGCCTTGCTTGTCCTTCAGCTGTCCAGTTCAGTGCGTCCACCCCCACCCCCAAGACAGCCAGCCAGCCACTTCCTGTCCTCCGTCCCCACGGCCCACAAGCTGCCCACTGCAGAGCGTGGTTACCTTCTCCCTGCCTGTGTCCCTACTGCCCTGCGACTTCATCTTGCCACCTCGAGTGCCCGGCACAGCCTCAGTGAATACAGGGTGGGTGGAGAAAGCTCTAGAGCCTTGCAGGGCCTTTGTTTCCCACTCAAACCACAGGTCTCAGGATGTTACACCACCTGCCTGGCTCTGGGGTGTGGTGAGGATCTAACACCCACTCCCACCCCTGTGGCTCCTGGAAGGACACCAGGAAAGGGGCAGCCCCAGGGACTTCTGGGGATTTGGGAACAGAAGCTGGGGCGGGTGAAGCATGAGGAAGGAGCAGGCTCAGCCTGTGTCAGTTGTTGGGGGCCAGCTGGAGGGCCCGTGTCCCAGGCAAGTGTGGGAGGTGAGTCTATGGCCCAAGGAGGGGCTCTCCGAGTATGCCCACTCTGTGCAGGGGCGATGGTTTGTTCCCACCAGGCCCCGCACGCACCTCCTCACCTGCACCCTCAAATGCCAGCCTGACTGCCCTTGTCTCTGGTAACAGGTTGATGTCAGTGGAGGAGGAGCTGAAGAAGGACCACGCGGAGATGCAGGCAGCTGTAGACTCCAAGCAGAAGATCATTGATGCCCAGGTGCGGGGCTCTGGCCTCCCGGGCAGCCACGGGTGCCAAAGGACCCGGGATAAGGAGGGGGTGACTTTGGTTTCTTCACATCCTCAGTCATACCCCACTGCAGAAGCTAAGGAGGATAGGAGATCAGGATCTCTGCTCCAAGAAGTCAGACTTGAGGGTCTCGGTGGACCACAAGCTCACTAGGACAGGCTATGAAAAGGGCGGGGCAACTCCTCCCCTGCAGGGGCAGCTTGGTGGGTATTGCCTTTCACCAGGGGTTCTGACCAAAGAGTGGAAACTGTTGGGAGGGGAATGGGAAAGGCTGGGGGTGACAGCAGGCTTGGGAGAGAGGGAGCAAAGGAGCTCTTGTTCAGAGCTGTGGCTTCCCAACTGCATTGAGAGGGGAGACAGTTAAGAGACTGGCCTCCAGTCTCCTTCACCCAGGTCTGCGCCCTTTTCCTCTCCAGGCCCAGGGCTTGCTCAGTCTGGAAACTGCACAGGCTGACCGGTAGCTGTGACCTCTGTGTTGTACACACCAGTGCACACACACATGAACAAGCTTGTGCCTGACACTGCTGGGGCTGCTCCCTTTGGGTGGGAAGCAGGTGATGATGTAGAGACATGAGGAAGGCGGGCGCAAGGAGGTGTTGGTCCATGATGGCAAGGCCGCCTCCCCCCCTCAGCAGGACCACTGCCGCCTCAGTGCCTTTCCCATCCTTCACACGTGGTATCCTCCAGGCCCCCTGCCTTCCCCCTCCCAGTGCTTCTTGTAGGTGGACACAGCTCCAGGGAGATCCCTTTCCGTCACGGACTCCCTTTGGCCCAGGAGGCCATTCCGCGACCCCAGCTGATGCCCTGTTTGCCCACAGGAGAAGCGCATCGCCTCACTGGATGCTGCCAACGCCCGCCTCATGAGCGCCCTGACACAGCTGAAAGAGAGGTACAGCATGCAAGCCCGTAACGGCATCTCCCCCACCAACCCCACCAAATTGCAGATTACTGAGAACGGCGAGTTCAGAAACAGCAGCAGTTGTTAACCTGCCCGAGGAGGGAGGACCATGGTGGCCCAGGGCAGGGTCTCGGCCTGGGGAGGAGCGGCCCCAGCGCAGGGGCAAGAGGCCGAGGCTCGGCGCCTCCCTCCAGCCGCGGTCCAGGAGGCGGCCGCAGAGGGAGCCGCGAGAGACTGACGCAGCGCGCCAGGGCACAGCGGCCTGCTCCCCGAGAAGCGTGTTCGGTGCAGGCCCGAGAGACTGCAGGCTGGGGAGCAGGCACAGGGTCTGCGCAATGTTTCTGTCGGGTGTTGAATTTGGTGTGCGTCACCTTTCCTCCTTGACCTGGCTGAGTGCATGTACCCCCCAACCCCTCCCCAGGGAGGGAGCTGCCCAGAGAGCTGGAGGGTCGGAGAGCCAGGGGCCTACTCTCGTGGCTTCCCCTCCCCAGGACTGCCAGGCAGCCAAGGCCCTGCCCTGTGGGACCTGCCCCTCAGTTCCAGGAGCCGACGGGGCGGTCAGCAGGCAGGGAGGAGGGGGTGGGGAGGACGGAGCTGCCGGAGCGCCGGGTCCCCCGCCTATCTCCACCCCGAGCACCTGCCCCTGCATGCGCGGGGACCCTTCCCGGCTGTGAGGAACCGAGGAGTCACCTGTCCCCAGACCCTCCGCCTTCCCGCTCCCGCCCTCCGTCCTTCCTTCCCTAACTTGTTCTGTCAGGTAGACCCAGCGAGGATCGCAGCTCTCTTCTGGGCCCTTGCGCCCTTGGGAAGATCCAGGACCTCCCTCACTTGCCACGTGGGCCCAGGCTGATGCTCTGGGGCTCCCCGAAGACAAAGACCTGGGCAGAGCTGGCCCAGGCGGCACTGTGTGGTGCCTGCCCCTCTCCCGGAGCTAGTGTACCCGGGCACGGTGGCCCTGCAGGGAGTGGCCAGCAGGTGCTTCCCCTGAGAGACAGGCTGAGCTTTCCTGATGGATGGTTAAAAAAAAGTCTAGCGCCCGCAGGCCCTGAGAAGGTGGATAACTGTGATTTTTTTTCCTTTCACAGTATGCATTAGAAACAAAAGCCCGCTTGCTCGCTTGCTGGAACACAGGGGCCTTTTAAATTGAGCGTGCGCACTGCATGGGAAATAGCGGCCCTGGAGGATGTTAGACTTGCTCCCTCTCCAAGACAGCAGCAGCCTGCACCCGCCCCGTGTGTGCGGCCGGCCTCTGCCTCACCCCTCCCGGGCCCAGCCGAGGACCCAGGCGCTGCAGACAGGGAGGTGCTCACCCGCGGCTGGGGCCGGCTTTCCTCAGCTCTAGGCTGTTCTGTAGCTTATCGGCCCTCCCCGCCCCCCCTTGTGGGACATGGGTGGGCAGGAGCGTGGGTCTCTCTCGTCCCTCCCTGTTCCCACCCCTGGCCCTGGGGAATCTCAGGCAGGAGCTGGGGTGTTCACCCCGCAGCCGTCTGCCTCAGCCGTGGGAAGCTGGGGAGACCCCTTCCTGTCGCTGGGGCTGGAGATGCTCCACCAGGGCCCAGGTTGCCCCAGAGCCCCCCAGGAAGGGGAGCACGGCGGGGGGCTCGGACCACACTGTGCCCCGTCCTGGGGTGAAACCAGTTAGCCCAGAGACCCGCTTGTGGGGAGAGGGCAGGACCCCCAAGGGTCACAGACCTCAGGAAGGCAGGTCGTGGGGGCAGAGGCCTTGCCCCACTCCTCTGGCCGCACAGGCAGGGCCTGGCCCCGGTGACATCCTCCTCTGGTTCCCTCTCACCACCCCGCCCCGGCCCCGCCGATGCCTCGTTGAGCGACCTCGGACTGAGCGCCTCTTAGCAATACATGGGGGAGGTTCCCAGGGCCTGGACAGCCGGGCTCAGGAGGCCAGCGGTGGCCGGTGCTGGCGGCCCTTGGCCTGGGTTGGGAGCTCTCAGGCCGAGAGCCTTATTTACTTAGTGCAAAAACTGTAAAAGTGTACAGACTCTTCCCAGATTTTTATCTGAATTGCCAAGTCTGATGATTTTTGTAAATGTTCTTGGTGTTTGTTTGACTGTAATGTAACTATTTCACCTAATGGTTGTACATAGTCCTTTAGTCCTGGTGCTGCCGAGGGCTGCCCGGGACCGCTGCTCTCCGACGGTTTTTATTTTATTTTTAATCTAGAGAACAGTGCTGGGCAGGAGGCAGAGGTTGTGGATTTGGGTGATGGGGTTTTTCCCTGCCCGTGGCATCTTATCTGTCGGCTGTGCAGCGTGCTCTCTGGGTGGTGGGGCCGTGCGACCTGCCTGGGTCAAACCCGCATCCCTGAGAGAGGAGGAGGGAAGGCATTCCCTGCTCGGGGAGACCCAGGCCCAGCCCTGCTGGAGAAGGCTCTCCCCTCCCCTCTCCTGCCAACACAGGGAGGCCTGACATTTTGCTTAACTTTTATGTTTAGGGTGAAGGAAACTGCCAAACTTGCTATAAGTGGAGACTCTTTCCGACCGCCCAGAATGGGGGTGGGGAACCAGGGCCAGAGCTCCAGGCACCACCACCCCCCCCCCACCACCACCACCACCACCACCAATGTGGATAACTGAGAGGCAGAATCAGGTTGCTCTCTCCTTTTGTGCATTCACCCATTATATTCCCTAAATATTGAGTGAAGCCTGGGATACTGTTTGATGAACCCTGCCAACCCTTCCCGTCTTTCTTTTGCCTGGGCCACATTTGGGCCAGCAGCTCAACTTTAAAGGTGCTTCTGAGAACTGCATGAGAGTTTCCTCAATGCAGAGAGTGTGTTCACACTCCTGAATTAGGTGGAAGCATTCCACCTCCCTGCCCCCCCTTTTGTAAGTATGTGAAAAGGAAAAAATGCAAATGTTGGAGTCTTGGCTGGAGCGCCTCCCTCCAGTTGTGACTCTAACTATGTAATAATGTACAGAGAAAGTTGTTGGTGTTCTAAGACTGTGTGGCTGTGCAATTTCTGTACATTTGCAATTAGAAATATTAAAGATTTATTTAGCTATTTTAAGCCTGACTCGCCTCTCCATTCAGCTGTGTCTCAGGAGCTTTTCCAGGAGGGACTCTCACATCGTCGCCGGATACTGTGCTTTACCAGCACTCGGTTCACCCTGGTGGCAGTTGTGGTCGGGGAGACCCTGCGTGATCTGGGATTGCCCCGTCCTCTTCCGGGCTGGGGTCTCTCCCTCCCCCTCGCTCTGACAAGCGTGGACTTTCTAGGCTCCCAGAGCTTGGCCCCTGCATTTCCCTAC
>NW_006796211.1:379596-393835 GCF_000442215.2 Lipotes vexillifer
TTCCCCTACAGCAGACACCAGCTCCTGCCAGACTCTGCTTCCCCAGCCCCTGAAATCCTACTCCAGGAGGGAAGGAGGTGGTCCAGGGCCACCGGCAGATCGTGGCTGAGCTAGACTTAAACCCAAGCCTCTGATACCTGAGAAGCCCTAACTCATGGCCCAGACCCACCTGCAAGGCTGAACCCAGGGCCTTTGTCGGGAACAAGCCAGCGCCTGAGCCCCTTCAGTTGCACCCTGCACAGGGGACAGGTGAGCACTGCAGGAGAAAAAAAAAAACAAAAAACCCATTTCAGACCGTGTCCTTGTGGGTTCCCATCTCCCCTCTCAGCAAGGCCTCCCTGCCCTATTCTCCACCTTGGTTCAGCCAAATCCGTACCTCTTCTCGGATCTCCCAGTCAGACGCTCTCCCTGCTCCAAGAGCCAGCCTCCTAGCCCACTGGGGGAAGACGGCGGCAGTGACCCTCTGACCCCACCCCGGCCCACCGCCAGCCAGGTGCCCCAGCTCTCACCTTGCTTCCTTCCCCAAAGCAGCCACAGGAGAGGAGGGGACCCCCCATTCCTTCCCGGGGCAGCCCCTGGCCGCCCCTTGCTTTCATCACTCCTAACTCTTCAGGCCCTGCCCCTCCTTCTCACAGCATTTAAAATACCAGGTCTCCACCTGCTCTTCACCTGCTCCAGGCTGGGTTTTCTACCCTTCAGACAACCTCTTTCAAAGTGTACTTACTGCCTGCAGGGACTTGCCATCTCCGCCTCTGGCCTCCCGCCCTTTCCCCAGCCCTCTGTAGCCTGGCTTGCCTTTCACACCTCCACTGCCTCATTGCCAAACCCGTGGGCCACCTCAGTGCTTCCGTACCACTGACCCTGGTTCCCAAACTGGTCCCTCTGATCCCTCTGGTCCCTCTGCTGAGGTGATGCCCTGTAAACATAGAATTCAAGGAAATAGCAATGAATGGAACAGAAAAATCATTTCACGTTGACAGGCATTTGTAGTGAAGGTACAAAAGCCATGAACTTCCTTCCGTATGTGGATTCAGGAGCATCAAGCAGAAAGCAAAAACTGCTGGAAATGCAAAAGAAGAAAATCGACAAAAATACAATTGCATCTGAGACTAACACCTCACCACTATTAGCTTATGATAGATCAAGGAGGCAATAAGAACCCAGAGAGGTTTTTAATAATTAATCAGGTTTAATAAGCAGGGATACATCAAGCTCTTACCCTAGAGAGAACACACCTTCTTTCGCGTATACTCAGAACATCACCCAAAGCTGACTGCATGTATCGAGAAATGAAAAACTGAAAAAGCTGTGGCCAAAGAAACAGTTTGGGCCACATTCTGTACCTTGAAGCAATAAAACTAGAGATCGCTAGAAGACGTTTACTTAGTTTTTCTTCTATCAGAAAGTTTAAAAATTAAATACTACATCAGTAGGATTAGGTTTTTAAAAGAAATAATCTTCCAATTAAACAAGGTATACTGATGACATGCATTTATCTCGTTTCCTTTTCAAGCACCACCGTACTGACGGGACTGAAAAGATGATCACTCATAAGGGCAGAATTAATGTAGGAGGAGATATCAGTACGTAAGAGAATTCGAAAAGCTTTGGCAGATGGAGCTTGATGAAAGAGCATTGACTAAATTAGCAGAGGGCGAGAGGAACCGGAAGTGAGCTGATCAAACTTTGACCTAGTCAAACTTACAAGCTTTTGTACACCAAAGGAAACCATAAACAAAATGACAAGACAACCTATGGACTGGGAGAAAATATTTGCAAATGATGCAACTGGCAAGGGCTTAATTTCCAAAATATACAAACAGCCCATACAACTCAATACAATAAAACAAACAACCCAATCGAAAAATGGGCAAAAGAGCCGAATAGATATTTTTCCAAAGAAGACATACAGATGGCCAACGGGCACATGCAAAGATGCTCAACATCATTAATTATTAGAGAAATGAAAATCAAAACTATAATGAGGGACCACCTCACACTGGTCAGAAGGGCCATCATGAATGGATAAAGATGTGGTACACGTATGATCCAGCAATCCCACTACTGGGCATTTACCCAGAGAAAACCATAATTCAAAAAGACACATGCACCCCAATGTTCATTGCAGCACTATATACAATAGCCAGGTCATGGAAGCAACCTAAATGCCCATCGACAGACGAATAGATAAAGAAGATGTGGTACATATATACAATGGAATACTACTCAGCCATAAAAAGGAACGAAATTGGGTCATTTGTTGAGACGTGGGTGGATCTAGAGACTGTCATACAGAGTGAAGTAAGTCAGAAAGAGAAAAATATCGTTTATTAACATATGTATATGGAACCTAGAAAAATGGTACAGATGAACTGGTTTGCAGGGCAGAAGTTGAGACACAGATGTAGAGAACAAACATGGACACCAAGGCGGGAAAGCCGCGGGGGTGTGGGGACGGTGCTGTGATGAATTGGGCGGTTGGGATTGACGTGTAATCACTGATGTGTGTAAAACTGATGACTAATAAGAACCTGTTGTATAAAAAAATAAAAAAAACTAAAAAAAAAAAAATGTGGTACATATATACGATGGAATACTACTCAGCCATACAGAATGAAATAATGCCATTTGCAGCAACTGTATGGACCTAGAGATTATCACACTACGTGAAGAATGTCAGAGAGAGAAAGACAAATACCATATATCACTTTCATGTGGAATCTAAAATATGACACAGAATGAACTTATCTACAAAACAGAAACAGACTCACAGACATAGAGAACAGACTTGTGGTTGCCAAGGGGGCGGGTGGGGGTGGGAGAGGGATGGACGGGGAGTTTGGGGTTGGCAGATGCAAACTATTTTATACAGAATGGATAAACAACAAGGTCCTACTGTATAGCACAAGGAACAATATTCAATATCCTGTCATAAACCACAATGGAGCACTTTTCATGCCTAGCGCAGCCATGGCTTGTGGTCCCAAGAAGCACCTGGAGCGCGTAGCAGCTCCAAAGCATTGGACGCTGGATAAACCAACTGGTGGGTTTGCTCCTCGTCCATCTACCGGTCCCCACGAGCTGAGGGAATGTCTCCCACTAATTAATTTTCCTAAGAAACAGACTTAAGTATGCCCTAACAGGAGACGAACTAAAGAAAATCTTCACGCAGCATTTCATTAAGATTGATGGCAAGGTCCGCACTGATATAACCTACCCTGCTGGTTTTACGGACGTCATCAGCATTGACAAGACGAGAGAATTTTTGTCTGATCTATGATTGCTTTGCTGCTCATCATATTACACCTGAGGAGGCAAAGTTGTCTAAGTTGTGCAAAATGAGAAAGATCTTTGTGGGGACAAAAGGAATCCCTCATCTGGTGAACCATGATGCTCTCACCATTGGCTACACTGATCCCTTCATCAAGGTGAATGACACCATTCAGATTGATTTGGAGACCGGCAAGACTACTGATTTCATCAAATTTGACACTGGTAACCTGTGCATGGTGACTGGAGGTGCTAACTGGGAAGAATTGGTGTGATCACCAACAGGGAGAGAAATCCTGGTTCTTTGGATGTAGTTCATGTGAAAGATGCCAATGGCAACAGCTTTGCCACCTGGCTCTCCAACATTTTCGTTATTGGCAAAGGCAACAAACCGTGGCTCTCTCTTCCCCATGGAAAGGGTATCCACCTTACCAGCGCTGAGGAGAGAGACAAGAGACTGGCGGCCAAAAAGAGCAGTGGATAAAATGATCTCTAGGCAACATGAATGGAAGTCTTTGTATTTAATTAAAGACAATACTGCATTAAAAAACCACAATGGAAAAGAATATGAAAAAGAATGTATATATATGTATATATACATGTTTGTATGTATAACTGAATCACTTTGCTGTACAGTAGAAATTAATACAAATTGTAAATCAAATGTAATTCAATAAAATAAATTTTAAAAAAAGAAAATGGGAGTGAGAGGAAAAAAAATCTAGAAGCTCAATCCAGGATATCTAACATCCAACTATTGGGAATTCTTAAAGGAGGGAAAAGAAAAGGAAAGGGGAAAATGATCAAAGGAATCATAAAAGCATATTTTCCAGAGCTGAAGGAAGAACTCAAGTGTTCAGGATGAAAGAACCCAGCACAATGGATGGAAAAAGAGCCCCTTCAGGGCACAGTGTCATAATTCCCAAACATACCAGAGCTGTGTGGATCCGTGCTGGCATTAGCTAGGAGCCCAGGGGAAGGAAGCAGTGGCTGAGTACATGGGCCTAAGTGAGGAGATGGGAACCAGGGCTCTGGAGAGCAGAGAGAGTCTGGTGTTCCTGAAAATTCCTGGTGGAGAGTCTCAGCGAGAGATCCTGGTAAGAAATGGTGAGGTTACATTGAGACTAATCAGCGTGATCATGTGCTGTTCTCTGGCTACAGTCAAGACTAGTTAATGCCCTCTACAGGGCTATAAAACCACAAGCAGTGGGGGTGCCAAAAATCCACAAGTGAACATGTAATACACACGCTATGTACATACATACGTAGTGAATGGCAAGTCAAATAAAGATGTATTCCCCCAGGTGATAGAATAATCCTGGGGTGGTCCTCTTAACAATATTCCAGTGGGACACTGGGATGACCAGTTGGGATGACAAGCTGGCCTCCTTTTGCCTTAATTCCAAGTTTGGGTGATTTTTCTGAACACCCCTTGACAATGCAAAGCACAAAGCTTCAGTGACCTGGCAGCAATGTGAGTGACTAAAGCAGGCCCACATCAGAGGACACTCAGACCCAGTGTTGAGAGGTGAGAGGTGGGGATTGGGGAGAACTGGAGAGCACACACCCTTTCTCCAGGTGTGGCTCCTCCTCGGCACCAGGGACCATTGCCATGGATTTACACGCCATCCATTCTCTGCTCACCGACTCCCACATTTTTATACCCAGCTCCACTGATCCCTGAGCCCTTCACAGGGCCTGTGTACACTTGGCATCAGGTTTGATATGACCCCAAAACCTGTTCCTCCCTTCATTTTCTAACCCACCAAAATGGCTCTGCCATCCTCCCAGTTGCTCGAGCCAAGAGCCAGATGTGACTCCTTGATTCTTGTGCATTATTAAAAAGAATGGATAACAGCAAAGGAAACTGTAAACAAAATGAAAAGACAACCCAGGAAATGGGAGAAAATATTTACAAACGATGCAACTGACAAGGGATTAATTTCCAAAATATACAAACACCTCATACAACTCAATAAAAAAAAAAAAACCCAATCAAAAAATGGGCAAAAGACCTAAATAGGCATTTCTCCAAAGAAGACATACAGACGGCCAACAGACACATGAAAAGATGCTCAACATCACTAATTATTAGAGAAATGCAAATCAAAAGCATGAGATATCACCTAATACTGGTCAGAATGGCTATCATCAAAAATGTCTACAGGGCTTCCCTGGTGGCGCAGTGGTTGAGAATATGCCTGCCAGTGCAGGGGGCACGGGTTTGGGCCCTGGTTTGGGAAGATCCCACATGCCACGGAGCAACTAGGCCCGTGAGCCACAACTACTGAGCCTGCGTGTTTGGAGCCTGTGCTCCGCACCAAGAGAGGCCGCGATAGTGAGAGGCCCCCGCACCGCGATGAAGAGTGGCCCCCGCTCGCCGCAACTAGAGAAAGCCCTCGCACAGAAACGAAGACCCAACACAGACAAAAAAAAAAAAAAAGTCTACAAATAATAAATGCTGGTGAGGGTGTGGAGCAAAGGGAACCCTCCTACACTGTTGGTGGGAATGTCAATTGGTGCAGCCACTATGGAGAACAGTATGGAGGTTCCTTAGAAAACTAAAAATAGAGTTACCACATGATCCAGTAATCCCACTCCTGGGCATATATACAGAAAAGGCGAAAATTCTAATTCGACAAGATACATGCACCCAGTGTTCATAGCAGCACTGTTTACAATAGCCAAGACATGGAAGCAACCTAAATGCCCATAAACAGATGAATGGATAAAGAAGATGTGGTACATATATACAAGGTACTATTACTCAGCTGTGAAAAACAATGAAATAATGCTATTTGCAGCAACATGCATGGACCTAGAGATTATCATACTAAGTGAAGTAAGTCAGATAGAGAAAGACAAATATATGATATGATTTTTATGTGGAATCTAAGAAAATGATACAAATGAACTCATTTACAAAACAGAAATAGACTCACAGATACTGAAAACTAACTTATGGTTACCAAAGGGGAAAGGGGAGTGGGGGAGGGATAAATGAGGAGTTTGGGATTAGCAGATACACACTACTATATATAAAATAGATAAGCAACAAGGACCTACTGTATAGCACAGGGAACTATATTCTATGACTTGTAATAATCTATGACGGAAAAGAATCTGAAAAAGAAATTATACAAATAAATGAATATTATATATATGTATATATATTTTATATGTATAACTGAATCACTTTGCTGTACACCTGAAACTAACACAACACTGTAAATCAACTACAAAAATTAAAAAAAAAGAAAAGATACATGCATCCCAATGTTCATAGCAGCACTATTGACAAAAACCAAGACATGGGAGCCACCTAAGTGTCCATCAATGGATGAATGGATAAAGATGATACGTATATATCGATATATATATATATATATATATATATATATATATAAATATTTATTGTATAGCATAGGCAACTGTCTTGAATATCTTGTAATAACCAATGATGGAAAAGAATCTGAAAAAGAATGTATACATATTATATATATACACACACACACATACATATAACTGAGTCACTTTCTGTACGCCTAAAATTAACAGTATTGTAAATCAAATATAGTTCAATTTTAAAAATCATATTAAAAAAGGATGGATAGATTTGGAATGATGTTCATCATATATTATGTATGAAAGGCAAGCAGTAGATTGGTATACCCATTCCTTTAAAGAAAATTAAATTTCATCACATATAATAAGTTACATAGAAGACCTATGTGGAAGCAAACGTATACTATTAATAGTAACTTCCTCAAAGGAATGGTGGTCAGCAGGGTGGAAGGGAGGACTTGCACGTCCTACTTTATATTCCTGTTATTGTTTGAATATTTTACGAGTTTTTATTTTTTGTTTTGATATGGAGCCATTTAAGAATAAATAAAACATATCCATATAATAAAACACTACACAGCCATTACATTTGTAGAATAATAAATGACATTGAAAGATGTTAATAATACATTAGGTCTAAAAGCTGATAACAGAATCATATGTCCAGAAGGATTCTGGCTTAGTTTTAAAAAAATCTATTTGCAAAAAGAGGTCTGAATTAGGAGATAGTAGTGTATGTAAGAGCCAGAGCTTGGGCATAAGGGAGACCTGGGTTTCAGCCTTAATGGCTGTTGATTTGCCTATGATCTTAGGTAAATTGGGAAAGTCCTCTCAGTCTCAGTTTCCTTAACTGTAAAGTAGGGATAACAGAATCTACACTATAGAGAGGTATTCTGTAAGGATTTGCTGAAATAATGCTTGTCACTCCCAAACTTAGCACCGTTACTGACACATAATAGATAAATGCTACCTGCTCTGGGAGCAATAATGATTATTCTAATAAAATCTTCAAATAATAATTATTAGGGATATATACCAAGGTGTTAACAAAACACTGACCTAGAGATAATAAATGGCTTTTTATTCCCCCCTCCCTTCTCTGTGCTTAATCAGTATTTTCTAAGTTTCTTTTTTCTGACCATACTTTTGCTTTTGTAATAAAAACATATTTGAAAAATAGAATATCTCAAGCCAATAGCCAACATTATCCTTAAGAGTAAAACATAACAGACATTCCCAATGAGGTAAGAAATGACTTAGATGCAGGACTCTGCTGCGTTTCAAGGCAAAAAGGCAGGAAAGAAACTAAACTATTGAGAAAGAGAAGACAAAAGTTAGGGTCATCTTAGAATTTCCCTGCGAATCAACAAAAAAACGCTCCTGGTTCAATAAAGTGTCTGAATACACAAAAAATATACAAAATTGAAACTGCTTTCCCAGACACCCATCGGTGGCTATTAACAGAGTGGGCCTGCGGGTAGCAGGAGAGGCAGGGGGGGAGGAGGCCACACAACTGGACAACCTGGGTACACACAGTGTGGATGGAGCCCAGCCCACAGGCCGGGGAAAGAGCCAGTCTCCAGAACATACCCCACGGTGCACCCAAGCCCTGATCTTATTCTCATGAATGGTACAGTTATACTGCACTGTTACTGAATTTGTATTGAAACAGTCGTGTATTCAACATAAATGTTTAACATTTACTGCTATTTTTGTGACTTATGCCACAGCCCTTTACTCCTAAATACTGCAGTGAATATTTACTAAGATTAGAGATATTCTCTTACATAATCACAGTATAGTTACCCACCTCAATTTAACACTATTACAGACTTTTCTCTCATCTAATATTCACATTCCAACATTCTCAATAGAACCAGTAATGTCCTTTTACACTATTTTTTCCCTCCAGCACAGGATCCAGTCTGGGGTCAGAGATTGCATTCGGCTGTCGTGTCTCTTTAGCCTCGTTTAATCTGGAACATTTCTATGACTGTTCTTTATCTTTTCTTTTCTTTTTTTTTTTTTTTTTGCGGTCCGCGGGCCTCTCACTGTTGTGGCCTCTCCCGTTGCGGAGCACAGGCTCCGGACGCGCAGGCTCAGCGGCCATGGCTCACGGGCCCAGCTGCTCGGCGGCATGTGGGATCTTCCCGGACCGGGGCACAAACCCGTGTCCCCTGCATCGGCAGGCGGACCCTCAACCACTGCGCCACCAGGGAAGCCCTGTTCTTTATCTTTTATGACATTGACATTGGAAGAATACGACCAACCATTCCTCTCCCAACCCCCACCCGCCCTTTTAAATAAAAATAGAGTTTTGCATTTGTCTGATGTTTCCTTGTGACTAGTTTCTAGTTATTCGCTCTTGGCCAAAATACTGCAGAGAGCATATATTGAGTCCTTCTTAGAGTAATACATCTGGAGGCACATGACACCTGTCTATTCCTCCCTGGTGATGTTAATTTTGATCACCCGATCAGGGTGTGGTCCAATTTCTCCACTGTATAATTTTTTGGGTTTTGTTTTTTGGTCTTGCTTGCAACTAATATGCAGTCTGTGGGGAGACAGTCTGACATCATACAAATATCCTGCTCATTGCCAAAACATCCCCCTAGATTTAGCAACTCTTAATGATTCTTGAGTGATCCAGTCTTTACTAGGATGGTTGCAAAGGATGGCTTTCCAGTTCTAGCATTTCTTCCACTTCACTGGTTGACTCAGAATTTTACTGTAGCAAAGGTCCTCCATTCTTCCTATGTATTTGCTTATCTGTTATCAGTGTGGGCTCGTAAATGTATGTTTTTATGGGCTTATAATTCATTACTCTACTTGATTGTTTTGGTGCTCAAACACTCCCAGATTTGGTCACTCGGAGCCCCTCCAAGCCAGTGCCCGTGTCCTGTGACATGCCCTCGATGTGGTTTTTGAACATTCCCTTACTTTCTAGCCTCACAAGATGTCCCAGGCTCATCATGTACCTACCCTGCCCCAGCTCTGGGATTAGTCATTTCTCTGAGGAACTCTGGGGAATGGAATTACAGACCAAGAGCTGAGAGCTGCTAGAATATCCTTCCTTCTTGACCTTTTCAGCAGACAGAGCTAGGAAATAAATGTAGTGTGTGTGTGTGCGTATACAAATATACATTCAAACACATATACATGTGCACGTATATATACACATTTCAGAAATCATGAGCTTGCATCTAAATCTCCAAATCCATGGAATCTGAAGTTTAACAAGTGTTCTGAGTGACGCCTGCGATCAGAGGAGGGGGAGGGGGAGCTGCTCCCGGACCCCTGCTCCCAGTGGGAGGGGGTGCGGGCACAGCCTGTACGGAGGAACGGACAAGCATGCCAACCTGGAGGGCAAATTCCCAGAGAGATTCCTTCCTGGACTGTTGTCTCCACTGGCAGTGAGTCTTGCTTTGCTCTCCACGGTCCGCCAAGCCTTAGTGTACCAGCGTCTGCAGAAGTGTCTCCGTAGGTCCTGAATGATGCTGAAGTAACTCAAATGATGCTTTTTCAGTAAATGGGAGTCTGCTGCTAAGAAAAAGGAGGGACTTTGAAAAGGAAAACTTGGGATTAAAGCATATCATTGCTAAGAGCGAAAAACAGAACACGTGTGCTTAGAAGTCAAAGTCGTGGTCCATGCTAGAAGTTCGGCTTGGAGAATTATCTAAGAGTATTGCAAAAGACAAATAATTGGAAATCTGGAGAATTGAACAATCATACTAGCAGAAAAGCAGGCAAAGGATATGAAATGGCAAAAGTCACAAAGAAGGACAAATGGACAGTAAATAGGGGAGAATATGCCCATTCGAACTAGTAATTCAAGAAGAGCAAACGAGTACAGCAATGAAAATATGTTTTTGGTCTAACAGTGTTTAGGTAATAGAAACAAAAAAGGAAACAACCTAAGTAGAGAAAAAATATATAAAATATATTGAGAAAATATAAGTGCTGTGATTCTGCTGCATCAGGTATCACATCGGATTGTCAAGGTGAATTTGTTTTGTTATTAAGCTGTAGGGTCCAAGCTTACTCAACTTTGTACACTTAGCACCTGACATGATGCTTGGCACGAAGTAGGTTCATAAAAGGAAAGCTCGTATTTCTTGACCACAGAGCAATAAAAGTAGGAATTAATCACAAAAGTTTATCTGCCGCTTGGAAATTCAAAATGCATGTAGATGTGTGTGTGCAAATGTATGTGTGTGTGTGTGTGTGTAGGTGTGAGAGCCAGGGACACTAGGTGTGATGGGTGTGGTGTGGGTCCGTGTGGGTAGATATAGCCTACACGTTGGGATGGGATGTGTTTGTTTGAGCGTGGCTCTGTCCAGGGGGTCTGTGTATCAGTGTGCGTATGTGTTGGGCTGCACCCCAAGGGCCTGCAAGCCTTGCAGTTGTCCAGCCTCAAGACCAAAGAAAGAGCCTGGAAACAGCCACAGAGACATCAGTGGTTTATTGGACAGGGGATCTTACACGTCCAAAACAAAGGGTCCTGGAGCAACACCCCATGGTGTACAGCAGATGGCAGGCACGACATGGCAGCCATCTCGGCTACTCAGGGGAGAAGGAGGCTGCCATTTACAGGGGAATTGATGTCAGGTTGGCTCATCAGTCACCAGGGAAACCGCGGCCGGGGCCCATCCCTCACCGCCCCTCTGGTTAATGACCATCACCATCACGAGGGCAGTTGTTTCCCTTTAAGAAACTAGCAGGTGGAGCCGGTCTGGCCTAAGGACTAGAACAATTACTAGCTGGGGAAGGGGGTAAAGACGCTCAGGTGATAGTGTGTAGGAGAAGCAGGGCCTGGTCAAGCAAGTGAGGTACAGAGAGCAAGACAGCCGCCATCTTGAGTGGCCTGACCACACACTCCCCCGCTACGTCCCCTGCGCGACCCTTACCATCTGGGTCGCCCCTCTTCCACAATATCCCTGGGGTCAGGTATAGCAGAGGGGCACTGCAACCAGATACCACACGTACGATACAGACAGCAGCACCTAACGAGTATCAAGGGTAAGACAGGCACTTATCCGGTCAATTTTTCATGGGAGTCCAGAGCAGGATGACAGTGGCATCTCGCTGGAGACCCAACAGTCAGGCTCCTTTTGCAGTGAGGCAGCCGTTGTTGCCCAGTATGTAACCTGATGCCTTCTGCCCAGACTAGGGACCTAAGATGCTCAACAGGCGCGATACAGGGTAGATCGCGACCACTGAGCAAAATACGAGCGGTGACAGCATGCTGGGCTAGCACCACCCCTGCCTGCAGTTATCGCCCCGGCCTGCAGTGCCATGCCACGGAACAGGCACACGGCAATCGACCGCAGGGCTAATGCAATGCTACTTTCTCCAGCAGGCAAAATCTGTCCTATTCCCCATGGGGCAGGGAACCCAAATCACCAGGGACTTACCTGCCAGCCCCAGGGCTATCTTATAACGTGCTCCCCGGGGGCAGATCGCACAGCAAGGGCTGAAGTGAGTTATTGTCCTGGCCCATAGCTGTCGACGGCCCTTCGGTGGTCGAGAGCCACAGTCGGATGGGGAATAGTTGGCTCTGGTTAACAGAGCATAGGCACTGGGACGATGGCTCCTGGGATGCTCAGTGATAGTTCCGGGCTTGCACTAGCCTGCTGATCCACAGCTGAGGGCAGGTTCCCATCCCTATATGGTTAACTGGCCCAGCAGCCTTTCAGTTCGGCCAGCGGCACTGGGGCTGGAGGGCAGGTGAAAACGGCAGCGTGTGGCATCTTAGCGGCCCATTCCTCAACTTCTGGGTGGGTTCCTTGGTCACTAGTGATATTCACAGGGGTTCCATATGCCACACACAGCCGTTCTAGACCCCCAGTGGTGGGTTTTTGCATTGCTCAACAACGTGGGTAGGCCTTTTGTAATGGCTTCCACCTGTTACGACACACCGTAGGCTGCGTATAGCTCTGCCCCCTCCCGCAGCTGGGACTAGAAGCCTCAGGGTACTCTAGTATTTTGCCATTGCCACAGGCCTCAACCACTCCTTTCTGGGTAACTGGCCACAAGCCTGTCTCTGAGTTAATATCCCTAAAGCCCGTGTCTGTAGCTGTTTAGGGGTGGAGGGTGTGGGTATCTCATCTTACCCAACCAGAGAACGCCTGAGTATTTGATAGCTATGACAGGTATGTACATTTCGTCTGTACCCACCAGCCATCCCCGTGCAGTCAGATGAGCCAGGAGCACGGGGCTGCTACTCTTAAACTGGAGAGTGAGGTTAACAGAACATCATCAGTGTAGTGGAAGATAAAGACATCTCTCACAGTGGTCAGCTGTCGCACGGCCCCAAGTGCTAGTGGACGGCCCCCGCACCCCACCCCTCCTCGATCACCCCACAGTTTGCGGTTCCCCCCCACCGTCCTTACCTTCCAACATCTCGGCGTTCACAGGAGTTTCCTCGGCTTCCTCGGCTTCCTCGGCTTCCTGGCTGACAGCAGTTGGGCTGCACCCCGCAGGCCTGCAAGTCTTGTAGTTGTCCAGCCATGAGACCGAAGAAAGAGCCTGGCAACAGCCAGAGACATCGATGGTTAATCGGATAAAGTGTCTTGCACTTTCGAACCAGAGGATCCTGGAGCAACACCCCACCGTGGGCAGCAGGCAGGACATGGCAGCCATCTTGGCTACTTGAGGGAGAAGGAGGCTGCCGTTTATAGCGCATTTGACGTCAGGTTGGCTCATCAGTCACCAGGGAAACTAGCAGCTGGGGCCCGGCCCGCATGCATTTCGGGTTAACGACCATCTAGCCTAAGGACTAGAACAATCTCTAGCTGGGGAAGAGGGTGATGATGCTCGTGTGACAGGGTGTTGGAGAAGCAGGGCCTGGTCGAGCAGGGGATCTACAGAGCAAGAGAGCCACCATCTTGAGTGTCCTGACCATATAGTGATGTGTCCCAGTTTAGTTTGTACAGAGCAGTGGTCAGGGTGCGTGACACGTGCTGAAGGCAGAAGTCAGGCCCGTGGGGTCCCAGGAGGTAGGGCGGAGGCAGATGCATTGTGCTGTGGCCAGGCTGTGGGCATCAGCGGCTGAGTCCCTGGCTGGCCTGTCCATAGGTCCTGCTGCAGCTGTGGCCAAGGGCCAGGGCACACAGGGGCGGGGGTGGGGGAGCAGGGAGACACAGGATGAGGGCTGGGGGGACTGCGGGGGGGGGCAGGAGGACAGCACAATGCCTCCAGACCATCTCTCTACAAGCAGCACTCACAGTCAGCCCCCAGCACTGGTCCCTGCCCCGCTACCATCTCCCTTCCAGGTCATCCCCTCTTCCTTTCAAGCTATAGACAGGGAGTGAGTTCAAGGTCCTCCCACTCCCACTGGAGGTTTGGGGAAACAGTCCTGGCAAGAGGAGGGGGGCAACGTGTTCACTATAGGAAATGAGCAGTACAATTGCATTCTAATAAATCAGTGCAGATTTCCGAGCAGCACGGCGTCTCACGGGCTCCGCGGGCCGTGGAATTCAATATGATATGCTTCAGCCTGTCAGCTAATGGGCTGCTGCTGGAGGCCACGTGATCCAACCTTCCCGGGGACGTTAAACAATGCTGAAAAGTGGCCCAGATTTATCTATCGGCGCAGTGTGTGTCCCTGCCTGTGGGTGTGTAG
>NW_006796211.1:393884-397171 GCF_000442215.2 Lipotes vexillifer
GTAGGGAAATGACAAGTTATGAAAACAGGTCTTTGTGAGCAAGGTGGGCAGGGACAGGGTTTTCAGGGCTGCCCCGTGCCGGGGTTGTCGCCAGCTCACCCAGGTGACACACTGCTCCACGACACAGAGCATCAGTTTCCCCACCTGTTAAACGCATTATTTGATTACTATTCCCTCTCTAACCTGTCATTCATTCCCGGAATATTCCACCTACTATGTACTGAGTTGTGTGCTAGGTGCTGCCAGGGCTGCCAGTGGGATAGACAAGGCCCTGCCCTCCTGGAGGGAGGGGAGAGGGCATTAAATAACCGCCATGAGAAGCGCCATCAATTCTCATGGCCCTTTATCACCGGGGCCGCCGCCAGCTTCCTGTTGCCAGGATCCCTGCACACCGTCCCACTCCGTGGTCCACCCTCCAATCCTAAGCTCAGTTATCTGTCAAACCACAGCCCCGATCACAGTGTCCTCTGAACACTCTCCAGTGGCAAGGAGGACATCTTCAGGGTGGCCTGTGCTGCCTGCAGGGCTGGCCCTCTGCCAGCCTCCCCTGCCTCACTCCGTCCTCGCTCTCTGAGCCGGATCTGAACGCAGGGTCTCCCTCCGTGCTGCCTCCTCTCTGCTCTTAGTTAACCCCCGTCCATCTCGCAGCATCAGGTGGGCAGGGCCAGGTCTGGTTTTGCTCGCATCCCCGCCTCTCCAGGGTTGGCATGGTGCTGGCAGGAATGGGAGAGGGGTGAGCCAGCTGAGCAGGCCTTAGCCAGGTCACAGGGTCCCTGGCAGGGCTGGCAGAGGTACAGACCCCCACAGGGCACAGGGCACAGGGATCCAGAGGGGCCACAGGAGCCAGGCAGGGAAGTGCAGCTGTGAGGAACGTTATCTGACTCACGTGTTTAAAGGTCCCCAGGATGCAGGCGAAGGACTGATGGCAGCAGAGCAGTGGAGGTGGGTGGCGCGGCAGGAAGTCCTGAAGGAGCCCCGGGGGGACGGCGCGGGGCTGGGGAGCCGTGGGTACCTTCCCCACTGGGGGAGGGATGGAGGGCTGGCCCAGATGGGGGCTGCCAGCGAGGGTTTAGGGTTTAGGAGGAAGGAGCTGCTTTAGAGCCTACATCCCACTGACCCCTACCGACCAGGAAGGGTCCCTGGGCCCCCGCTCCCCTGTGCGAGCCCCATGGCAACGGTGTTTGTGCCCACTGAGTCCTCTTGCAATGCCCCACCCTGGGGAATTTAGGGGAGGGAGAATAACCTGCTCCCTGAAGGGCTTTCATTTATAATCTGGAAAGAGCCATAGACCTACTAAATAAAACGGGCTCGGTACAGACTTGCAGGGTCTATTATAATTACCTGGGAAGAGGCAGTCTGCTGCTTTTTTTTTTAATTTGCATTTTTCAAAGTGTTTAATGGAGATTTATACAAAAAAAAAACAGCCTATCGGGTAAATGCACAACTTTACATTAGGCTGAGAAGGCTGAGGGGATACTGGGCCTTCACTCCTCACTCCTCACGTGCACTGGCTTCAGCAGTCAGGCCACCTTCACAGACTAGCAGATACAGAGGCCAAACTAGTGGGTTACCAGTGGGTGGGTGATGGGGAGGGGAGGGGGCGGGGCCAAAACAGGGGGAGGGGATTAAGAGGTACAAACTATGATGTATAAAATAACCTCCAAGGATATATTGTGCAACACAGGGAATATAGCTAATATCTTACAATAACTATAAATGAGTATAACCTTTAAAACTTGCGAATCACTATATCGTACACCTGTAACTTATATATCAGTAATATTGTACATCAACTATACTGCCTCAGTTTAAAAAGTTTTTTTAAAAATAAAAGAAGGCTGCCTTCGCTCATTCCCTCATTTATTCATTCCACACACATTTCCCGAGCACCTCCTCTGACTGGGGGTGGGATCCAGGAGTGAATGCACACAGCCCTCCCCTAGAGAGAGAATCACCTTGCAGTGGGTTAAAGGGACACACAAAGGCTGGGGCGGGGGGACCCAAGCCAGCCTGCGAAAGTGGGGTCAGCTTTGCAGAGGAGGAAGCTTACCAGGCCACAGGGGAGGGGGTGCATCTGGGGCAGAAGGAAGAGCCTGGGCGTAGCCCTGGAGGAATGGAAGAGATGGGGCTTTGAGGAACGGTCGAAAGGGTGCTGAGTCCAGAGAAAGAGGCAGCCTCTCGGCGGGCTGCCCCGCTGTCCACCTCCAGGGGATGCCCCCAAGGTCCTTCCCTGGGTGTCACTGCCCCCTGCACAGTGCACAACCCTCACGGCTGCATGTGGTGGGCCTTTTGTTGGGGCTGGGAGAAAGCTGGGCCCCAAATGGGCAGGTCCCTCAAACCAAGTGGGGAGTTTGAGCTGGATCCAGGTTGCAGGAAGCTGTTTTGTGTCTTTTGGGAGGAGGGTGACACGGTCAGAGTGGCATTTCAGAAAGACCACTCCGGCAGCCTGTGGAGAATTTGTTGAGGTAGACAGACAGTTGGCTGTCAAAAAATGGTCCGTATAGAACACATATTTTGCCCAAAGATATGACAAAAGCCTAATTCTTTTCATCTGCAAAGTGATGCTGCAAATCAACAAGAAAAAGACCAGTCGAAAAATGGGCAAAAAGAACATGAGCAGCCAGTTTGTAGGAAAGGAAACACTCGTGACTGTGAAACACAGAAGAAGGCTTCCCAACCTCATCTGTAAGAGAAACAAATTAAATCTGTAATGAGATGCTGCCATGTTTTTTTCACCCACCGACTGGCAAAGGTTAGCGTTTTGATAACAAGCCTTGTTGGGG
Source organism: Lipotes vexillifer (assembly GCF_000442215.2). Lineage (NCBI taxonomy): Eukaryota > Metazoa > Chordata > Mammalia > Artiodactyla > Lipotidae > Lipotes > Lipotes vexillifer. Next base: position 396,668 of record NW_006796211.1, read on the forward strand.
AGGATGGGGGATCTGGCCCTCTCACAAAATGTTGGTGGGACTGAAAATTGGTGTGGCCTCTTGGGAGGGCAATTTGGCAATATTGATTGCAATTTAAAATTCATATACCCTTTGACCTACTAATTCGACCTGTAGGATGTACTCATACGTGTGTATAAAGATGAGTGTATAAGAACAATCCCTGCAGCACTTTATGTAGTAACAGAAAAGTGGAAACAAACTAAATGCATCAATTGGGGGCCATTTAAGTAAACAAAAATATTCTAAGTCATTATAGTGCATCGCATAATGGCATGACAATGGTGTCATTAAAAATCTGAGGCCAGGGCTTCCCTGGTGGCGCGGTAGTTGACAGTCTGCCTGACAATGCAGGGGACACGGGTTCGTGACCCGGTCCGGGAAGATCCCACATGCCGCGGAGCGGCTGGGCCCGTGAGCCATGGCCGCTGAGCCTGCGCGTCCGGAGCCTGTGCTCCGCAACGGGAGAGGCCACAACAGTGAGAG
>NW_006796211.1:397265-420016 GCF_000442215.2 Lipotes vexillifer
AAAAAAAAAAAAAAAAAAAAAAAAAAAAATCTGAGGCCAGCTGACACGTACATATCACGCAACAACCTCCCAGAAACAGTGTTAAGTGAAAAGTAGAGTGCTGGTTAGTGGATACACACACACATATGTAAGAATTCATGTATGTGTACAGACTGTCTTTGAAAGGAACACACAAAACCCAGAAACTATAGCTGCCTCTGGGGACAGACTGGAGACTTGAAGCACAGGGGTGAAAGGGAGATTACCTGTCACTGTACATCTTTTTGTGCTGTTTTTATTTGTTTTAGTCATTATATATATGCATTAATATCATATGGGCATTTATATATGTGTGTATCTCCACTGCATATTTTTTAAAAATTATTGCTGCCACTATAGAGAACATTATGGAGGTTCCTTAAAAAACTAAAAACAGAGTTACCATATGATCCAACAATCCTAACTCTTGGGCATATATTGGGAGAAAACTCTAATTTGAAAAGTTGCATGCACCCCAGTGTTCATAGCAGCACTATTTCCAATAGCCAATACATGGAAGCAACCTAAATGTCCATCGACAGATGAATGGATAAAGAAGTTGTGGTGCATATATACAACGGAATATTACTCGGCCATAAAAAAGGATGGAATAATGCCATTTGCAGCAACATGGATGGACCTAGAGATTATCATACTAAGTGAAGTAAGTCAGACACAGAAAGATAAATATCACTTACATGTGGAATCTAAAAAAACGGTACAAATGAACTTATTTTCAAAACAGAAATAGACTCACAGACAGAAAACAAACTTATGGTTACCAAAGGGGAAAAGGTGGGGGGAAGGGATAAATTAGGAGTTTGGGATTAACAGATACACAAGACAATCTATAAAATAAACAAGGACCTACTGTATAGCACAGGGAACTATATTCTATATCTTATAATAACCTGTAATGGAAAAGAATCTGAAAAAGAATAGATATATGTGTGTATATGTATGTGTGTGTGTGTGTGTGTGTGTGTGTGTATAACTGAATCACTTTGCTGTGTACCTGAAACTAACACAACATTAAAAAAAAGAAAAAGAAAAAAATTACAGCAACCACAAGAAGCCCAAGTGGCTGAGTGTCATTCCCGTGCAGCGGAGGCTCATTTTACTATGTCCTCGGGGAATGAATTTCCATGAACTTGAATTTTCCAGATACATTATAAGAATCAAAACCTTTAAAAGCTTTTTTTCAATAAAGGAAACCCCTGTAAAACGTATAACATCCTTCCATATTTTATCAGGTAAAGAGTGTGGAATGTGCACGAACGTTTCCTGACTAGGAAGCAAAGGGCGCTTTGCCCCTGCACTCACAGCCCCCGTCGGCTGTAAGGGGGCTCCTGTCCCTCCCCAGCCCGTCAGGTGCCACTTGACACACAGTGTGTGAGCACAGAGGAAGGGCTGAAACAAGAGTGTCATTTCTGGACCGGGAGCCCGGGTTGGGGTTGACGTTCCGGATGTTGTGACGCTGGTGGCTCCCACAGGGGTGGCTGGAGTCCTGGGATGTTTTGACCTTGCAGTAACGGGGGCAGCTGCTTCCCTCTCCCTGCTGTCCACTGCAGAGTCTCTCTGGTGGCCTGTGGGCCGGCGGAGGGCAGGCTACTGAGGCCTTAGGCAAGGTGAGAAGCTTCTCCAGACCTAAGTTTCCCCAGCTGTGAAAGGGGAGTGATATCACCCAATGGCCAGGGTGACTCGGGGGCCTGGGACAAAGCTGGTCCTCCACACATGGACACCGTTTTCACCACCGGCCACCCTTGCCCAGACTGCCTGGCACACTCCTGTCCCAGTTATGGGAACCTGGCCTCCTAGGTTCCCGCCCACCGCCATCACTTTGCTGCCCAGCCGAGCCATTCCCAAGGCCTCCTGTTCTGTAAGCCTGGCTGGGTTGGGGGGCCTTCCAGAAAGCAGAGACCGGCGAGGCCTTTTTTATTACACGCCAGGGCTTTTCAGAGAAGTGTTTGCTGATGTGGTGCTACTCAAGGTTTCCCCAGAGCCTCCCACTTCCACATGTTCTCAGCTGCCTCTGTTGGCGGGACTCACCCACCCTTCCAAGAGGGGCCCATCGCGGCAGCACAGAGGAGAACCGTCTGGAGTGAGATCCCGTCTCCACGAGGCCGGGATCCCAAATTGGCTTTGGCATTTCTAAGCCAAGTCACTTCATCTCAGTTTTGAACCTCAGTTTCCTAATCTGTAAAATGGGGAGATAGTAAGAGTATCCATTTCCCGAGCATGCTTCTCAGACTAAATGAACTAACACATGTAATGTGCCTGGCACAGTCTGGCCGTTGTATGTGCTCAGGGAATGTGAATGAGGAATGTGGTTACATTCAGATCACGCTGTGCTGTGACACGGCTTCCACCAGCTACCGGAGGAGCCCTGATGCCATTCGATTCCCCGCACTGAGGCTGCTTTGTGCAGGGCCGACCTCCTCAGCAGACCTATAGCTAGAGCTGGCGTGGCCAGACCACCTGTCTCTAGGCCTGAAGACGCCAGCGCCTTGGGCTGTGTGCTCTGCTCCAGCCTGGGAAGGGCACACACTCTGTCTGGGCTCCTCATCTATTCTCCACTCCTGGCCCCGATCCTCAAGGGGAAACTTCAGTGACCTGCTTTGGACTGGGCTTTCCAGGGGATGGGAAGGCTCCCTAAGGAGCTTGGAGCTGGGCTGCAGCCAAGCCACAGAGCCTAGGACTGGAGTTCTTAGTGGGAAGATACAAGATATTCCCAGAATCCCCTGACTCTGGAGTCTTAGGAAACCCATGTGGCCCCCATCACATTGTGCTTCTCAAGTGGAGAGTATGTGGTGGGGGTGAGATGCTCTGTGCAGCTGTAAGATAAACACAGTCACTTTCTTGGAGCAGCAATTTTATTTGAAGATTGAAGCATTTTTATAGTAAAACAAATACGAATTGAGGCAAAAAGGTAACATGTGTCCACCAAGTCCCATTTCATTGTTTCGACTTGGATGTACAGGAAGAACACATTTCCCAGTATCCCCTGCACTCAGGTTGGGGCCAGGTGACCAGATTCTGGCCAAGGGCATGTGGGTGGAGGTGAAGTCACCTCTCCCTGAACAACCCACTCCTGCAGTCCTCCAGTCTTCTCTTCCTTTTGGAGGCAACTGGGAAGCCGTCCTTGAGGAGAAAGACGCCAGGCAGGAAGCAGCTGGGACCCTGCACGGAGGAGTGTCATCCTGGAGAGCCCCCCGACCCCGTCAGATTTGCACAGGCAAGAAGTAAACCACAGGGGTGTTCAGCCGCTGTGATCTGGGGGTTTAGCTCAGCATCACATAAGGCAGCATCCTGACTAAAATATGGATATAATATGGAGCCCAAAGCAATATTTACAGGACTTTTAAAGCTAAGACATGAGCCTTCAAGTAAGTGGCTGCTTGCAGCTGGCGTCTGGGCCACGCCCACAGACTTCTGATCTGCCAGTCTGGGCTATATTTTTCTCCAGCACCGACCCAGTGACCCACTGATGCCACGGCCACTGGCCCTGGAAATGGCTCGAAGCACAGCTATGTAAGCGCCTGGGGAGGAGCTACTGAGGTTGAGTGTCTGAGCAGATCACATGGCTCCTGCCTGATGACTGGGGCCAAGTGAGAAATGAGCCCAGCACCGGCCTCCGAAGTCCCCACAACCATTCTATGGGGGGTGAGAGAGGACGGTCCAGCTCCTGCCTCGGGCCCTGGGGTGAGCCCGCCCTGACTGGTCACTGTTGCCAGCACGATGCACGTCTTCCAGGAGCCATGGCTGGGCTCAGGCGGCGGGGGGAGGAGGCTGTTCTGGTCATGACTTCAAACACGTTACTTCTCCCAGGCCCCCAGTTTTGCCACAGGTAGAAAATTGGAAGTGATGATGATAATGATGGCATTTGAAGCTATTTCCTTACATGCAACCGCAATATATAAAACAGAACCACCACCAAAACAACAGAAAAGGAAGAAACAAACAAACAAAAACGGAACAGCCAAGCTGCTCTTGGGCACCATGGAATCTCGTTGAAAACCCTGAACTACAGGCTGGCCCTGGCTTCTGCTCTTCAGATTCCTTCGCTGAGAAGGCCTGAGCTCACATCCCTAACTTGCTGGGCATTTGGGCAGGGCCCTTGCCCTCTCTGGGCTTCCAGTGTCCCATGTGTGAGATTGACAGGTTGGAAATGCTATGGCCGTGGATAGAATGTTATAACAAAGCGCATTACTTAGAGATAAAGCTGGAGCTGCTTGGGTTAAAAACAGAGTGCGGTCTGAGCCCTGAGGGGCACCACCAGATGCCCAGGGCTTCTGTGGGAGGCAGCTGCATGGAAAGACCCCTGGAAGGTATGCCTGGCCTGGCTGCCATGGGCCAAGGCAGTGCTAACCTCCCAGGCTGCTGGGGCAGCCTCCCCACCTGGTGGGGGGACCGTGGGTGACAAACCTGGGTTTCTTCAGCAGGGAGCAGGGTGGCAGCTCTTACTGCATGGCTGAGCCATGACCTGCAGGCACAGGAGTCTAAGACCAAGGGGCTGGCACAGAGTTGGAGCACAGGGAATGTGTAGGATCTGAATGTTTCACAAAATGGAGAATCCGAGGGATCCAAAGAACAAAGGAGTTCCCAGGGGTGACAGAGCCTGCCTGAGTGGCCCCCCACTGTGGAGGGGCTGTGGGAAATGACGCCTCTCTGATGTCATTGGGTGGTGGTTTCCAAGGGGCAGGGATCTCATTTATTTATAACTCAAGGCCATCTGCCTTTCTCTTTCCACTGGGTGGTCCACAGGCTGAGAAATGTTCAGAGCAGACATAGGCTACCCCCAAAGGGTCAAGGGCAGGGGTGGCGCCAGGACAGGGCCACCAGGTGTGTCAGCAGCACCAGGTGGCCTCTTTGGAACAGCTTGAACCACTAAGTTCTCCAGGGAGCTGCCCTGCCCTGAGCCTCCCCATGGGGGCCGAGCTCGCGACACACCCCTACCCAGCCTGGCGCTGTGGGCAGTGGCTGCCACCCACACAAAGCTGGAAGGAGCCACCTTCTCCCCCAGGGCAGGCGCACTGCCAGAGTCTCTACGAGGCGGCCAGGCTCTAGGGACACGTCACTCCCTCCCTCAGGGAGACTGTCCCCAGGGGATCAAGGGTTGGGGGCTTTTCCAAACTCCTTCCTCCATCTCCCCCAGGATCTCACAGGTTCCCTGAGGCAATATTTAGCTCCCCAGCCAAACATTAACCATTAGAGAAGAAAAAAAATTGGAAGGATCCCTTCTCCCCAGCTGACCCCAAATGAACAAGCCCTGTCCACCCTGCTGGATTTGCTGTCACTAACTATCACGCAGAAGAAATCGTCGGTACTTTGCGGTACTTTGCAGCCATTTCTACGTGGGGCCTGCGTGCAGAGACACTCAGCTCTGTTTTATTATTGCATTTTACAAAGTTACCAAGACAACTGAGGCCAAGTAACAGAACCTCGACTTTATGCGCCATGAAAATTTAATAAAGAATTTTTAAAGGCTTTTAAGAAGCAGAAGCTGCAGTCCAGCAGCAGCAGGGAGGAGGGACAAGCACGTGGGGCCGTCCACCAGACCTGGAGGAGCCTGGCCTGTCAGGGCCATCCACGTGGGCGGGAGTGATCTCTGGCATCTGTCTAGTTCAAGCATATCGAGACCGGTCCTTTCCTCAAAGGACATTTATTAAGAAGTTGGTTACGACCCCATCTCCACTGTGCAGGACAGGAAGGGGGAAGGGGGTGGAATCTCCGGTCCACGGCCATGGTCACATAGCTGGAGAGCGACAGGCCCGGACAAAGACACTCGCTCTTCCCACAGTGCTCAGGGCCTCTGCTGGGATTCTCATTTTCCCCGTTCTGATGCAAGAAGTTCTGAAGGGAGATGCTCCTGCTGACTCTTTCCATCCCCCAGCTCCTTGCCTTGCTTCTGCAGCCTGGGAGGGGGCTGGAGGGACATGGTGAGGGGCGGGCAATGTCCCTGTGGCCCCAAACTACCGCCCCGGTTGGAATCTTAGCAAATGCCTTCGTGTCGGAGGAAATGTTCTACTTGTGAGCCTCCTGGTGAGCGTGTTATGTTACTCCAGGGCTGCAAAGACCCTCTTTCCTCTGCTCTCTAAATAAGGCTCAGAAGCAATTTTGCCATTTTATACCAAAGCTCAATGGTGCTCAGTGTGTGTGTGTGTGTGTGTGTGTGTGTGTGTGTGTGTGTGTGTGCGCGCGCGCGCACGCATGTGCATGTATAAGCAGTATGCTGTGTGGTTTTCCTAGTTATAGATAAATCAAGACTTCTGGTTACTAGAGACGGAGGTAATTGAATATGTTGCCTGTTCTGCAAAGCTCCTTTGCCCCTGGAACAGAAAAATAAAATTCGAACATATTTCATGAGGGAGAAATTCATATACCGCATGGGAAAATTTCTCCCATATCTGTCAAGCTCAGTAGATTTGGCAAAAATACCAGTCAGGGTGAGTTTGCCTCGCTTGGAGAGGACAGCTCTCGGCCACTGAGCGAGATCTCATCATTTCTGAGTTTTGAGGGAAGGGGCTCAAATGCCAGCCAGTCAAGCCAGTTGTCAAGGCTGGGACCGAAGAGTTTAGGGCATTCATCAAGAAATGAAAAAAAAATTAAGCTATTTTGGAGTAATATTCTGCCAATCACAAGGCAAAGTCCAGGTGTCAGAGGAGCAGCGGAAACCATTTTTCAGCTCGTGAACGTCTTCAACTACGTGAGGATGAAGGGGGTGGAGAGGGAGGGGAGCTGACTGCTCTGGCTTCATTTGTCCTGATGGATTAGAACATTCCAGGAGGAACCTTTCCCCCTCACCCCTTTACACTTTGCAGGAAACCAGAAGCCAGTCTGAAGATAACTCGGCATCCCAGCAGCATTTGGGTTTACAAAATGCTTTCACGTGTATTATGCTTTCCATCTCTTGTCTTCTGTTCCCAGAGACAAAGTGAGAGAGGAGCTGTCACCCCTGGTGCAGCTCAGGAACCCGGAGCCCATAGAGCTCAGTGCGAAAGAGCAGGTGGGACTGCACCAAGCTAAGCCCCAGAACCCCAGGACCACCTGAGCCATCACCCAGCTTCTCTCAGACGTGGGTTTCTGCGTCTGTGAAATGGGGCCAAAACCCTCTCCCTGCTGGGCTGTAGGAGCATTGAGGCGCCGTTACGAGAGCAGTTATCGGGCCCGAGAAAGGAGCAAGGCGTTGGGGGCTGGGCTCTGCCTTTCAACAGCTGGGAGGCCTTGGGCAAGTCACCTGACCTCCTGGGCATCAGTGCCTCCAGCTATGAAAAGAGGGTGATGAGAATCCTCATCCTTTGTGGGGTCGTTGGGAGGATGGAGGCAAAAGTACTTTGCAAACTGTGAAGCGTCAAACAGATGGTACACTCATGTGGGAAGGGCAGTTGATTCTAGAAAGGCACGGAACACCATTCCAATGTCTAGGCTCGTCCCCAACCTGGTCCTACTCACCCTGACTAACTACATTCACATGAGGATTATCTGCTCTGAATTAACCAATCCCCCACAGATGCTGCAGGGCTGGAGAGACAGGCTGGATGGCCGATGGAGGAGCCGTGGTGGGCATGATCCAGCCCGGTGGCTCTTAGTCTCCCAGACGGGGTTGCCCACGGGGGACGCAGCCCAGAGCAGAGCCCGGGCACAAAGGAACACGGAGAGACTGCCCAGGGTCGGAGGAGCCGCTGCCTGCTGGGGTCCCGGGACACGGACATGTTCACAAATCGAACCGCCAGGGCATCCGCAGGGGGCTGGGGAGAGAAGCAGTGTTGCAGCTCAGGCTTCTCGCTCGGACCCCGCTGAACAGGCCCAGCACCTGCAGGGCCCCGGCTCGGTGCCCGCCCGAGGGGCCAGCGTGAATCCAGCACCTGCCTGTGAGAGAACTCACTGCTTGGTGGGAACGAACGCCGTGACACCACAGCACAAGTGTGATAACAAAGGACTTCCCAGGTTCTCCCAAGTAGAAGGAGGGGGAGGCTCACTGTAGGGGGGATGGCAGTGGGGACACTTGAGCTGGGCCTTGAAAGATAAGTAAGTTTCCACTGGACACAGGGAGGGTCCAGCAGAGGGGACAGCAAAGGAGGGACAGCACCGAGCAGATCCGGGCCCCGTGGCCCTCCCAAGCGGGTGGGAACCGGCACATTCTCTCCCGAGTGGTAGCAACCGACACAAAGGGCCTGTTGGGAGCACAGGGGCTGCTCCTGAGGGCTGGGGGCTGAGCGTGGATTTAGGGTGGAAAGGCAGGAGGGGACTGGATCACGAGGGGACTTGAATGCCGGGTCAGGGAGCTTGGGCTTTATCTGGGAAGAGGGAGGGTTGACTGGACTAGGGGATTGTGCAGTCACCTCTGTGGTTCTCAGAGCCCTCCCTGGGCTGAAAGCGACAGAAGATGGTTGAGGGGTTTAAGAGGCAGAAGACTGGTGCAGTGTAGCCAAGAGATGATGGGGTCTGAGCTGGGAGAGTGGATGGAGGACATACGAGAGGGGCCCAGGAGTTTGGGGACGGAGGCACCTGTCTCCAGGGGGCCCTGCCTCCGCACATGGGGAGGGGCCTGTTGGGACCAGCAGTGCCAACAGACTCACCAAATCCAAATCGCCTTTACAAGCCCCGTTCTGACCAGGCTGTGGGGACAGAGCTCCTGACCGTAACAGCAGAGAAGCCAAGCACATCCCCTGGGAGGCAGGAAGGAGGGAAGCAGGTAAGGCCAGCACTGAAGGGGGAAGGATGCTTTCCGGGTACACCAGAAGGGGCACAGCAGGCACGGCAGGCAAGGATGGAGGCGGGCGGTGGCCCAGGGACGCACGCAGTCCAAGCTGGAACGGACCAAGCCTGATCTCATCCGTTCATTGAAGCCACTCTGGGTGCCGGCCCTGCAGCGGCTCAGCCAGTGAACAGTGACAGCGTCGGTGTGTCTGGACTGTGTGGGAACACCAAAAGGAGGGGCAGGAAGGGCAGGAGAGGGTTGGGGAGAAGAGGCCGGGATGGTGCCCGAGGGCCCTTCTCAGGGCTGGGCTGATCCCATGGGCAGAGCTCAGGGACCCAGATCCCCACGGAGCACCTCTCTTCCAGGAGGAAGGAAACACCTGCTTTTGCAATCACTTCAATTACACCCTACAAAACGAGCAGCAATTACCAAAGGGGATAAACACAGTGGGACTTCCTATTAGGCATGAGGCGGTGGGGGAGGTCTCCTATCACTCACTCTAATAATGGAGCAGCCTCTTGATTCTTCCTGTTCAAAGAAATTGAGAAAATAGGGCCTGCTCTGTCACTGACTGGCCTTCTGTAAAATGGCAGCCTCGTTTCCCCAATGCTCACCGAGGGCCGTGGGGCTTCTCAGGCCCTGTCTGCCCTGGAGGGACTCCTTCTAGACAGTGACCCTGGGGGGCCATCCAGCAACCTGCCTCCAGATGACACACAAGGGGTGGGGAGAGAACGGTCCTCATCCTGGGAGCTGATGTTCACATATCACCTCAAACAATGTAGCTGGAATTCAGCCTGTCGATACATTTTTTTTTTTCTAAAAAATTCAGTGTGCTTGGTTGGTTTGGAACCTGATGATTGCACCCCATTTTGGCAAGTGAATGCTTTCTGGAAATCAACTTCAAGAAATGGTATAGCGCTTCCCTGGTGGCGTAGTGGTTGAGAGTCTGCCTGCCAATGCAGGGGACACGGGTTCGTGCCTCGGTCCGGGAGGATCCCGCATGCCGCAGAGCGACTGGGCCCGTGAGCCATGGCCGCTGAGCCTGCACGTCCGGAGCCTGTGCTCCGCAACGGGAGAGGCCACAACAGTGAGGGGCCCGCGTACCACACACACACAAAATAAATAAAGAAAAGAAAAGCAGGAGAAGGAAGATGTCTGTGCTGGTCTAGGACATACCTCTGCCACCAATGACTTTCTCTCTGGCCCTACACTTGTGAGCATTTTCTGAGTCCTACTGTGTGCTGGGCACCGTGCTAATTAATGCCTTCAAAGACCCTTCATCCTCCTCACTCAGAGCCTGATGGTCAGATAAATCCAGGGCCCCCAGGGTCCTATAACGAGGACCCTCTGGAAAGGGCCATATTAACCCCAAATCCAACAACACTCTGGAGAGCTTGGCTGTACGAGGGCAGTCTCTTGTCTGCCTGTTGTCAGCAGGCCCTGGACCCTGACATGCCTGGGGCCATTTTCCAAAATGCTACCTTTGGCTGCCTCTGAAGCTTCCCCTCTGAGCAGGGGCCGCCTGGGGACACGGATGGAGACAGGGAAAGGGGTCTCATGGATGGTAGGGCACGGCTCCTCTTTGCCCGGCTTCTGACATTAAGCTCCCGCTCGCTCTGGTCCTTACGCAGGTCTTACTTTCCTTCCCCCTGAAGCCCCCTCCGCCCCTCCAGGGCACCCTGCACACTCTGGGCACACTTGGTGATCACCCCACCCATGAAGGGCATCAATCAGAGGCCACGTGACTGGGGGGGGCTCCTGCTTTGGGGTCAAGGTCAAACACAATGATCTCAGAGGCTCCCGACAGCTCAGAGACTTCAGAAGCCTTCCTCAGTTACCTCTCAGTTAATTGTATCTTAATGAATAACACAGGGAACACTGCAGCAACAGGCAAGCTCATGAAATCAACGAGGGCGGTCTGTTAACCGCACCCACGTAGCACGTGATCGCGGTGGGTGAGTCCCGCAGGCCTGCTGCGTATTTCCACTTCACTTTCACAGAATGGGTGGTAGGAAGTACACATGATGTCCCTGGGCTCGAAGCATATTCTCTTCGGGGCCTCAGCAGACCCCAGTCTCGGCTGCCTCAAGTTCTTTCTTCTCCGCAGCTCTTCCCCTTGGGGTTGTTGGTGCCCCCTTCCCCAAACACAGCAGTTTTATCCCCGGCGGTGGCTTCCCACGAGCCCAGAACAGAAGAGGCCATCTGTCACGTTTTGGATGTCATATGTCCGCTGATGGCTCGCAAGCAGGTGGGCCACCAAGAGGTGCTGGGAGGAGGGCGGTTGAGAATCAGGCAGCCTCTGGAAGTGCAGAACATGGAGACGATTAGGGGGAATCTCAGGTGGGAATTCTCAGCATCCTGCCATCTCTTCCCCGGCAGGAAGCCTGGGGTCTCTTGGGCTCGGAAGGGCTCAATCTTCTTCTGGGAGGACAGAGCAGCCCTCAGGACAGAGCGTGTCTGGAATGGGAGAGCTTGAGGGCACTGTTTGTGCAGGGCGGGGGATGGCCCTCAGCCAGCTGGGCTGCGGGGGTGGCCCCCTGCGGGGTGCCACTGTGAGGGGGATGGCCCCCCGATGTGGCGCTCCGGCCACACACCAGGCGCTTCTCGTCCAGCAGGGACAGGTGGTATTCACACAGGTCAATCAGCGAGGCTACCTGCTCGTGGAGGGGCAGCATCTTGAACTTCCTCTGGGCCAGGTAAAAGAAAGCCTCCACGAAGGCCTGCAGGCACATCCCTGTGGGTGAGAGACTGGGGTTAGTGGTGTGTGTGTGTGTGTGTGTGTGTGTGTGTGCGTGCGCGCACACGCGCGTGCAGAGGTGGCTCAGCACGCTGCCCTGGGAAGACCCGACTCCAACCACCAGGCTCTCTCCCCACCGCTGTCTCATTCTGGAAACGAAACGAGGCTGACTCAGAGTGCCTGCCATGCGAAAGTCTAGCTGGGTGTTTGCAACCACTTGCAGATTCAACCCTTAAGCAACCCTGTGGTTTTACAGATGGGGAAATTGAGTCTCAGAGAAGTGGAGAGACCTGGGCAAAGCCCAGTGGGTAGACAGCGGTGGGGCTGGGATTTAAACCTAGCACAAAGCCTTATCCCTCTGCACCACCATCAGATGTTCCCATTAAAACCCATTGCATTGGGCTTCCCTGGTGGCGCAGTGGTTGAGAGTCCGCCTGCCGATGCAGGGGACACGGGTTCGTGTCCCGGTCCGGGAGGATCCCACATGCCGCGGAGTGGCTAGGCCCGTGAGACATGGCCGCTGAGCCTGCGCGTCCGGAGCCTGTGCTCCGGCAGCGGGAGAGGCCACGACAGTGAGAGGGGTATGAAGATGAGCCCAATCTGATAGCAATGTTCTGTATCCTCATAGGGGTGTCAGTTACATGAGTGTGTGCATTTGTCAAAATCCGCAAATTATATTACCTTAAGATTGGTGCATTTTGCTACGTGTAAATTTTACCGCAAAAAGTAAAATATACCTGACCCCTTCTCTACCCAAAACTGCATTCTGGAAGGTATTAATAAGAGTCCCCATTATGCCCCTGGAATGTTCTACTTTGCCTCATAAACTCCTACTCATCCTTGGGATCTCAGCTGAAAATCACTTACTCAGCTAAACTTCCCCTGAGCCCCAGATTACATCCAGCTCCTGGTACAGGCTTCTGGCACTTTTCTTTGTCGCACCTTTGGTGGCTAGTTCAGGGTTTATTTGTGTGGTTCTTTAACAATCTCTATCTTCCCTCTGGACTGCGGGCTCCAGCTCACCTCAGTACCCCTGGTGCCAGGTCCCCAGCAGGCGCTCAGTATAGAGGGACAGACTACACGAGTGAATGAATGAATGAATAAGTCGGTGCTAGGTGCTTCACAGACATGCCTTTTCGAGGTCATTATTATGATGCCCCATTTTACAGATGAGGAAACTAACAATCAGAGATGTCGATTAACTTCCCTAAGGTCACAGAGCCAGAGAATTGTGGCCTGGAAATTCAAACTCTGACTCCCAATTTTTTTAACTATGTTGTGCTACATGAAAGACATCTGAGTCTTCCCAATGCCGTAGTTAAAATGAACCCCGTGATCCACATTCATGGGATTCCATGGCCTTCTTGGGGAAGGTGGCTCTAAGGCATACCAAATGCCACACAGTATTCTGGATGAGGCCAGTCCCCACTCCACTAATCCACACCTTCCCAGTGGCCTTGTTTCCCAGCTCAGACGTGCTAGTGCCTGCTCTGTCACTGCAGGCAGAAGCCTGGCCTGGAGTTTGTAAATACTGGATATGGACCTTGGGATCTGAGAGATCTTTTTGCGTCGGAAACTTGAGCTGAGCAAAGTTGTTTTTTCTTAATCTTCTAAGTCCATCAAAGCTTTTTTGCTTGGCTTCTCTTGACTCCAGACATTCTGCACGTCCCCTGCTTGGTCTTGACAGGCGTTGATAAAGAGGACAGTAACCCTTTTAATGTAAACAGAGGCCTGGTGCGGACAGAGACACAGGGGAATGGAGGCCTCAGTCTACAATCAGGAGACAGACGTTTCCTAATCACCGACTCTGGGCCAGGGCTCTCCTAGGCTGTGCGTGCATGTGTGTGTGTGTGTTACAGTCGGTGGGAGGATCTGGTACACACAGGGTGAAGAGGCCAGGATCTAAAGCCCGAGAAACCCAGTGCAGTCCCAGCCCCCAGCTTCCCAACCATGTGATCTCAAGAGCACGGCTACTCCAAGTGCGGACGAACGACAGGTGCCGAGTCCAGGAACTGCGTGTCCCTGGTCCCTGACAAGCTAAGGAGCTCTGGCCAGAATGTAAATCACCCTCCTCATCAATCACATTGCTTAGTTCAGCTGGCAGTACTTTGTAGCGTCTTTCTCTTTGTAAAGGAAGCCACATGCATTTACATTCTGGCTCGAGTCTCTTATCCAGGACTGTGAAGAACAGTCCGTGACTGCAAGTGTCAGTAGCTCTGTGGTCTACATCCCCTTCCCCAGCTTTAATGTCACCACGATCTTGTCAAAATGCAGATTCTGGGGTAGGGCCCGAGACCCTGCATTTCTGACAAGCTTCCCAGTGGTACCCAGGCTGCTGGTCTACGCTCTGAATAGTGAGAATTGAGCACCTTTTCTCAACAAACACTCGTTTCCTTCCCTAAATTGGAGGCAGGCTGTGATTAGAGCTATAACGCACCGAAAAAATACAATGAAGACCTTTTCTGGAGGAAAAAACATGGCTAAATCACCTGGAAGAAGACATTCTAAAATGAGAAATGGGATTTAACATGTTATACTTGGTTTTCCTTTTGCTTGTCTACATTTTCTGATTTACTATAGTAAACGTGTGCAATTAAAAAATATGCAATGGGAAATTCTAGAGAGTAGAAAGAGGTGATGCAGGGGCGGCTGCTTTTAATTATGAACCCTTTGCTACTATTTGAATTTGAAGTCATTACTTTGAAAAAATACAATGCAAACTTTCTGCATATGTGTTCTACTTTGATAAAAGTTATATATATGTATTTTATATATGTATGTTATATATATACGTATATATATATATATATATATATATATATATATGTATGTGGGGATGAAGGGGAATGGACATTACTGACTCGTGCGTGGGTCACGTACACTACGCCTGGTGCTCTGATCCTCACTACAACTCCCATTGTGCAGATGAGAAAACTGAGGCCCAGAGAGATGAAATAACTTGCCCTCAGGTCATACACTGGTAAGTGGCAGGGCTGGGGTTTGAACCCAGGCCGCAGGCACCGCTGATTCTGTTGAGAGTCCCCTGGAGGGCTTGTTGGAATACACACTGGGGCCTCACCCCCAGAGTTCCTAGTTCTGAAGGTCTGAGGTGCGGCCTGAAAACCTGCACTTCGAACACGTCCCCAGGTGGTAACGAGGCTGCTGGTCAGGACCCCACTTGGAGAACCCGTCCCCGCCCCGCCTCCTCCCACTGCTGAATTCAGTCTGTTCTTTCTCCACTGCCAAAGACCATCTGCAAAAAGGGGCCTGCTTGCAAAAGGCCCTGCCCCCAAACTGCCAGAAGCTTGACTTTGGGCTAAAAATGCCTTTTAAGACACTCTGATTGAAAGCAGACTCTATCAGTTATTTTTAAAAGACTAATGATGGAGCTGGAAAAGCATGAACGTGTTCCAACTTTGCATTACGTCCTCTCTTGGTTTCTGAGAAACCGCACATCCCCGGTTTCTTCCAGCGTCATCACTTAACCGCTAAGGGGGGCAGAGCTCCGTTGCCCTCTGCGAGGCCCTGCCCTTCTCTGTCTGTACTGATGGAGTCTAGACCTGAAAGGTTCTAGTGGGCCAGGCCACAAGGGCCCTGCAGACCAAGGTGGGACTTTGAATTTCCTGCTGAGAAAGAGGGGTGGCCACTGGGAAGTTTCAAAGTGACACGGTCAGGGTGGCTGCCGCATTGACAGCAGGTGGCAGGGGCACATGAGAAAGAAAGCGGGGAGACCCATTAGGGGGCTAACTGTGCTGGTCCAGGCGAGGGCTGACAGTGGCTCAGATCAGACGGCAGTGGTGGAGGTGGTGAGGGATGATGAGGTTCTGAATAGAGTCTGGGGGTCATGCCTGTGGCTCTGTGGGCTGCCGATGGGGTGGATGTGGGTGTGAGGGTGAGTCAGGAGCCCTCATAAAAGAGGGACTCTAACAGCAGGCTGAGGGACTGGCCTTCCTTTCAAGGCCGGTGGTTTTCAAACATTTTATGCATAAAATTGCCTGGGGACCTTGCCAGAAATGCAGGTTCCTGTTCCCGTCCCCTGGGGATTGTCTGTTGGTGATGAGGCCTTAGCTACTGCACTTGTAACTGCAGCTCTGGCGATTCGACCCACGAGGGTGATCAGGAAGCTTGGGAATGAACACTCCCTCTTGGCCATCTCTTGAAGGGCTCTTGAGGAGACAGTGCAGTAAAGAAATTAAGAGCATGGCCTTTGAGAAACATAGCACTGGGCAATCAAGAACCTTTGGGGGGCTTCCCTGGTGGCACAGTGGTTGGGAGTCCGCCTGCCGGTGCAGGGGACACAGGTTCATGCCCCGGTCCGGGAAGATCCCACATGCCGCGGAGCGGCTAGGCCCGTGAGCCATGGCCACTGAGCCTGCGCGTCCGGAGCCTGTGCTCCGCAACGGGAGAGGCCACAACAGTGAGAGGCCCGCGGACCGCACAAAAAAAAAAAAAAAAAAAAAAAAAGAAAAGAACCTTTGGGGATGCACAGAACAAGCCTTCTCCTCTGCAATCCCACTGCCCACCTCTCTCCCCCATCTTCATCTGCTTGGGCTGCCAAGTACCATAACAAAACACCATAGACGGGGTGGCTCAAACGACAGCTCTCACAGCTCTGGAGGTGGGAAGTCCAAGATCAGGGTGCCAGCATGGTTGGGTTCTGGTGAGGGCTCTCTTCCTGGTTTGCAGACAGCTGCCTTATTGCTGTGCCTTCATATGGCAGAGAGAGAGAGACAGCTCTCTGGTGTTTCTTCTGATAAGGACACCAGTCCTATTGGATCAGGGCCCCACCCTTATGACCTCATTTAACCTTAATTACTTCCTCAGAGGCCCCATCTCCAAATACAGTCAAACTGAGGGTTAGGGTTCCAACATATGAATTGGGGTTTAGTCCATAGCACCCTGGTCTGTAGCTTGGTTCTGCTGCAGTGTACCCAGTACTTGGGATGCTCACCTACCATTTACCAAGTCTCTGAGATTACTTGAGCTATTTAGGAAAGGTGTAAGAGACACTACCCCTCTTCCCTGCTCCTCCACCAGCCCTGCCAGAACACCCCTCACAGCTCTGATGCAGAGTTGGAAGCGTCTCTTTGGTAACATGGCTTCAGTGACCCATTACAGTAAAAGGGATGAAAGGAAACAGTAGCACTTCTTATTCATTGAGCCCTCATTACGTGCAAGCCCTGGGCTAAGGGATGCCTTTGTGTTATTTAACTGAATGAATCTCTCAGAAATCTCATGAAGCAAGTGTTACCATCAATCCTGTTTCATATTCAAGAGACTTGTCAGAGTCATATAGCTGGTGAGGTGGCTGACCCTAGGACCATTCCCATAACTTCTTTACTCTGCTGCTGCTTCAAGAGGCTTCAAAGAGATGGACAAGTCAGGGCGTTACTTCCAGTCACTTAGAAGGAAGAAACGATGCTGCCTTGCAGTGAATGAGGGAGGCCCCCCCACCAACTCTGCTGGATGTCAGCAAGAAGGTGCAGTCCCCTCTGCCAGGCTTTGCAAACAGGCTTTCCCCACCTGCCCCCTGTGCCTGAAGATAAGCTGCTGAGTGTTTTTTGAAACTTCATTTGAGTTGATGGATCTCACTTGAGAAAGCAGCCTTCGAAACATTCCAGTGTAGCCATCCACGTGGCTCTCACGGAGGCTGCCACCTGGATATTGGGATGCAGCCCCTGACAGACCGTGGCCTCATTCTGTCAATCAGCCTCGTGAGGGTGGGCCCACGGGCTCCTGGCCACAAGCCCGCTCCCCTCTATGCCCAGGGAGGGGACCTTGCACGCAGGACTTAATGACAGTGCTGGTGGCTGCTCTCTGATAATCCCACCATCTACTCTGGGGCTTAAGGATGGAAACGAGAATAACACCTTCCGTGTGCAGAGCACTTGCCAATTTCCATAGAATATCTGTTTTCTCGTCTAGTTCTCGGAGTAACATTCAGAAGAGGACGTTATTACAAGGATTCCCCACTTACAGTTGAGACCTAGAAAGGCCGAGTGGCTTGTCAAGGTCCCCCTAAGTGGACGAGGCAGCATTTAAACCCCACCTGACTCTCAAACCCACAGTTCTCTTTCCGACACCGCGTTCTTTCTTAATATCTGACATTTATGTATTATTTTATAGTTTATAGAGCACGTTTGCACATATGATATAATTAAATCCAAATCATTGTCGACAGCCAGGGATATTATCCCAGACTGAATATGAGATGTTTCTTTTTTTTTCCTCTCAAAAATACCTGTGCTTCCTTGCTAGTAATTCTATTTCAAAAATTGGTGTGCTGGGCTAGGACAGCTACTCGGCGATTCCTTCTCTTGGCCTAACCTTTAAATCTCTTTCTCATTACTCAGCTGGAATAGATGTTTCTTTCTCATAGGGAAATTTTAAGCACATAAGTATACAAGATTCCTGTCTGGAATCAACTCAAGTTGAGTGACCTTGACCTGAATTAGTTTAGTGGTTCCTATCTGTGAAGTGGAATGTTCCCCACAAGCGCTATGTGACGGCTGCACCAACTCTGAGGTGCTTAATCACAAGGATCTGTCTTCTCTCTGTTTTGGGGATGCCTTGCAGCCTGTTACTGATCTGTGGCTGCACGGTCCCCGAAGGCATTACCACGGTCCCTCCAGGCCTGGGGCTGGGGTCTCAAAGGGCTCCACTGTGGGAGATGAAACCTGGGCAGTTCCTGTGAGATGGCTTTTGGCTCCGTGGAGTAGTGACTGATGGGCTGGTCTCAGTTCCATCTCTGCCGCGTACTAGCTGTCTAGTCTTTCGGGAGCCGTTTCGCCTCTGGAGGGCTTGGTTTCTTCATCTGTAAAGAGTGGCTTTTACAAGGCACCACCCAGAAAAAGCCCAATACAGTGCTTAAAAAATACCGGTCATCTCCCCGCTTTGATGTCTGCCCTCTCACTCCCCGCTGCCTGGAGCTATCATAACTCTGGTTTCATTTTCTTCTTTCATTGCAATAGCTGACAGCGTGTCTCCACACTAGGCTGTTGTGAGGCTAGGGAGTGTTCGCCGCCACCTCCAGCCATCACAGAGCAGGCTTTCAAAAAGCGTTTGTGGAAATCAATGAACCGATTGACTGGGATTACAGGGGGGAAAATCCTGCAAAGGGGGGCTAGAGGACCTGGATTCTCACGTGGTCTGTGCCCTCCGCACAGCGTGGCTTTGAGCCAGTCACTCCCCCTCTCTGGGCCTCACTTTCCCCTTCTGTAAAATGGGCAGAGGACTGGACCGTTTCTCAGGATTCCAGAAGCATTAGGAGGGATGGTGGCTTCTGAATGTTTTAAGAATGATACTAATTAGAATCACAAACCACGTTTACTGAGGATGCTCTGCCCACCAGGACTCACACTGTGCATTTTCCCCAAACACGCAACCCAGAGAGGCTGGTACTGCTAATGTTCACACTGTGCAGACGAGAGGAGTGACTTGCCACTTGTCCAAGGTCACACTTCCCATGCCCAAGGTTGCACAGTTGGGAGTGGTGGCGCTGGGCCCCCCACTGCTGCTCGACACCACCTCTCCCCAAACCAGATGGAAACCTTTCAAGGCCCACCCTTTAAGGGACAGAAGGGATGGCCTTTCTCCTGCCGCTCCCCATGGCTGGGGAACAGAAGTTGCACATGCACAGTCATTGTATCTAAACATTACAGCAACAAGTCACCATCACCTTTGTCCTTGGCTAGATGGAAAAATTACTAAGTGTCAGGAATGAACCATAAATAGGCCTTAGAGAAAAATCATTGCCCCCAGATGCCCGCGACACCCAAATAACAAACATAACCAAAGATGAAAGCGGCTATTCCATCATTTCATTAATCACAGGTCATGCCACTGGCTGGTGCAGAGTGGCTGGTAGGTCCCGCTCCAGTCCCAGCCAGTGTCACCCCTGATTCCACCATGACAAGGATGCAAGCTCCTGAGTCACTGGGGAGACAGGCTACAGGGCTGGTGACCACTTCCTGCACCTCCTTGGTGCTATTCCAGACATTTCTTGTGGGATTAATGGCTCCAACGGACCTTCTGAGGTTCAACACTCAACCCTCAGCAAGTGGTCACAATCTCTCACTTGGAAGGGACTTCAGAGGTCACACAATCCAGGCCCTTACAGGATCATAACACCACTCAGTAAGAAGAAGTAATAAGAGTGGTCGGCATGCAGCACACACGTTGTATGTATCAGGCACCGTGGTGAGCTCTTTCTAAGGCGCCTCTCACCTCATCCTCAAAACAGGTGCATTTCTGACCCCCATTTCACCCTTTGGTTTTTCACCTGTGTTTAGGGAGGTAGCGAAGCTTTGCTTTTGTCTTGGGCTGTTTATTAGTTGGACACTACAGGCTTCTGGGGTGCAGGGAGGTAAAGACATTCACCCGGAGCCCCACAGACTGGAGGTGGCGGTGGGGATGCGAGCCCGGCTCTGTGAATCTGCCCTCCCGGCCCCAGGTTCACTCAGAGAGGCAGGGAAGGAGCCACAAGTCACAGGTCAGCAGAAACAGCATGGTTTCTGGCACTGTCTCTGGCTTCCGGTAGTTTCCCCATGAGGTGCTGAGCTGAGCATGCCCGCCCTGACATTGCTGATGGCGGTCATCTAGCCCCTCACGTGGCCACTTCCAGTGACGGGGTCTCATCACCTCCCTAGGAGGCCCATTCTCACGGCGTGCTCTCTGCCTCTGAGCTGAAATACGCAAAACTTCCCCACTGACCCCACTTTTCCAGAGAGCAAAGCTAACTCTTCTTACCCACGATGGCCTTGCTGGGAGGATTTGCAAGGCGGCAACCAGAGCGATTCACTTCCACAGACTTTTGCTGTCCACCCATCAGGTGGATACGGAGTCCAGCAAGCCCTCATCCCTCATCTGACGGAAGGGAGGGAGGAGTGGGGAGGGGAGAGAGGGGGTGGAACCGGGAGGAGGTAGGGTTAGAAGGCAGAGGAAGAAGCAGATGATTGCCTGGGAGAGGCAGGAATGTGGCAGAGCCTAAGGGAGGAGCAGGAGGTGGGCTGGCATCAGTGCCCAGTGCCCCCAAGATCATCAGGGTCTCGCCTTCTCCTGAATCGCGCTCACTGGCCAGCAAATGCACCCGGTCTTGCATTAAAAGGCTGCCTCGACATCGCGTACATGGGTCACCTTTCTGTCTCTGCTTCTTGCTAGCCAAACTTCCCAAAGGGATGGTGGCCCAGGCACTGTCTCCACGGCCTGCCCTCTGGCATCTCAGGTGGCTGTTCCCTACCTCGCCACCAAGCTGCTCTCACCAAATGGCTGGCCCCCTCCCCTTCCCCTCTTCTTAGCTGGCTCTCTGCATTTGTCCACGTGGAAGCTCCCTCCTTGAATACTCTCTCCCCAGCTTTTCTCGGTCTCTCTAGGAACTCCCGGCTCAGGCTCTCCTGTCCTCTGCTGGCTTTGCTCTGCTCTCCTGGGTATTGGGGTCCTGCAGGGCTCTCCACCTGGGCTCAGCTTCTCCCTCTCCTTGTCATTCACTCCCTAGGCTTTAAATATCCTCTGCGAATCAATGCCATCGAATCGTTCTTTCCAGGCCCCACTGCTTTTTTGCCACTGGGGTGTCTCATTAGCATCTCAAAGAGCCTGTTAGAAATGGATCTCGGGGTCTTCCTTTCCTGATTCTGCTTCCCTGATGTCCTAACCATTTAAATAAATTATATCTCCACCCTCCTAGTTGCTCCTGCCAGAAGTCTGAGAGCCACTGTTGAAACTCCTCTCCCACAGTCCCTGCCTCCCCACAACACCCCAAGAACTTTACACCCTGCACCCACCCCCACCATCCCCCCAACCCCCGAGCCTGCAAGGCCATAGCTCCCCTGGACCCCGATGCAGCCTCCCGCTGGTCTCCCCACTTCCAACACCGCATCCAGGATGACCTTTTAGAAACACGAGTCAAGCCGCGTATTCCTGCTTTAAGCTCTTCAGAACAAATCTACATCCTTAACGTGCTGTGAGCACGCAGTAAGATCCAGGTAGGATCCAGCCCCTTCCTGCCTCTGGGGCTGGGCTGCCCCTCGAGCCGGCGAACCCCCCTCTGCTGGAACACCCTTTCCCTCAGCCCCTCCCTGGTTGCCACTTAGATCTCGGCTCCAGTGTTACTTTTCCTGACAGATCTCCCTGACCCACCTCCTAATATATATTAGGTCTTCTCTGCTATCCTTCTTAAAACTTAGTCATCTTATTTCCTAGAACTCAACACAACATTTAATTACACGTTTATTTCTGTATTTCTGAGTTTAATGTCTACCTGTCTCTGCTACCGTGCTGTCCAGGGCATGGGGCCTGGGGGGGAGGTCTATCCTATTGGTCACTGCACCTGCTGTCCCCACCTGTGCCTGGCAGGTGGTAGGTGCTCACAGGCCATTAGTTGACTAACTGAATGAAATCTATAGGCATAAAGATACGGAAGCCACAGATGAATGGATAAAGAAGATGTGGTGTATATATTTATAATGGAATATTACTCAGCCATAAAAAAGTGAAATTTTGCCATTTGCAGCAACATGGATGGACTTGGAGGGCATTATGCTAAGTGAAATAAGTCAGACCGAGAAAGACAAATATTGCATGATATCACTTATATGGGGAATCTAAAAAATACATCAAATTAGTGAATACAGTATAACAAAAAAGGAGCAGACTCACAGACACAGAAAACAAACTAGTGGTCACCAGTGGGGGCAGGGCAGGGAGGCAACGGAGGGATGGGGGAGTAGAGGTACAAACTATTGGGTGTAAGGTAGGCTCAAGGGTGGATTGTACAACATGGGGAACATATCCAGTTTTGAAATACCTGTAAATGAAAAGTAATCTTTAAAATCGTAAAAACTGTTTAATTTAAAATTTTTAATTAAAAAAAGAAAAGAAAAGAAATCTATAGGCGTAGCCTATGATACACAGTAGGTGT
Source organism: Lipotes vexillifer (assembly GCF_000442215.2). NCBI lineage: Eukaryota > Metazoa > Chordata > Mammalia > Artiodactyla > Lipotidae > Lipotes > Lipotes vexillifer. Next base: position 419,637 of record NW_006796211.1, read on the forward strand.
TTAGTAAATGTCAGTCTTCTCCCTTCCCACTGCTTGGGTCATTGATGTTATGAGCATGCTTTTAGCATCCACTTACGGCAGAAGGAACCCAGGCTTTACATCACACGTGTCTAAGGTCAAATCCACGGGCTGCCTCTTACATGGTGCTAGGTGACCTTGGCTCATTCACTTCACTTCCGGGAGCCTCATTTTCTACCTACCCTGTGTGGCTCTTAGATGGGTTCAGTGAGAGAATTTAGATGTAAGGGGCCCGGCCTGGCACATGGAAGAAACCCCATAAATCTGAGTTTCTTTTTCTTTCTTTCTCCCTCCCTCCCTTCCTCCCTCCATCCTTCCCTCCCTCCCTCCCTTCCTCCCTCCACCCTTCCCTCCCTCCCTCC
>NW_006796211.1:426942-429486 GCF_000442215.2 Lipotes vexillifer
CATTAGTTGACTAACTGAATGAAATCTATAGGCATAAAGATACGGAAGCCACAGATGAATGGATAAAGAAGATGTGGTGTATATATTTATAATGGAATATTACTCAGCCATAAAAAAGTGAAATTTTGCCATTTGCAGCAACATGGATGGACTTGGAGGGCATTATGCTAAGTGAAATAAGTCAGACCGAGAAAGACAAATATTGCATGATATCACTTATATGGGGAATCTAAAAAATACATCAAATTAGTGAATACAGTATAACAAAAAAGGAGCAGACTCACAGACACAGAAAACAAACTAGTGGTCACCAGTGGGGGCAGGGCAGGGAGGCAACGGAGGGATGGGGGAGTAGAGGTACAAACTATTGGGTGTAAGGTAGGCTCAAGGGTGGATTGTACAACATGGGGAACATATCCAGTTTTGAAATACCTGTAAATGAAAAGTAATCTTTAAAATCGTAAAAACTGTTTAATTTAAAATTTTTAATTAAAAAAAGAAAAGAAAAGAAATCTATAGGCGTAGCCTATGATACACAGTAGGTGTTTAGTAAATGTCAGTCTTCTCCCTTCCCACTGCTTGGGTCATTGATGTTATGAGCATGCTTTTAGCATCCACTTACGGCAGAAGGAACCCAGGCTTTACATCACACGTGTCTAAGGTCAAATCCACGGGCTGCCTCTTACATGGTGCTAGGTGACCTTGGCTCATTCACTTCACTTCCGGGAGCCTCATTTTCTACCTACCCTGTGTGGCTCTTAGATGGGTTCAGTGAGAGAATTTAGATGTAAGGGGCCCGGCCTGGCACATGGAAGAAACCCCATAAATCTGAGTTTCTTTTTCTTTCTTTCTCCCTCCCTCCCTTCCTCCCTCCATCCTTCCCTCCCTCCCTCCCTTCCTTCCTTTCTCTCTCTCTCTTTCTTTCCTTCTTTTGGCCGCACCTTACACCTTGTGGGATCTTAGTTCCCCCACTGAGGATTGAACCCGGGCCACAGCAGTGAAAGGGCTGAGTCCTAACCACTGGACCACCAGGCAATTCCCAAGAGCTTCTTTCTTTATTATCTTTAGGTAATCAGAGAGGCCATCCCTGGCAGATAAACAGTCTGCTGCCCTGGAGGGCAGAGGCTCAGAATCTTCATCCCATTGTAGTCCTTTGTTTCCAGAAAATAGGCAATTTGGGGGAAGTTAGGCTGCCCTAACTCACCCACCAAATGCAGCCCTCTTCCCTGCTCCCCATCCTTGCCCTCCAGTTAACTGGCTGTACGTTCTAGAAGTCCAGAGTCAGGAGCCTTGGGGGTGGGGTGGGGGTGCCTGTCCTCAAGAAGAGGCCCCTCTGAGGAGCTCTGAGAAGCCGGCCTGTCACTTGGAGAGGTGATGGGAGGCAGATGAGTGTCAAAAAAAGACAGAGAAGTGGGTTTCAACTTGACTTATATTAAGAATGTCACTTTAGAGCACAAATGAGAGAGAAGAGAAATGCTCTTTTATGTGGGAGTTTATTTTTGTCACTTTGTCAGAGAGAAATTGCAGCCCTGAGGGCACTGGAGCTGCACAGAATTACCCAAAACATTAACATGCAAATTGCCTTCTTTGGAGAAGGTAATTTTATTAGCCCACGAACATATTTCTGTCACTGTACTCATGCTTGGGAACGGTGCCGTTTTGGGGGCCAGTTGGGGCCACCGCAAATGGAGAATTAGGGAGAGTCCTGAACTTGGTTAGGATTCTATTACCTCCTCTTCTTGAGACCATGCCTAGGACACGCTGCAGTGTTGCAGCTGGTTACCATGGGTGTACCTAGTGTAGATGGCAAGTGACTTGTTCAAGATCATACAGCATCCATGGCAGAAGAGGCAGATCTGAGGTCGTGTGTGCCCTGTGTTTTAGGTAACCAGGCGGTCAACAGGGGATCATTAGGGGTCTTGGAAGTGGCCACTCTGAGAATAAGAAGCGGTGACATTCCATCCAAGCCCTCATTCATTCGTTCACTCACTCATTCGTTCACCAAGGTTTCACTGTGCTAGGCCCTGGGCCCCAGATATGAATCAGGCACGGGCATCAGCATCCCCAGGGGCAGGTGGGAAGGGGACACAGACAGACACAAACACTTATAATCCAGTAAGGTAAGACCTGCCGGGGGTGTGCCTAGAACCAACAACACAGAAGAGAATGTGACTGGCAGGGCGAGGGGCCTGGAAGCTTCACGAAGGAGGGTCTTGCATGTGACTGGTACAGGTTCTCAAAGACCATTGGAGTCTGAAGACAGAATTTTGGCTCTACCACCCATCAGCTGGGTGACCCTGGGCACATTACTTAACTTCTCTGAGCTTCATCTCTCTTCTCTGTAACCAGGCAGTCAGGGAAGGGGGTTACAGGCAGGGAGGTAAGCACGAACAGAGGCACGGAAGGAAGCACATTGGTCTGGTCCCTGCGGAGTAGCGTGTGTAGCTGCTGCCCAGCGTGTGTGGGAGAAGAGCGGGTCTGGCATTGGGGCGGCTGGGGTCTGGCATGGGGGGCTGGGGTCTGGCATTGGGGGGGCTGGGGTCT
>NW_006796211.1:430553-446777 GCF_000442215.2 Lipotes vexillifer
TGGGGTCTGGCATTGGGGGGCTGGGGTCTGGCATGGGCGGCTGGGGTCTGGCATGGGGGGCTGGGGTCTGGCATTGGGCGGCTGGGGTCTGGCATTGGGCGGCTGGGGTCCTGGCATGGGGGGCTGGGGTCTGGCATTGGGCGGCTGGGGTCTGGCATTGGGCGGCTGGGGTTGCAGGGATGGAGAGGAGGTTGGCCGGGCCCATCTCACAGGCTAAAGAGCTCAGATTTTATCCTGCAGGTGGCAAGCATCCCTGCCAGGCCTGTTCAGAACAGAACCACGTTCCCTGGAGACTTCAGGAGGGAGGGGGCTCCCCAGGCCCTGGAGTGCCAAAATGACAGAAGGTTGCATGAGGCTGAGCTTATATAAGGCTTGCTCCTCCTCCAGACGTGATCAGTGGGGAAGTGTGGGCGGAGACAACCACCTGCTACCAAGAAGAAAGCACCTTAGTCATGTAAGGTCTCACCGAACACTTCAGGAGCGCACCTTTCCCAGGAGGCTGCTATCCCTCACCCTGAGTTGATTGGCAGCTACATCATATGACCGTGGTGGGGCTCGGGTAAGTGCTTCCACCGCCCCAGGAGCTGTCTTTTAGGAAAGCTGAAGGGAAAATGTGGCCATTTCAAGCACACAGAGAGCTATTGTGGAGATTCTGAGCCGGCACACTCCACCTCAGGGTTTCTTAACCTTGACGCTTTTCAGATTTGGGGCCAGAAAATTCTATGTTGGCGGAGCGGGGAGTGTCCTATGCATTACAGGATGTTTAAAGCATCCCTGACCTCTACCCACTAGATGCCAATAGCAACATCCCTCTTTCCTTCCCCAGTTGTGACAACAAAAAACGTCTCCAGGCATGCCCAAATGTCCCCGGGGGAAAGCTGGGGGGGGGGGGGGGTGTCACCTCCAGTTGAGAACCACTGGTCTATCCAGACCTCAGGGAAGACTGATGGCAGTCAAGGATGCCTGACCACTAGAAGTCTCCTAAGTCTGGCGGTGAGATGCAGAGCACCCCAAGGGCATGGTATCTGCCTTCTCCCCTCTCCCCTGGGGCAAAGGATGGAGCAGAGTGCAGGTTTTATCATGTGACTGTGCACTATTTCGAAAAGAAATGTGTCTAAATTACTCCTAGAAAGACCTAAGAAAGGGAGCAAAGTGAGGAGGTAGAAAGCCAATGGACAGCAGCAAGTTCAGGGTCTCAGTGCTCCTCATCTGTAAAGCAAGGGGGTTGAATAGATGATCTCTAAGGCCTCTCCAGTTTTAAAGGCTATGATTCCACACCAGTAAGATGAGCAGCACACCTTAAAGGATGCTACCAGTGAATATTGAAGCTGGCCCCAAGTGAGAGATGATAGACTCTGGGCTGGATAAGGTTTCGTCTTGGGTTACTTTTCTTGCTTAGAGACAGAGAACTGATTAAGTGGCTCATGAGGTTGTCACTTCACTCTCAGGTTAAATGATTAAGCCCAGATTTCACCAGGAATTCCATGGAAAATCTCTGAAAGGGCCTGTATGGTAAACACTTCTGGAATGCTTGTGACTGGTACAGGTTCTCAAAGACCATTGGAGTCTGAAGACAGAATTTTGGCTCTACCACCCATCAGCTGGGTGACCCTGGGCACATTACTTAACTTCTTTGAGCTTCATCTCTCTTCTCTGTAACCAGGTTGGTGTGAAAAGTGCAAATGCATAAAGAGGACTTGCAGTTTCAGCTCTGACACATAAAGAGCTTGGAAGTCATCACTCCCATCCTCACAATAAGAAAAAAAGATGAGCAAACTGGAAATCGATGGTTTTTCTTACATCCGTCAGAGAAATAAGGTCACAGGGCAAACTGTCACCCTAAAAACTGGACAGACAAGTGAATATGGAGAATCACAGCTGAGGTCAGCTTACTGGGAGCAGAAGTTGCTAGAGCCAGTAACTGGTAGGAGCACTTAATTGGTGATTCAAGAATTGCTGGAGGCTGACTACGGACTAGATTGGGAGTTAGAAATTCCTGGGGGCTCAGTTTTAGGGGGTCCCCCACACTTTACCTCCACAACCCAACCAGGTTCTAAAGGTGACTATAGGAGAAAAATCCCTCTTGCTTCAGGCAGGGATGAGGGGAAGGTAATCATTTTGAAATATGCCCAGAGTGTTCTCCATAACAAAGGCCTGCCCTCAAGGGGAACTGCTTTACCAGAGGCTTATCTGACCTGAGGGAAGGGCAATTAGACAACTCCAGCTTCTCTCTTCCTGGAAAGACAACTCCAGGCTCTCTCTTCTTTCTCACATAAGGAAAGAAAAAAAAAAGGCTAAGAAACACTTCTGAACATCACAGTCCAAGTACTCAAGCCCACTGAGAAACTGAAATTTAACCATAAGATTATCAAATGCTTTCTCTCCCCAGCAAATTACCACCACATCAACAGGGCTCCAATATTACAACAGTGGATACAACCGAGAGGTGCAAAACAATTTAAGAAGGATTGTTTAAGGAAACCCAAAGACAATTGGGGGTTGAAAATAAAACCAAGGAAACTGAAGCCTCTGGTACCTACAGCTGCAGCAAACATTAAATACAGCCCAGCTCCCAGCCAGGTTAACATAAAACCTCACACTTAAAGCCTGATTGCCTCAGTTCTTAGTACCTGATATATCATGTCCAGCTTTCAATCCAAAATTACAACACCTGCTAAAAGATGAGAAAAAACATGGTCTGAAGAGACAAAGTAAGCATCAAAATCAGACTCAGATATGAAACAGACGTTGGAATTATCTGACAGAGAATTAAAAATAATGATGATTAATATATTAAGGGCTCTGATGGAAAAATTAGGCAACATTCAAGAACAGATGGGCAATGTAAGGAGAGAGATGGATACTCTAAGAAAGAATCAAAAGGAAATGCTAGAAATTAAAAACACCATAACCGAAATAAAGAAAGCTCTCAATGGGCTCAGAAACAGACTAGACATAGCTAAGGAAAGAATCAGTGAGCCTGAAGACAGTCAATAGAAATGTCACAAACTTGAAACTGAGCAGGACCCTGTGGGGCCCCTGGGCATGGAAGCATTTCCATCCCCTGTTTCTTGTTTGTAGGGAATAGACTCCATGACCTTCCCTGAGTCCCAAAGGGCAGATTCAAACAGTTGTTAATCAGGGAAGGGAGGGGATGCAGAGACAAGGGAGGAGCAGCAAGGAAACAATAGTGTAGCCTTGGGGCAGGGTCCTCATTCTGCCTCAAGGGATACACATAAAAATATATTTAAGCTCTTCTGCAGAACTAAAACCCCCACCAAATGGAAGATGCTAACTACTTGATGAAGCTTTCTTCAGAGAGGATCAGGAAATCACCTGAGGCCAGATTAAAAAAATACAGGCCCTGCACACACACAGATCCTTATCAGCAATGCTGCCCTTGAACTACTGCTATAAAACTCCTCACCAAATTCCCCTGGGCTGGGACACAGAGTTTTTCAGGGCAAAAGCCCACTGTATCTCCCTTTGTCTGGCAAAACAATAAAGCTATTCTTTTCTACTACATCCAAAACTCTGTCTCCAAGATTTGGTTCAGCACCAGTGCACAGAGGTCGAGCTTTCAGCACCAAACTGAAATGAGAAGAGAAAAACGAATGAAAAACAAACAAACAAACCTGAGGGACTTCTCTCGTGGCACAGTGGTTAAGAATCTGCCTGCCAACGCAGGGCACGCGGGTTCAAGCCCTGGTCTGGGAAGATCCCACATGCCACGGAGCAACAAAGCCCGTGTTCCACAACTACTGAGCCTGTGCTCTAAAGCTCACGAGCCACAACTAGAGCCCGTGTGCCACAACTACTGAAGCCCGCATGCCTAGAGCCCGTGCTCTGCAGCAAGAGAAGCCACCACAATGAGAAGCCCACGCACTGCAATGAAGAGTAGCCCCCACCCACCACAACTGGAGAAAGCCCGCGCACAGCAACGAGGACCCCATGCAGCCATAAATAAATAAATTAATTAATTTAATAAAATAACGAAAAAACCCTGAATGTCCAGGAACAGCGTCTTTGGACAACCTAGAAGAAATGGATAAATTCATAGAAACAAACAACCTACCAAGACTTAGTCAAGATGAAATAGATAATCTGAACAGACCAATTACTAGCAGGGAGATTGAATCAGTAATCAAAAACCTTCTAACAAACAAAAGTCCAGGACCAGATGGCTTCACAGGCAAATTCTATCAAACATTTAGGGAGAGCTAACACCTTCTCAAACTCTTCCAAAAAATAGGAGATGAGGGAGCTCTTCCAAACTCATTTTATGAGGCCAGCATTATCCTGATACCAAAATCAGACAAGGATGCCACAAGAAAAAAAAGTATAGGCTAATACCCCTGATGAACATAGATGCAAAAATCCTCAACAAAATATTAGCAAACTGAATTCAACAATACATTAAAAGGATCATACACTATGATCAAGTGAGATTTATTCCAGGAATACAAAGGATGGCTCACCATCTGCAAATCAGTCAATGTTGTATACCACATTAATAAAATGAAGGATAAAAATCATATGATTATCTCAATAGATGCAGAAAAAGCATTTGACAAAGTGCAACATCCATTTATGATAAAAGAAACTCTCAACAAATCAGGTATAGAGAGAAGATACCTCAACAGAATAAAGGTCATATATGACAAGCCCTCAGCTAACATCATACTCAATGGTGAGAAGCTGAAAGCTTTTCCTCTAAGGCCAGGAGCAAGACAAAGATGTCCACTCTTACCAATTTAATTCAACATAGTATTGGAAGTCCTATCCAAAGCAATTAGGCAAGAAAAAGAAATAAAAGGAATCAAAATTGGAAAGGAAAAAGTAAGATTGTCACTATTTGCAGATGACATGATATTATACATGGAAAACCCTAAAGACTCCATCAAAAAACTGCTAGAACTAATAAACGAATTCAGTTAAGTTACAGGATACAAAATCAATACACAACAATCTGTTGCTTTCTATACACTAATAACAAACTATCAGAAAGAGAAACTAAGAAAACAATCCCGTTTACAATTGCATCAAAAAGAATAAAATACTCAGGAATAAATTTAACCAAGGAGTTGAAAGATCTGTATATTGAAAACTGTAAGGTATCAATGAAAGAAGTTGAAGACAAATGAATGCAAAAATATTCTGTACTCATGGACTGGAATAATTAATATTGTTAAAATGTCCATACTACCCAAAGCAATATACAGATTCAATGCAATCTGTATCAAAATCCCAATGACATTTCCCACAGAAATAGAACAAGCAATCCTAAAATTTGTATGGAACCAAAAATGACTCTAAGTAGCCAAAGCAATCTTGAGAAAGAAGAACAAAGCTGTGCGCATCACACTTCCTGATTTCAAACTATATTACAAAGCTATAGCAGTGAAAACTCTATGGTGTTGGGATAAAAATGGACACATAGATCAATGGAACAGAAGAGAGAGTCCAGAAATAAACCCATGCATATATGGTCAATTAATTTACAACAGAAGAGTAGAGAATATACAATGGGGAAAGGACAGTTTCTTCAAGAAATGGTGTTGGGAAAATTGGACGGCCACGTGCAAAAGAATGAAACTGGACCACCATCTAACACCATACACAAAAATTAACTCAAAATGAATTAAAGACTCGAAACTAAGACCTGAAACCATTAAACTCCTAGAAGAAAACATAGGCAGTAAGCTCCTTGATATAGGTCTTGGCTATAGCTTTTTAATCTGACACCAAAAGCAGAAATGAACATCAAATTAAAAAGTCTCCTTTGCACAGCAAAGGAAACCACCAACAAAATGAAAAGGCAGCCTACTGAATGGGAGAAGATAACTTCAAATTATATATCTGGTAAGGGGCTAATATTCAAAACATATAAAGAACTCATGGCAAAAAATTTCAAACAATCTGATTTAAAAATGGGCAGAAGATCTGAATAGACATTTGTCCAAAGAAGCCAACAGGTATCTGAAAAGATGTGCAACGTCATTAATCATCAGGGAAATGCAAATCAAAACCACAATGAGACAGCACCTCATGCCTATTAGAATGGCTACTATCAAAAAGATAAGAAATAATGAATGTTGGCAAGAATATGGAGAAAAGGGAACCCTTGTGCCCTGTTGGTGGGAATGTAAAATGGTGCAGCCATTGTGGAAAACAGTATGGAGGCTCCATAAAAGATTAAAAATAGAACTATAATATGATCCAGCAATTCCACTTCTGGGTATTTATCTGAAGAAAATGAAAATATTAACTTGAAAAGATATATGCACTCCCATGTTCATTACAGCATTATTTACAATAGCCGAGATATGGACACAACCTAAGTGTCCTCTGATGGATGACTGGATAAAGACATTGTAATATGACTATTATTCAGCAATAAAAGAGAATGAAATTGTACCATTTGCAACAACATGGATGGAGCTCAAGGGCATTATGCTAAGTGAAATAAGACAGAACAGAGAAAGACAAATACTGTGCATCTCTCTTATAGATGGAATCTAAAACAAAAACAAAAAACAAATTAAAAAAACCAACCCAAGTTCGTAGATAACAGAGAACAAATTGGTGGTTGCCAAAGGTGGGGGGGCTGGTGGGGGAGAAATGGGTGAACTGTTTTTGTTTTTTAGTATAAATAAATTGAATTTTTTAAAAAAGAATAAAGTAAAGGAGAATGTCTTGGGACAGTGGGACAATACAAAAGGCTTGAAATACAATGGGAAAACCAGAAGGAGAAAAAGGAAAGGAACAGAAGAGATACTTGAAGTAATAATGGCTGAGAATTTTCCAAAATTAATGAGACATCCAAACCACAGATCCAAGAAGCTCAGAGAATGACAAGCAGGAGAAATACCAAAAAATTGACACCTATACATATCATATTCAAACTGTAGAAAACCAGAGACAGAGAAAACCTTGACAGACGCCAGAGGGGAAAAACACCTTATCTATAGAGGAATAAGAAAAAAATTACATCAGCATCTCATCAGAAACCATGCAAGAAGAGAGAGGACTGAAATATCTTAAATGTTGAAAGAAAAATCCCATAAACCTAGAATTCTGTATCCACAGAAATTATCCTTCAAAGGTGAAGGAGAAATACTTTCTCGAACAAAAACTGAAGGAATTTGTTGCCCACAGACTTGCCTTGCAAGCAATGTTCAAAGAAGCTCTTCAGAGAGAAAGAAAATGATCTAGGTCAGAAACTCAGATCTACATAAAGAAAAGAAGAGCATCAGAAAAGGAATAAATGAAGGTAAAACAAATCTTTTTCATTTTTCTTATTCTTAACTGATCTAACATAACTGTTTGTTCAAAGTAATAATAGCAATAATGTGTTGGGTGATTATAGCTTAGGAATAAGTGAAATGAGTCACAGCAAAGTTATTAGGGAAGCGGGGAGGAAATGGGAGTACTCTTTTACAAGGAACTTGCACTCTCTGGGAAGTTGTATCGCACTATTTGAAAATGGGCTTATTAGCTGAAAAAGTACACTGCAAACTCTAGGACAACCACTGATTTTTTTAATTTAATTTAATTTTTTTTTGCGGTACGCAGGGCTCCCACTGTTGTGGCCTCTCCCGTTGCGGAGCACAGGCTCCGGACGCGCAAGCTCAGCGGCCATGGCTCATGGGCCCAGCCGCTCCACAGCATGTGGGATTTTCCCGGACCGGGGCACAAACCCGTGTCCCCTGCATCCGCAGGCGGACTCTCAACTACCGCGCCACCAGGGAAGCCCCAACCACTGATTTTTAAAGAAGTATAACTGATATATTAAGAGAGAAAATGAAATCATATAAAATGCTCAATTAAAACCAGAGAAGGCAGAAAAAGAGGGGAAGATAAAAAAGAAACAAAGAACAAGGGAAATAAATGGAAAGCAGTTACTAACATGGTAAATAGTAATCCAGCTATAGCAATAATCACTTTAAATGTGAATGGTTTAAATGTAGTAATTAAAAGACAGAGATTGTTAGAGGGGATTTAAAAAAGCAAAATCCAACTATACATTGTTTACAAGAAACCCTCTTTAAACATAAAGACATAGATAAAAAGTAAAGGGATGGAGAAAGATATATCATGCTAACACTAACTAAAAAAAAAAAACCTGGAGTAGCTATATTAATTTCAGACAATGCAGACTGCAGAACAAAGAAAACTATCAGGGATAAAGGGGGGCACTATTTAATGATAAAGGGGTCAATTCTCCAAGAAGATAACAATCCTTATCATGTATGTAGCTAAAAACAGAGTGTCAAAATATGTGAGGTAAAACAGATAGAACTGCAAGGGGAAATAGACAAATCCACTATTATAGTTGGAGATTTCAACACCCCTCTATCAGTAATTGACAGATCCAGCAGGCAGAAAATTGGTAAGGATATAGTTTAACTGAACAGCACCATCAATCAACTGGATCTAATTGACATGTATAAAATACCTTATTCAACAAGAGCAGAATACACATTATTTTCAGTTCACACAGAACATTTACCAAGATAGACTATGTTCTCAGCCATAAAACATAACCTAACAAATTTAAAAGAACAGAAATCATACAAAGTATGCTCTCATACCACAGTGAAATTAAACTAAAGATCAATAACAGAAAGACAGCTGAAAATTCTCCACATATTTGGAGATTAAATAGCACATGTCTAAACAATACATGGGTCAAAAAATAAGTCTCAAGAGAAATTTAAAAATATTTTTAACTAAGTGAAAATGAAAATAGAACTTACTGAATTTTGTGGGAGGCAGTGAAAGTAGTGCTTAGAGGGACATTTAGAGCCTTGAATGCATATATTAAACAAAATGAAAGATCTTAAATCAATTATCTAAATTCCCATTTTAGGAAACTAGAAAGAGAAGAGCAAATTAAATCCAAAGTAAGCAGAAGAAAAGAAATAACAAAAACTAGAGCACAAATCAATGAAATTAAAAACAGGAAAGCAATAAAGAAAATCAATTAAGCCAAAAGCTGGCTCTATAAAAAGATCAATGAAACTGATAAACCTCTAGCCAGGCTAAGCAAGAAAAAAAGAGAGAAGATTACTAGACTACTAATTAGTAATTAAAATTACTAATATCAGAAATGAAAGACGGTTATCACTACTGATCCCATAGACATTAAAAGGATAATAAAGGAATATTATGAATAACTTTGTGTCCACAAATTTGATAACTTAGATGAAATGGACCAATTTCTCTTTTTTTTAAAATTAATTAATTAATTTATTTTTGGCTGTGTTGGGTCTTCATTGCTGTGTGTGGGCTTTCTCTAAGTTGTGGTGAGTGGGGGCTGCTCTTTGCTGCGGTGCACGGGCTTCTCATTGCGGTGGCTTCTCTTGTTGTGGAGCATGGGCTCTAGGCATGTGGGCTCAGTAGTTGTGGCTCGCGGGCTCTAGAGCACAGGCTCAGTAGTTGTGGCATATGGGCTTGGTTGCTCCGCGGCATGTGGGATCTTCCCAGACCAGGGCTCGAACCCATGTCCCCTGCCACTGGCAGGGGGGTTCTTAACCACTGTGCCACCAGGGAAGTCCTGGACCAATTTCTTGAAAGACACAATTCAACAAAACTCACACAAAGAGAAACAATTAATCTGAATAGGCTTATATCTATTAAAGAAATTAAATCAATAATTAATAACCTCCTAAAAAAGAAAACACTAGGCCCTGATGGTTTCACTGATAAATTCTACTAAACATTTAAGAAATAAATGATACCAATTCTCTACAATCTCTTACAGAATATAGAAGCAGAGGGAATATGTTCTAACTCATTTTATGAGGTCAACATTACCCCAACACTAGATAACGGCATTACTAGAAAGGTAAAACTCTGGACCAATATCTCTCATAAACACAGATGCAAAAATCCTCAACAAAATATTAGCAAGTGGAATCCAATAATGTATAAGAAGAATTATACACCACAACCAGTGAGATTTATTCCATATATGCAAGGCTGCCTCAACATTCAAAAATCAATTAATGTAATCTATCACATCAACAGGCTAAAGAAGAAAAATCATATGATCATGTCAATAGGTGCAGGAAAGGCATTTGACAAAATCCAACACTCATTCGTGATAAAAAAGAAAAAAGAAAAAAAAAACCCCTAAAACTCTATGCAAGCTGGGAACAGAGGGGAACTTTGTCCATTTGAGGAAGAATAGCTACAAAAACCCTACAGCTACCTTCATATTCAATGCTAAGAAAATAGGTGCTTTCCACCTAATATTGGGAACAGGACAAGGATGTCTCCTCTCACCACTCCTGTTCAACATTGCACTGGGAGTCTTAGTTAATTCAACAAGACAAGACAAAACAAGACAAGAAGAGAAAAGAAAAGGTATACCAAAAGAGTGGAATGGTAGAAATAAAACTGCCTTTATTCTCAAATGACACGGCTGTCAATGTAGAAAATCCCAATAAATTGGCAAACTTCTGGAACTAAGTGATTATAGCAACATTGTAGGGTACAAGGTTATTATATAATAGTCAACTGCTTTCCTATATTCCAGCAATGAACACTTGGAATTTTAAATTAAAAACACAACACCATTTATATTAGCACCCAAGTAAAGTAAAATAAAATAAAATACTTCGGTATAAATCTAACAGAACATATGGAAGATACATATGAAGAAAACTAAGAAACCTGAATGACAAAAATAAAAGATCTAAATAAATGGAGAGATATTTCATGTTCATGGACAGGAAGACTCAATATTGTTAAGATGGTAGTTCTTCCCAACTCAATCTATAGATTCAACACAATCCAAATTAAAATCCCAGCAAGTTATTTGGTGAATATTTGACCAGCTGATTCTAAAATTTATATGGGAAAGGCAAAAGACCAGAATAGCCAACACAATCTTAAAGAAGAACATAGAGGACTGACACTACCCATCTTCAAAACTTACTATAGTTACAGTAATCAAAACAACACGGTATTAGTGAAAGAACAGACAACTAGATCAATGGAACAGAATACAGGGCCCAGAAATAGACTCACACAAATATAATCAACTGGTCTTTGACAAAGGAACAAAGGAAATTCAATGGAGAAAGGACAGTCTTTTCAACAAATGGTGTTGGAACAAGTGGACATCCATATTTAAAAGAAAAAAAAAAAAAGAATCTAGACACAGACCTTGCACCTTTCACAAAAATTAACCCAAAATAGATCATAGACATAAATGTAAAATGCAAAACTATACGAGTTTTAGAAGATAACAGGAGAAAACCTAGGGGACCTTGGATTTGGCTATGAAGTTTTAGACACAACACCGAAAGCAAAATCCCTGAAAGAAAAAAATTGATGTTAGACCTTATTAAAATTAAAAATTTCTGCTCTGTACAGACACTGTTAAGAGAATGAAAAGACAAGCCACATAAACTGGGAGAAAATATTTGCAAAAGACATACTTGATAAAAGACTTGTATCCAAAATATACAAAGAACTCTTAAAACTCAACAATAAGAAAAAAAAGTGGGCAAAGATCTGGACATCTCATCAAAGAAGATATACAAATGGCAAATAAGCATATGAAAAGATGCTCGACATCATATGTCTTTAGGAAATTGCAAATTAAAACAATGTGGCATACCACTACACACCTATTACAATGGCTAAATTAAAAAAAACTGACAATACTAAGTGTTGTCAAGGATGTGGAGCAACAGGAACTCTCATTCATTGCTGGTGGGAGTGTGAAATGGTACAGCCATTTTGAAAGACAGTTTGGCAGTTTCTTAAAAAGCTAAACGTAGTCATACCATATGATCCAGCAATCACATCTGTAGGTATTTGCCCATTTTGAAAACGTATGTCCACAAAAAAAAAACTGCACACAAATGTTTATAGCAGCTTTATTCATAATTGTCAAAAATTGTACACAACAAAGATGTCCTTAAATAGGTGAATGGATTAACAAACTGTGGCATATCCATTCAATGGACTTTTACTCACAGATAAAAAGAAATGAGCTATCAAGCCACAAAAAGACATGGAGGACCTTTAAATGCACATTGCTAAGTGAAAGAAGCCAGTACTGAAAAGGCTGCATACTGTACGATTCCAGCGATATGACATTCAGAAAAAAGCAAAACTATGAAGAGAGTAAACAGATCAGTGGATGCCCGGGATTCAGGGTGGGGGAGGATGAATAGGTGGGACACAGGGGATTTTTAGGGCAGTGAAAACATTCTGTATGGTACTGTACTGGATACATTACATTATGCAGTTGTCAAAACACATAGGATGTACAGCACAGGGTGAACTTTAAACTATGGACTTTAATTAATAATAATATATTAATATTTGTTTATTAACTAACAAATGTATACGAATGCAAGATACTATAGAGGAAAGAGCATGTGTTTGGGGAGTATATGGGAATTCTCTGTACTATCTGCTCAATTTTTCTGTAAATCTAAAACTGTTTCAAAGGGGTTTCCCTGGTGGCTCAGTGGTTAAGAATCCGCTGCTGATGCAGGGGATGTGGGTTTGAGCCCTGGTCCGGGAAGATCCCACATGCTGCAGAAGAAGTAAGCCCGTGAGCCACAACTACTGAGTCTGCACTTTAGAGTCCGCGAGCCACAACTACTGAGCCCACGTGCCACAACTACTGAAGCCCGCGCACCTAGAGCCTGTGCTCTGCAACAAGAGAAGGCCCCGCTCGTCACAGCTAGAGAAAGCCCGTGTGCAGCAATGAAGACCCAACACAGCCCAAAATAAATAAATTTATTAAAAAAAAAAACTTTTCCAAAAATATTGTCTATTAATTTTTAAAAATCCATAAATGTAGCTCATATTTGTGTCAATCACCAGCAGTCACATTAAGGGGCAGCATGTTGGAGAAGATGTAGTTAGAAGACGTGGGTCCTTGTCCAAGCACTGCTGTTTACTAGCGAGGTGCCTTTGGAGGTGGCCCCAACCAGTCTAATTCTCATTTCCTCAACTCTAAATAGCGGTGCTGTGAGGAGTGTCAAGGGCAGAGCTTTGTAGCAGTAAAGCCTGTGTGACCCTGTATCCTGACTCCTTGGTAGTAGAGGAGCAGATGGGGGGAGGGGCTGCGGAGGATGCGTCTGTCATTGGTCACGTCTCCCGATGGTCTTACCAAACACAGCTCCGCCCACCTTATGGATGCCTCAGCCTGGGGATATTTGGGGATTGGCAGTAGTCCTTCCATCTTTACTCATCAGTGTTGTCACTTCCTGAGGCTGCACAAGATGGAGGCTAGAGACCGGTTCCTGCTCTGTCCCTGACCCCTCTTTACCACTCTGAGCCTCGGTTTCCTCCTCCCTGAGTGGGGTTGTGGGAACAAGACCACGCTCAGGGGGAGTGTGAGCTTTCAGTGCACAAGTGGATTGGAAGACTTTTGTAATCTGAAAGCACGCACACATGTCAAGAAGGACAATGGTGGTTAAAACAAAGTAAAAAAAGAGCCAAGGGTACACTTACTAACTAAAGCCTTACAACAACCCAAGGTGGATGTCACTGGCCTGTTTTAAAGGAAACTGTGGCTCTTGGAGCTGAAGTGCCCCCACCCCCGACCCTGGGCTCCAAGATGGGAGGTGCAAGGAACCAGACTCAGCCTGGCTGACTCGCTGGTTCATGGCTCATGCTTTTCCCACAACCTCCATCCTGCTGCTGCTGTTCCTGCAAGATCTGGGATGAAGAAAAGGAAATAGCTGCGTAAAAAAATTCATCCCACTTTTTTCCTTTTGTCTCTTTTTTGGGGCGTAGGACCAGACAACGGCGGAGATCCTGTTCCCATGCCCTGGAGGTGATGGACAGGAAGGTGACGATCAGGCGCTCCAATGAAGGGGCTGTGGCGGTGATCACACGTCTCCAGGTGACACTCGCCGAGGGGACAGTCATTACAGAAGGTGCAGCCTGCACGGCAGCAGCCCCAGATAAGCGTCTGTGCGGGAAGGGCGAGCTGGTATTTCTGTTAGCTCGCTTGCTTTTATTAAAAATAATTCTGACACTGACTATTTTGTAAGCGTGTAGGGCACACATCCAGGGAGGCCCATCTGACTTTGAGATAATTTCAAGGCTGAAGAACATCGCTCGTGCCAGACACGGTGCGAGGCACCGCGTGAAACCCGCCTCCTGTACCGAGGAGGGAGGGGGCCATCCATGTATATGTATAAGTGAGGCTTCGCTAAACCTTCCAAGTAAAAATACTTTTAAATATTTCAGTACGTTGTTAACCACATACATTTCAGTTGGGGCTCATTCCAGCTGAGGAAAGTAGAGGAGGCAGATGATTTGCATAAGTCGACTGAGGAAATTTGGTGAGAGACAGTAATGAGACTCAGACATCCACAGATGTCAGCTGATCGTCAGGGTCCTGTCCCTCGTCCATCCCGCACACGTTTGCTGAGCACCTACTATGGGCCAGGCACAGAGCTAGGCTTCGTTAAGGCAGGAACAGCTTGGCGTCATGGAGGTTAGTCTAGCTCAAGGGGCAGATGCCACACGCTCATTCCACAGTGTTCACTTCCCACTGTGATCGGTGTTGCCAAGGAGCAGGGCTGGATGCCCGTGGGAAGGGAGACCTGGTCCAGCCTGAGGGCGGCGCCTTGCGAGGAGGGCCTGGGCAGTGGTGTGTGAGGGGTGGGGGCTTCGGACAGAGGCAAGTGGCCCCGATGGAGGTCCTCTGAAGTGGCCGGCCACCTTGGCTGGAACGAGTGAGCGTGGGGCTAGTGACCGGAGGGGTGGCTGCACAGGGGGAAGGGTTCTCTCACTCGCTCCCCTGGAGTTGTAGTCGTGAGACCAGCGACTGCACGCGGCTGATGGTGGACTCCGGGTTGAGAGGTGATACAGGAGGAGGGCTGGGCGCCGCAGCCAGCCAAAGGCAGGAGCACCCACAGTGTGAGAGCAGACGTGCAGAGGAGAGGGGACAGCTGGTCTTTGGAGATCGTGGCACACGTGGAGAGAAACTGGCCCTGACTCTCCAGGCCCGGAAGCCCTGAAGCTGGCAGTGCTGCATTTATTGCTAAAGGTCCCCAGCTTCACAGTGTCCACCCCACACCCCTACTTTCCTTGAGTTGGACACATGGGTTCCGCTTCCCAGCCAACCCTCCAACAGTGCTGTGTAGGACAAAGGGGCAGGGCAGTGAGGATGGGGCAGCCAGGCCAAAGGTGGGTGAGGGCCGTCTTGGAGGGAAAGGAGGGGAGGCCCTGGCACTCTGTCGGCTCCGAGGGAAGGCCCGCTGCCACCACATCCCGTCCCTCCCACAGGCTGCGAGTGTCTCCAGGCAGGCGTTTCTTCCTGTCTGTTCCCAGCACCTGCAGAGCGCCTGGCACGAGTAGGTGCCCAGGAAGCATGTCCCGCGAGAGGGGTGCAGTCAGAGCCAGGTGATATCAACAGACGCAGCCCCTTCTTACTGAGCATTTCCTACTCAGACCCTGCTCTGAGCACTTTCTGCTTTGTCCCACTTCAGCCGTATCAATGTTCTTATGAAGTGGGCACCATTATTATCTCCCCTTTTCCGAAGATGACTGTGAGGCTCAGAGGAAGTTACATAACCTGCGGAGACGACACAGCTTGCAATTTACCGGTCTCAGATTTGAAGCCAGGTTTGTCTGATCCCAGAGCCCGTGGCTTTGGTTACACTGCCAGTCAAACCCAGGCAGCCCCACGAAGGCGGGCATGTAACTCAAGAGTTCTTCAAGCAGTGGAAGAAATGTTTCTTATTTTGGTCAAAGAGCCTACAGCACACATGAGACATTAAACTATGCCACTCTGATTTTTCCTCTGCAAGCAAGGTGTGGGCCGAACACACATACGTGGGTGTCGCATGTGTGCTCACGTGGGTGGGAAAGACTGTCCAGTCCATTTTCTTTCTTGCTTTGCAATCATGTTTCCATTGATTACTGGGAGGACCTCTAGTTTGTATTTTAAAACAGCAAAAAATCTGGCTGCGAAGTGAACAAAGCTGTTCTGAAGCCCCTAGCTGTCGGTTGTGGGTTAGATGGATCAGACACCTAGATGCTGGGCTCAAGTGTTCCCTTTTCAAGTGAAATGTTTGTCTCTCACAGATGATGTCAGTGATACTTCCTTTTTTTTTTTTTTGCGGTACGCGGGCCTCTCACTGTTGTGGCCTCTCCTGTTGCGGAGCACAGGCTCCGGACGCGCAGGCTCAGCGGCCATGGCTCACGGGCCCAGCCGCCCCGCGGCATGTGGGA
>NW_006796211.1:446924-460331 GCF_000442215.2 Lipotes vexillifer
CCTGCGTCCCCTGCATCGGCAGGCGGACTCTCAACCACTGCGCCACCAGGGAAGCCCGATACTGCCTTTTATTGCCTAATCTTGATGCTGTCCTAGTCTCTCGCCACAGAGAAGTGAATTCCACTCTGGGAAGAGTAGAGAGCAAAGTCTCAATGATAAGGAGGTGTTCATGAGTGCAATTTACATAACAAAACTGCCTCTTCACTGACAACTGTGTTTCTTCGTTTGGTTCTGGGCAATGAGAGGGCTACTACACCCCAAGTTTGCTGATAACACAAACAGATTTCTGTGCTCTGCTAGAAATTCTAGAATTGGAAACTGAAATCTTTTTTTTTTTTAAATGACAATTGACAATTACACTGGCCTGCTGCATAGTGTGAGACCGCATATTACGAAATTCCACCAAGCTCCTAAGTAGTCACTGGCATTTTAAGAGAGGAAGAGTCTATTTAGAGAGCGATGGGCATGGGATGCAGCTGAGGGCTCCTCAGGTGGAGAGAGGTGGCAAATGGGCTGGGTTTGGGGGAGAGCCATGTGCTAAACGCATGTGATCATCGAGTCCCAGCTTTTGCCTTGGGTCACGAGAGTCTGGGGATGCTTATTCCATTATTAAAAATAACTAATTCAAAAAGCTAACTAAATAGAGCAGGCTATGCATGGACCAGGATGGAAGTGTCTCATGAACCAAGGATTATGATTAACCCAGTTCTGTGCACCTGAGGTCCAATTTAAAAAAGCAATCAATAACGAGCCTATTTAAAAGGATGGTCTGAGATTTAGATTTCTAATATGTATGCTTTTTCTTACTGTTTTTTTTTTCCTCTCTAGTCTTTTTAAACACCACTTTTTCTTCTCCATTTCAATAGCAGGGTCTCCTCATGCAGGTCAAATGAAGGTTCATAAGGGCCTTGAGCATCGGGAATCTGGTTAACCCCCTTGGTGGGTACCAAAGTCTCATTAGGGCAGAAGGAAGGTCTGGGCTGGCTTCCAGAAAGGAAAGGTGCATCAGCACTTGGACACACTGGGGTTTGGGTCGGGGTGATGGTCTTATTCAAATGGGCTGGCATTTTACACTGGACAATAGGAAAGCAGAGGGAGACCCCTATAGACCACCGCTAGTATAAGCCATGGTTCTCACACTCAGAAGGCCCTGCTTTGGGGATGGGGGACATTTTTTATATTGGCATTCGTCTGCTCATCGAACATTCACTGGGCACCAAGTGAGATGCTTTTGCGTGCTCTGGTCGATGTGCCAGGCCCTCAGGGATACAGAACGAGTAGCGAGCGCCTTTTCTGGGTCGCCCACCATGCTAAGTGCTTTGCTTGTGTTCTCTCCTCACCCGCACGGCTCCCTCCTTTGTTGCTTCCCCCATGGGAGCTCTGGCCACCCCGTTACAACTTTCAACTGCGCATCCTTTTCATTTGTGTGGCTGGAGACGCTGGGTGTAATGGAAGGGCCAAGGATGAGCTCTGAAGGCAGGCCGTTCTTGGTTCAGATCCCAGGCTCCCCACTGTAAGGCTTGACACGCTTGCTTAAGTTCACCCCTTTGAGCCTCAGCTTTCCCATCTGTCAAATGGGAATAGCCAGCCTTATCTCACAGGGCTGCATGAGACTTAAATGAAGCAATTCATAACAAGCATCTTTGATTTCTGTCACATAGTAAATGTTCAGTACATAATCTCTATTATATTTTTTTCCTTGAGAATAGGGTCTGTAAAATAATTTCTCTTTATATTCCGGTAGGGCCCAATACCTGGAACACATTCATTACCTGTCTGTTGAATGAATGAATGAGTGAATGAACGAGTGAGTGCGTGCCCTTTGAGACTGAGAGCGCATGTTCTGCCGCTCTTCTGACTTCTTTCTTGCCAGCCCCACAGCCGCTCTAGGGCAGGTAAAGCTGCCCCAGCTCACGTGGACCCACACCTCCGACCAGGCCTTTACTTCTTCTGACATCCAGTAGCTTCCTGAATGGTCCTGAGCACGCGGCTGGCTTCAGAAACTCCTTCTCCTTGAGAATCAGAGGTGCTCAAGCAGCCTTCTCAGGAGGCATCTGGGCCCCGGCCTGCACCAGCTAAGACAGCAGTGGCCCCTGTGCCCATGGGCACAGACAGCCTTCTCATTCCTGGCTTTAATGCCCAGCCCTCACTGCCTGTAAGACCCCCCCACCCTGGACGCTATTATTTCCTTTTAGGAGTGATGGAAACAGGAGAACAGGAGTATAAGCTCCAAGGAGGAAGGGAGACAAGTGCGTGGACGAGGCACCGACTCCCACTCCAGTCCTGCCTTCCTTGTGCTCTGTGAATTGACCTTTCACCTCCCTGCCTCACGAGCCCCCATCCCCTCCTCATCACTCAGATGAACAAGCCCTGCTCGGTGTGGCCCTGGATTGGGGACAGCGTCCTGGGCCAGGAGGCAGGAGGCTTGAGTGCAAATCCAGCTTCTGCTACTCACTGGCTATGGGATTTCAGACAAGTCACTTTTGCTCTTGGAAACCTCAGAATCCTGCTCTGTAAAATGGGATCTGATCACCCACCTCGAAGGTCTGGTGTGAGAATTAGCAGTGATATTTGAACGTCGGAGGGGATCTCAAAATTGCAGTTACTACTAAGGATTGTTATTCCACACATTCAGGGGCTGAGGCAGGGCGGAAAGGCCTGGAAGGTCCCAGATTTGCACATCTGTATTTTCTAAAAATAAGTATTTTTCTCATCTCCTTGGCTTGCTCAGCAGAGAGACGCTGCAGACCCCAGAAAACCTCACCCGAGCCTGTACTGTGGGCAGCCCCTGTGGATTCCGCTGCTGGGGAGCAATTTAAGAGGCAAACAAAACATGAAAAGCTACTCAGAATTAACAATGGGGCCAGACGGTAATGCTAGTTTGAAGCAATAAAACATGATAAGTAGCTTCCTGCTGCTATTCCTGATCAATTTCAATATTTAATAATTCCACTGCCACCCCTGCCCCCTCATCTGGCCCCCTCCACAGGCTCCTGCAACGACGCCCCGCATTCGGCTCACAGAGCAAACACGTCTTCACTTTCTGAAGGCGTCAGCAGAAAGCAGGCGGCTCAACTGTCACATGAGCGCCCTCCGTCCTCGAGATGATAATTCATCTGCCTACTTCTAAGACGTTCCATCTCCAGCCTCTCCTCGTTGCCAGGGAAGGATGGAAGGGAGCTCCGACGGTGGAGATGTGATAGGAGCTCTTGCCTTGTCCAATCAGTGAGTATTAGTAGCCCCTGAGTTTTGCTTTTGAATTTAAGAAAGGGAAGCAGTAGGGAGCTGGGTGGTCATCTTACTCTGGGACCAGTAGCAGGAGGAAGCAACCGGAAGGGGAGGGTGGCAGCTTGGTGTTAAAGCTTCACCCACCAGCCGCGCCTCTGAGCCTCAATTTCCTTCTCTGTATGAAAGAGATAATCGTGTCTACCTCTGGGAGGATTCTAGCCCATGCTACACGTGTCAAGTGCCGGGCAGTGTGCTCAGCATGTAGGAAACACTCAAGACTGGCAGCTGGAAGCCTCATTACCAAATGTGAAACCACTTAGCAAACGATGCCCAAGTCCCGGCACCTGCAGGAAGGGCTGCTGGTCCCTGTGGGCAGGGAGCTCTAGCCCAGGGCAGAGCCGGGGTGCGGGGCAGGATCTGGCAGGGAGCACCCTGCTCGGGATTCTCCCCAAGGGGAGCCCACTGATAAGATGAACTGTCCACGAGGGCCCCACAGGCGTTCAGACCCTCCGACACAGGGCACCCCGGAGAGCTGGTGTTGCTGGCACCCTTTACGGAGGAGGAAATGGACAGGACGAGGTGAAACGGCTTCTCGTGCTTACATCGTAGGAAGTGGCATTGTCAGTTCTAAGCTGGGTCTCCCAACCCCCCTGATTTCAGGTCCTTGCCACCCTATTGCAGGAGAAAACTGCTCCCTGAGGCTCCCCCTCTTTCTGTGTCCTTTTTGCAGGGAGGCAGCCGAGTGGAGGGTGGCCCCCTTGAGCTGCAGTTTACTCAGCTGTGAAATGCGAACGTTAATACCTACTGCACTGGTTCACAGCAGAGACGTTTAATGAGGGAATATGCATGAGAGCCCGCTGTAATTTTGTGATGAGCTGAACAAATGTCAGGTATGGTTATTATTATGGCTTTTTAGAAAAAACCCCTCTGGGAGGAAAAAGATCGGAAATTCATCCACCGAAGGCGGATCCTTCTCACCGAATCCTTCACCAGCCCCACGTGATCTAGGGCATCAAGATCGAGCTCTTTCACGTGGCGTTCAAGGCCTCGACAGCTCCTGCAACCCCGTCTCTGCCTCTTCTCCTTTCCCACCTTGCTGCAGACCCTCCAGGCTACTTGGGGTGACCTGAGCCTTTCACGTGTGTCTCTGCCTAGACCAGGGAAACAGCCCTGAAGGAGGGGGCGTGTGCCACCCTGTCCCTCAGCTGATCCCACTCAGCTTCTGCAGGAAGTCTTCCTTGGCCCCCCCACCCCTTGCTCAGGAACTCCTCTGCTGAGCTTCCTGACAGCCTCTCTGTGCTTCCCTCCATCCTAGCATGCTTCACACTAGCTACTGCTATGTTCTCATCTGCCTCCCAACTCTAGAGCCAGTTCCTCCTGCGCCTGAAACAAGTGCTGTTCACTCCTGTCTATCCGGGGCCTGGCCCCGCTTATGCCCTGGAAATGTGTGGCGAGGGATGAACCAACCAACGAATAAGTGACTGTTTCCAACATAAATGGAATCAAAGCTTTAGGCAAAGGATTCCAGCAGTGGAATTAGGATTTGGGTGGGCACAGCCTTGGGAGCAGAAGTCAGGACGGTGCTCCTGAATTCAAACTCAGCTCCATCCCTCCAGTGAGGTCTAGAGCTGATAGTGTAAGCAAGCCTCCCAGGACAGACCCTACCCCTCCACCCCCTGTCCTCCACCTGCCTTCTGTTTGTAGAAAAACTTTAGCTTCCTAGGCCTTCCCCAAGTTCCAAAGAATACATTTAATCAAAGAAGTGAGAACATGCAGAAACAAAGGAAAACAGTCAAGCAAAACAGAATAATAATAGTTTAGTCATTAAACAAAGTCAAGGACCTTTATTTCCTCCTCAAGGGCTAGAGATAACATTCCGAGCCACGTCCTTTGAGCTGTTTTGCAGATACTGAAACCTCCACAGGTGGAAGAAATTAACTGCATGCTGCCCACAAGCAAGTAGACCCCAGACGGGTTGGAACCAGAAGGTCGATGACGTTGACTCCCGATGACCTCACCACCAACCAATCAGAAGAATGTCCACGAGCTGATCACACACCCTGCGACACCTCTCCCTCACCCTGCTTTTAAAAACCTTTCCCTGAAAGCCATTGGGGAGCTTGGGCCTTTTGAGCTGCCTGGACTCCTTGCTTGGCCCTGCAATAAATGCTGCCCTTTCCTTCACCACAACTCCGAGTCGGTAGACTGGCTTTACTGCACGCAGGCGGACAGACCCAAGTTTGGTTTGGTAACGATAGGATGACCTTCCTCCTTCCCCCACCTTGACCCTTAACAAGAAGAAACAGATAATGTACCACCCATCCCTCTCTGTCCTCCCACAGGACACGGCAGAGGCCAGCCATCAGGTACCTGAATCCCGCTGGTCCGCGGTCATGGAGTTCCATCTCCTCGTGATGTCAATGTAGAGGGTGTCCACGGCGGCCATAGACAAGCGGCTGCTGCTGAGCTTGCAGTTCCTGCAGAAGACAGGAGAGGACACGTCACCGCCAGATCCGACCCGTCCTGTCCCGTCTGGCTTCTGTGCTTTTGCCTGGGCTGTGTTCCCCACCTGGAAGGCCCTCCCTCCCCACAGCTGGAACTAGTGAAGGGTGAATGGCAGGGAACCACGGGAGAGCAGGCTGAAAATGTGAGTTGAGGTCAGATCCTGTGGGTTCCTGTAATGTGGTTCATTAGGGCTCTAAAGGGCTGGGAGGAGGAGGGACTTTAGGATGGCAAGTCTTGAGTTGAACCTGGGCCTCGGACAGACCAGGACTGAAATCCCGGCCCTGATGCCTTTTCTATCTGTATGGCTGTGGACCATTTACTTAAATCTTTGGTGCCTCTATTTGCTGGTCTCTTAAATGAAGATAATAACACCCACCCACACGGCTGTCGTGAAGAGGGGATGAGGCAGGGCATCCCAAGGCCCTGGCACCTGGTTGGGCCACGACAACTGTTGGTTCCCTTCCTGATCTCTCTCTACTTGCCCTCTTGCTCTCAGAGCTGCAACCATCTAGGCCCCTTCAGAGGCTGCCTGAGGCTGACCTTTCATTGAAGGCCCTGTCCATTCTGGAGGAATGGGGCTTGCTAGTCAGAGTGTCTGGGTGAAAGAATTTAGGCTCTCTGTTCAGAATGCAGGCAGCCCTCAGCTGGTCCAGAGACACTTCCCTCCTGAACCAGATCGCGCCGGGGAGGCGAGTCCCAAGACAGGCGGGACTTGCCCTGGGAATCCCGAAAGCTAGACCTTGGGACCAGCTGTCTGCTTGGCTGAACTACACTGCATGCTGCTTTCAACTTTCCAAATGTGTCCACATCCGTTGCCCCAGCTATGATAAAGTGGTTCTTTGGTTTCCCATTTGTCATCATCCCTTGCGTGAATAGCTCCCTTAGGAACCCGAGAAGTCGGGGATTGACTGGCAAGCAGGATTTGGGCATCCCAGAGGCCCCTCTCCAAACCCATGCACACCCCTGACATGTGCCCACGTGTGCCCAGCACGGTGCCTGGATGAGGCTGGTGCTCCTTATATGACAGCATCCTCCCTCCCTCCCTCCCTTCTTTCCTTTCTTCCCTGCCTGTATTCCTCAGGCCATCAATTCACATCCTGCTTCCTCCTGGGCTCCGGCTCTGTATTTCAATCACAAGTCACAGTGGCAGACTTCAAAGCACATCAGCACACAGTTATTGAGCCTCAGTAACAACATGTCAGTGGATGCAGGGCTTTTCATGTCACCCGTCACTGAGATGGCTATCTCTATTGGGTCCTGCTGGGGACCCGCTCCAGTCTCTCCCAAGGTATATTCTAACAACCTGCACTGTTCATTTCCAAAGCTTCATTAGGAGTGGCTACGGGTTTTCTCTAATTAGCGTATCCATGTCCTCTGGACCACTTGCTCCCCACAGGACAGGAGCTCTGCCTGGCTTGCTCTGTGGGTTAATGGAGTATAAAAAGGGAAACCAAACTGACCACTGGTATATAGTTATTTTTTTTCCGACAGGTAGAAATTAGAAGTGTCAAACCTTTAGTAGGAGTCATAATTTACCAAAGAGGATTCTCCATTTATCCCTTTTCCAAAAGTAACTTTCCCTCCCTAGCGACACCTGCAAACACAGTTGATGGTAACATTTGCTACTGGGGCAGGGGAAGGAGGGATCTCTGCTGGCTGCCGTAGACAGGAAACGCTTTAAAAGAATTTTGATTCTGTAGGCACTTCTTGGGCACCATCTGTATGCCAGGCCCTTTCCTGCCCATGAGCTCTCTGGATCTTTATAACCACTTTATGAGGGAGGTGTTCTTAGGCCCACTTCAATGATGGGTAAGCTGAGACTCAAGAGAAGGGACATGGCTTGCCCAAGATCACATAGCTGGGATTCACATCCAGGCCTCCCCTGGAGGATAGAGTAGTGGACTTGGGAACTTTGGGGAGAAATGGGGAGGTGGCCCAGCCCAGAGCTTCAGGAAGAACCCAAGATTCAAGAGACAAAGTCTCAGGTAACCCAGAAAGTCTGGAGCCTCTAGAGAGGCCCTGTTGGGAAGCTTTGGGATATAAGGCTGGGGGGTAAGAAAACCAGGGTCACTTGGATACAGGTTTTCCTAGGTTTATCCCTGTGGTCACCAAACATTCTTGATGCACTCAAACAGGGAATGTCTCCAAGGGTTAAGATTTTGGAGTGAACTTTTCATCCATCCACCACTGAATATAGAATTCGTTTTGTGTGCACTACGTGTAAGTGGTATTCTGGGCCCAGTGAGTGACGCTGGGATCCAGATCAGTCTTGGATACGGCTCTCGGAGGGTAGAAATGATCTCAAAATCTGGGGTAAAAACATGAGGCCTTGGTAGCTCTTAATCATTTGAACAGTTTCCCCTTATGCTCTGGGATGCAGTTCTTCAAATGACTGACGAGTGATAGGATAAATTCTTCAGTGGGAGAGAAATCCAAGAAATATGGTAACATGAGAAGCCAGAAAGATTCCGCAGAAAGGATAGGCTAGAAACGTACATGGAAAATATGAGCTTTGGAGTCAAAGGCACATGAGTTTGAATCTTGACTCTGCTATGTGACCTTGAGCAGGTCACTGACATTCTCTGCAATCTAAATTTCCTTATTTGTATGAGGATAAGGCGACTCGCCATATAAAGCTATTTTAAGGACTAGCTCGGTGCCTGGCACATATGACAGCTCCCAGCCTTCCTTCATGAACCAGTTTAAAGAAAGGTTTTGTTTTGTTTGTTTGTTTCCAGAATCAATAGAATACGGGCACAGAGGACGGAGAGAATCACAAATCATTCAAAGCCTAAGATTAGAAAGATTTGAAATTATCATCCCCATTTTCTCTCAACAACTAGTGACATCTCATGGGAAATTTAGAAGCCAACTTTTTCCACTCCATAAAATCCTATTTATAGAATTTCTTTTGTGTTCATCCTTCTCTGTGAAAGAAAAGAAGCTTATTTTTCCTGGAGAGGTTTCTGTAAGGTGAAAGCTAACAAATAATCAATATTTGTTTAAAAACGAAAAAAAAACAACCCACTCTCTGAACATCTGCCGGGGGGAGGGAAAGACAACTTTGGTTTATAATGTTTCTATTTTTAAAGGCTATTGATATCCCAGGCATAAAAATCTCCTGATATTACTGGACAGGGGAATTTTCAAAGTCACTGAGGGGTTAATGACAGAGGAGGAGGCAGGGCCCCTGACACTTCCATTCCAGAACATTCTAACGCTCCATGCTGCCTCTCAGAGAATAACACCCCACAGCTACCCATTATGAAGCATATTAATATCTCCT
Source organism: Lipotes vexillifer (assembly GCF_000442215.2). Classification (NCBI taxonomy): domain Eukaryota; kingdom Metazoa; phylum Chordata; class Mammalia; order Artiodactyla; family Lipotidae; genus Lipotes; species Lipotes vexillifer. Next base: position 455,944 of record NW_006796211.1, read on the forward strand.
TATGAGAAAAGGGAGTGGAAGGGGGCAAAAAAGGAAAAAGAGAAAACCGTTCTCTAATTTAGAAGGAGACCAGGATTAGAAACCACAAAGGACACGAGTGGGGATCTCCAAGCGGAACGGCCCAGCGTGAAGCCAACACTCAAGGTGTGGAGAAGCTGCCTCCCATTTTCTAGAAATAAAGCCCGGTTTTGGCAAAACCGTTTAATCTTCAGGCTGCGGAAATGGAAAATGCAGCATGTGCCAGTTGATGTCAAATTCTGATGTAGGATACGTTCAGAAAACGGGTTCTTAGTGAATTACATAGAAATCCTCCCAAATTAGGAATCCGATGGAAGGAAAATAACAAAAATGCATTTCCCTCGAGAAGGCTGTCGAACTGAAGAAGCAGATAATTTCTATTTCTCAGAGAAAAAGATGTCTCCACACCTCAGCAATGATTATGAATTAAAAAAAAGAGAGAGAGAAAAGAGGTGCTTAATTCATGGTAATACGTGCTACTGTTATATGCCTCCTGAGGAAATGACACGACAAGCTGGTTAGATAGAGTTAATTCTAGACGAGAGGATGACAGTTCATTATTTCTCATTTCTTGGTGGAAAAGAAAAATAGAATACGGCCAGACTGGCATTAGCATAATTCACTCCTAAAACTGCTGATCTATGCAGCACATTATGAGAGATGGTCACTGAAAATCAATTCAATCGGAATGTTTATTATTTTGTTCCCTCCAGTTCTCTTCAAGGAACTTGGAGAGAAAGAGTGGGTAGGACAGAGGAAACTCAAGTTCAACTTCTGCCGTTTGCGTGGGAGCTCAGAAGGGAGGGTCTCTAGCCAGCAAATGTGTCTCTGGCACAGTGCCCCAGAGAAGGGCACTTGGTTTGATTTAACATATGGCATAAATATTATTAATTCTTAATGAAGCGAAATTTAAACTGAAGTGGAAAGCAGAGAGAATAGTTGTTAGCAAGAGAAAACACGTGCTGTTAAATTTAGCTGGCAAGACGGAACACATTCAGATATAAATCTGAAAGCAGAGAAGATCATCTTTTACAACAAAGTTGCTGTTGGGATGTCTTGGTACATTTGAAAAGGAGAAATCTATTAACAGTTGTGCAATGTTTTCTCCATTTCTTCCTGCATCCTTAATTACTCAGGACACTTGCTGGGTGGGTACAGAGGGAGGGGAGAGGGGCTCACAGTCTGGGTCCTTCTGCTCCGGCTGCCTCTTCCCTACCTGAAGACATTGTCACTTGTCACGGTCACCATCGCTCCCACTAACAGTACTCGGCCACAGGCTGGGAATGACGGCTGCAGGACCTAATAGTCGCTAATGTCACAAAGATGGGTTTTTCATGCAAACACTCTTAATTATAGAGAACAAAGGGGTGGAAAAATCATAAAGCCTCTCACACAGAGACAGATTTGTAGCAATATTTTTCACATCATCCAGTTTCAGTCTGAGTGCATTTTAAGAATCTTCCTTGCTAGAACCACTTTCAATTATTTTCAGGAATTTTCAAGATTGTATATGAACATACCAGTCCTCTTAATATGTACCTCAGCCTCTCACACCAGAGGTAACACACCGGTGGACTCTATGGGCTGCCATGCTTTGATTGAACCCAGAATTATTTTCTGAATCGCCAACATTCAGTATATGCATGCATTGATATTCTACATAAAAATCAGTATTTCTAGCTTCTCTTGAAAAATCAAAAGCTTTGGTAATACTAGCCCGGCAACAACCTTTCTTTTTGCCACAGCCCCACCCCCCCATCCTTCTAGACCCCACCCACTGGTTTGTTTATCCTTCCTGCCTGCACCCTCCCCCCACCCCATCCTCAGGCAACTGAGACTGTGATTCTTGTGATATGTAATTTTTTTTCAAATCTCTCCCTCTCTCTTTCATTTTAGTAGAATTGTATTAGGAGTTAAAAGGAAGCATCTGACCAACGTCTTTTGCTCTTCCTTCCTTCTTCCTTTCTCCTGCCTGGAACTTGACCATGATGGCTGGATTTTGAGCAGCCATCTTGTGACCATAAGGCAACCCTGAAGCTTGAAGCACATGCTCAGGGTGGGTAAAGCACAAAGACAGAAACTGGGGAGTTGATCACATTGTGGGGTCATTAACCAGCCCTCGAAGCCCCACTGCCAAATTTCCTGTTATAGGAGAAAAAGATTAATTTTACTCTTTAAACCATTTACAGATCGGTATCTATTCCTACAAGTCAAATGCAATTCTTAAATGAGTCAGAGGGTATCACGTTAGGTAGTTTTCTCAGGGAAATAACATGTGCCTGTTGACTTTCTTGAAAATTCCCACTGCCTCATGGAAATAATAACAAAAGACTCCCATTTCACAAACAGCTCCCATAAACTAGGCAGCGGGCCAGATCCTTTATGATCTATTACGTCCCAACCTCATAACACTCCTGCAAGGTGGGAGAGATTATTCCTATTTTACAGATGAGGGAACTGAGACTCAGAGAAGATAAGGAATTTGCCCAAAGCCACACAGCTGTTAAGTAATGTGCTTGGCTCTGAAGCCAAACCCCAAAGCTTGTGCTCTTTCCATGGGGTTTTCTTTTCCCCTGAAACTAACACAAAGCCACTCTCAAAATCACTGTGCAAATACGACTTCAGGTTTGCTGAGATGGCAAACATTCCTGCCGATACCTCTTCAGGCCATCCTATCAGGAGTATCAGAGCGCTAGAGTTAGAATTTATAAAATTCACTTAGAGAAAAGCATATGACAAATGGTTTCCAGTTCAAGACTTCTAATTATTTGCTTTCATGAAAAAAAACTATGAACAGGGTGACTTTGTGTTGCCAGATAGAAATTTTAAAACCAGTGATGAGAAAAACAATAGCAACGTAGGGTGCTGGCAGGTAGTTCCGCTGAGGTGTATAACATACAATCCTAGGGTACTGATAGTTTCATCTCCATTCTACAGGACCACTGAGGTTCAGAGACTGTCATTAACTTACCCAAGGTCACACAGCTAGTAAGTGCTCCTGTACTGCCCCAAAGTATCCCAGAGGGTAGAGGCAAGTTAATGAATAATCTCAGGAGATTAAGTGGCAATGGCTTATTTTATAGGCTGTGGCAAAAACACAATTTCTTTGTCTCATGTTTTATCTTTAAAATTCATGCAAATTTTGTATTATACTCTATAATATAACCACATTATTTTTATATTAGAACAAATGTATTAAATTATTTATCAACTGAATTATTCAACTTTTCTCTCCTGAAATTGACACTTTGGAAGATGTGGCTTTGTTTCTCTGCTGTGGCTTCATAAAAGCTCAGCACTCAGCCACGTACCACTGGGAGAACATCACCCCAGTTTCAGAAGCACAAGGTCTGTCTGAGTCCAAGGGGCAATTATTCATATATGAATGAGGACCTAGCTCAAGGTAGCGCAGAATTGTTTTCTAACCACAAGCATAATGTTGTGAATGCTGTCACATCCGTAACATTCATTAATTCATTCAACAAACAAGAGTCTACTATGTGCCAGGCCCAGTGCCAGCTGCTGGGCCAATCCAACCCCAAGTGGGGCCGTGATCTGGCATCACAGACTCTCCCAGGCGCAGTCAGAGAGGCGGGACCAGCCAGATGTGGGGCTGGTCTCCACCCTGCCAGAGGAGCTGGTCTCACTGACCTTATGAAGGTACGAAAGCCTGTTGGTCCCAACTTCATTGTCCCCTTGATACCCAGGAACCGGATAAACAGGTTTGCCATCCTGTCCACCAGGCGCAGGTAGTTGAACTGCTTTGCATACTTGGGGAACACCTGCTTGAGGCAGATGGAGGGCAGGTGGGCTTCGGGATTGGCGCTGCCTGCCGAGACACTGGCCAGATCGCTCTCAGAAGGCTCTTCCTTTGAGGCTAATGGCTTCCCAAGCTGCTGAGACCTGCAGCACACAAGGAGTTAATGACAGAACCAACATTTAGAGGGGGCTTTACAGCACACAGATTGCTTTCCCTTGCAAATTCTCCTTTCCTTCAGATTTATAGCAACCTGCAGGGGGGTTTATTATTACTATTCTTAATGTACAAACCAGAGAACTGACCTCAAAGGAGTGACCTGCCCAAGCTCACACGGCTAGGGCGTGGCAAAGCCAGAACTTGAACCCAGGACAGAGCCGGGACTAGAGACTTACACTTCCTCCGTTCTACCATCCTGGCTTCCCAATATGGACAATTTCCTTTTCTGTACTCAGGACTGAAGAGAATACTCTATTATGAAGCAGTCTGGGTTTGATTTCAAACTCCTACTTATGGGTAGTAATTGAATAATTAAGAAATATAAAAATCTCATTGAGGGCTTCCCTGGTGGCGCAGTGCTTGAGAGTCCGCCTGCCGATGCAGGAGACGCGGG
>NW_006796211.1:460737-472497 GCF_000442215.2 Lipotes vexillifer
AAAAAAAAAAAAAAAAAAAAAAAAAAAAAATCTCATTGAGGGCTGGCAAGAAGCCACAGACAGTTCAATGAACAATGTGCAAAGATACAGCAGTTGCCCAATTCTAGGAATAGGCACAATTGGATTTGTGGCTTAACTATTTTCTTATTTGGAACTCGCACACAAAAAAATGATCGTACTGTTGTGATTCCTTAGTCTGGATATTTTATTCGGAAATTATCCTGATACTCAAGAAAGTTCACAGCTACTAACTCTCAGATCCAGCTGGAATGTTCTTCTCACCTCCAGACACACAGATCCAGCTGTCACCTGTTCACCCTCCAGGTACCTCACACTGACATGACCATTTCCCCTCACCCCAAATCCACACTCCCTGTCTCCTCGAATGTCACCACCATCTGTCAGTGACCCAAGCAGGAAACATCTGAATAAACGCCAACCCCTCCTCTCCCTCTGTCTCCACAGCATCCTTAATGTTCCCTGGAACCCGCTCCACTCTCCCCCTGCCCTGGCCTTGTCTGCTTTCTCCTGGACTCTAACAATGGGGTCTCCCGCCTCTGGCCTTTCCTATCCACAGACCCATCCTCCACATGGCACCTGCAGTGCCCTTTTAAAGCAGACCTGGCTAGGATGCGCACTTCCTACAGTTCTTTGTGGTTCCTGAGTGCCTACATGATAAAGTTCATACTCCTCCCTCTGGCACGCAAGGCCCTGCCTGATTTCCTCTCTGCCCTCCTTATTTCTTGTCATTGCCTTAGACACACTGTACCCTTCAAGGCCTTGACCTCTGCTGCCGCCCCAGTCATGGCCTGGCCTGGACATAGAGACCCGTGCTTGCTGGACGCCCATCCCCCTTCCACACTCAGTGCCTGTCTCTGCACCTGCAGCTCACCTTGCTTTCCTGTCTCTTGTCCTGCGCATAGCGGATGAGGGGCCAGGCGTAACCCTTTCCACCTGTGTGTCCATTCCAGAGACAGAACCCTTGTAATAGGGAACAACAAATCTGACTCCACATTGAATCTGTTACTTTTACCTTTGTGTTCTCTTGCTTTTGCTACAAGTTAATCACTAAAGGGTTGTTGCCTATAAGCCTAAATGATACATAATGGCCGTCTCTGGGTCCCATCTGATGTGTGTTAAGGTAAAATACCTTTGTTTAGCTCACAGGAAGCCTCCTGACTAGGCCCACCTGTGAATGGCTGCTGGCAGGAAGAAATTAACACATCCCCTGTGGAGTCTGACCGTAACCAGGACTTTACCCCCTCCCCTTTTAGTATAAAAGAAGCCTGAATTCTAACTCCAGGAAGATGGTTCTTTGGGACACTAGGCCACCATCTTCTCAGTCTGCTGATTTTCTGAATAAAGGCGCTATTCCTTGCCCCAACAACTTGTCTCTCTATTTATTGTCCTGTCGTGCGGCAAGCAGTACAAGCTTGGACCTGGTAACACCCTGAGCGCGGTGTGAAAGGCCAGTAAGTACTGCCCAGCTGGCTAAGAGATCCAGGAAAAGAAGAGCCACATCCCATGGTGCTGAGCTCAATACCAAGGCCATTTTCTACTCTTTTCTTTTCTTTATTAAATGGTCTCGTCCCCAGAGCTCCCACTTCCAAGCACACCATCAGTCACCAAGCTGGGCTGCCTTGGTATCTTCATACCTGCTTGCCTCAGCCTTTGAAGACTTTCCCAGCCCCGGCTGCCTGGCACATTTCTGTTCCACTTTCAGAACCAGTTCAGCTGCTCCCTTGACCGTGCTGAAGACTGTCTTTCATGTCCCACTCCTGCCCCTTGGGACTTCTTTACTCCTCTCATCAACTGCGCTGCACTTGCTTACACGCCAATCCCTCTCACTGTTTTGTGAGCTCATTGAAGGCAAGGGCCACATCTTATTCAACTCTATTTCTATAGGACCTGGCACGTATTAGGGTCTTCGGAAATGTTTCACTGAACTTGTTGAATTGGGAAAGTTTGCTTTTAACAGCAAGGTAAGCTTCAAATAAAACATCAAGGTTATGATGCTTTGTACCCACCCCATAAGCTCGTTTAAATGGGAAAGAGGTTCCAGAGAGAAACAGCATACTTGACGGCCCTACCAAAATGGTCTTTTCTTTATGCTGGTCCAAGGAGCCAGCCTCCAAGAAAGAGAACACCCTTGTGTGAATAAAAGGTTCTGTAAGTTCTGTTCATGGTTCTTTCTAAGTGGGTCTCAAAGCGAGGACAGGCAGAACCAGAGAAGCGCAAAGGAAAACCTCTTCTAAAGTTCAACCATGTGGACAGGTCGGCGAAGCAAATGCTCCCTCCTACAAAGAGGAGGGACCTTATTCCTCCGGAGAAGCACCGCATTCCCAGGGGGAGTGGGATGGAGTGGGTGCAACTTCCCTTCAGCTAAACTGGTTTTATCATCACCTCCTTGAGTTTAAGACTGTAAATAAAAGTCAGGTGGTTACACTTCAGATGAAATAAAATGTTTTCACATTAAGGTTATAGGAAGAAAGATGAGAAAAAAAGCGGCACTGTTACTGGAAATTAGCTCTTAAATTCCTGGATAAGTGGCAATCACTAACTTTAAAAGCACTCATTAAGTTTTTGTTAAAGAAAAGATTTGGAAATACACAGTTTGAATACACTCCATGACAAAGAAAAAGGCTGAGAACTCTTCAATCAACAGAACCATCCCACTTTCATGATCTCATTTGCTCTTCACAAAACATGTGCAGTACACTGTTATTTTTATACCCCTCTTCCAGACGGAGAAACTGAGGCGCAACAAGGCGAAACAGCTCTTTGCCCTGGCTGAACTGGAATTACACATCAGTTCTCCTAAGCAGGGCTGTTTCCATCTTGCTGCCCTATTATTCCAAAGCACATCATGGTTCACATTGGGGCTTACCAACTCCAAAGGACTGTTATTTATTTTTTGTTTTTAAATAGTTTTTAAAAAATTATAATAGTAATTCATGGTCTTTGTAAGCATTCTGAGAACTGTATAAAGGAATCAGAATCATTTGTAATCCCACAATTCAGGGATAAACACTACTAATGTTTTGATTTTTTATCTATGTTTACAAGTTAGGATCACATCCTGGGTAGTTCAAATCCTTTTTTTTTACACTTTACATTATATCATAAGTGTCTTCCCGTGGCATTAACTATGTTTTCATGAGCATAATCTCTCATGGACATATAATATTCCATATTATGCCTGAACCATAATTTAATTGGCCATTCCCTGTCAGTCAGATATTGTCTACATGGCTCATCTTTGACTATATAGAGTCTGGGAGCCAGTCCCCTAAGCCACGTGCTCCCTCCCAGAAACATAACATGTTAACAGCTAGCAGCAGCCTTGGAGATCATTCTGTCCAACGATGTCCTCTATTTTCTTTTATTGTGGTCTACTGTACGTAACATAAAATTCACCATTTTAACCATTTTAAAGCATGCAACGTTGTGTAACCACCACCTCTATCTAGTTCCTAACCTTTCCACAATGACGTCATTTTAGAGAAGAAATGACTCCCAGGTAGATAGGACATTAGCACCAGTGGGTCATCTGACTGGCAGATCATCCAAGGGGGTGGCCGTAGCTTGGGTTACCTGATGAGGGGGACCTCACCACCTCCAGGGCACCTCTCAGGCTGGGAAGGTTTTCTGGATGGCACATCAGAGGCTGTTCTCCCTCTGGTGTCCATAGCCCACATCCCAACCCACCCTCAGAGCCTCACAGGATGGGTTTGTCTTCTCTTCTCCGTGACAGCCTCTCACATTTCTTACTGGATGACTACCATTCCCCTTCCTTCCTGAATCCCAATTAATAACCTCAGGATGAAAAGGGCCCTCAAAGCCACAGATATTTTCATGGACTCAAAACCACAAATTCAGGCAGAAGTGGTTTTACTCAACTGGAAGAAGGCAGTAAAGATATAGCTGATATATAAGAGGAAATAAAACAAGGAGAAATGGTTATTCTGCTAGAGATAATTCCAATTATCACACTGAGATCCAAGTTATCACAAATACTGTAAAATCCTGTTTTTACCTAATAGCATTTTAATGGAAAAGTCAGACTTATGAAATAGAAGTGACTGGTAAACAAAATATAAATCAAGTTTACTTGGGGCCCTTTGGGGTATTTTTTTTTTAATTGAATTTGGTGTGTCCTTGATTCATTAAAATAGGGGAAAGAATCCTGGAATGTTTTATCTATTATTGTCTTTCAAATAAGATGGAATTTTGTTTTATGAAAACTCTTGTGAAAAACCACCTACCAGTATTTTGCCTGGAAAGCCTACTGTTAAGAATCACTACTATTTATCAGGGACCCACTCTGTTTCAAGCAACTTACTACCTATATATGATCTCACTGGTTTCTCAAAACAATGCTACAAGGTAGGTAGGAACTAGTCCTGTTTTACAAATTAGGAACCTGAGGCCCAGAGAACCTTAATACTTGCCCAATGTCACAAATCAGTGGTGGAATCAGAATTTGTACTCCAGACTGTCTCACTACACACCCAAGGCTTAGCTCACTATGTAGCTCTTGTGCTAATTTGATTTAAATCAAACCAAAGACTTTTCTTCTGATGTACAAACTATATATGTATATATTCTTGGGAGTTAACAAAATAGGAAGGTAGATACAGCAAGTTCCAGTTTCAGAGAAGGTGCTTGAATTCTCTCAAGAGAAATAATTCCCATTTTTAGTGAAGCATCCCTTCAATAATTTATTCGTTCATGAACCATTTCTCAAGTGCTTACCTGTCCCAGGGGCCTGGGCTACACAGGTGAGGTAGACACAGTCCTAGGTACCCAGAAGCACATGACCCGGTGGGGGGAAGACTAGACCCATCCACAAACAATGACTGAGCCAGGTGGCAGTGGCCAGGTGAGCATCCAGAGATGGGACCTGGAGCATATGGAAGTAGGTCGGCTTGCTGGGTCTTAGTCGTGTACGTGAAGGGGAGCAGGTAGGAATATGACCAGGAAGCCAGCTTGGGTCTGGGTCTTACAGGATCTTGAGTGTCAGACAAGGGAGCTTGGATGTGGCAGTGTAGGAGATGACAAGGTTGTGGTAGATTTGGGGGAAAGGAGTGGCAAAATCAGTTCTTCAGAGAAGATGAATGAATCTGCCAGCAGTGTGTATCCTAAATCGAGGGGGGGAGTGGACGATGTTAGGAAGCTACTGGAACACTCAAGCTCAGGGATGCTGAAAGCGTGGTCCCTGGTCCAGCAGCATCAGCATCCCTGAGTCCTTGTTAGAGAAGCACACTCTTGGCCCGACCCCAGACCTATGGCCTCAGAAGCTCTGCCACAGCAAGCCCTGTGGGGGATTCGGATGCGGGCTGAAGTCTAAGAATCACTGGTCTAGGTGAAAGAAGATGGATTTGGCAACTGCTTGATCACAGGGGATAGAAAGGGAGCGAAGGCCCTGGATCATGTTACAGGGCAATCCTGTGGCTTGACAGGAGAGCCTGGTGGGCAGCGGGACGGTCCTGGCAAATGGAGGGAGGTAGGCAGGCTCCTTTCCCCGCCGTTTGGCCAAGACATGTCCCCTCCCAGCCCCTTGGGGGTTTCAAAGTCACATTGGCATTCCGGAAGAAACGGCCAACAATGCATCAAAGAAGTCCCTTAAATTAGTCCAGCAGCTAATTTAAAGAGCTGGAGGATAAAGTCACTAAAAATAAACATAACTACCATGTAGCCAGGCTCTGTCATTTGATAAATCTCTTCCATCACAGGGGCCCCATTTGCTTGATGGCAATGCTATATTGTTTGAAGAGAAGGCGATAGATGGGTGAGGCATGTGTTTCCAAAGTGATGAAGAAAGGGATTTAGTGAGGGATCTGGCCGATGCTCTAGTCCCTGTAAGACCTAGATCCATGCTGGGTCTATTCCCACCAGCTCCCCTTCATGCAGTGTTCCTATGAATGCTCACTTGGCCGCTTCCACCTCCCTCAATCACTTTCCTCCATGGCACAGTGTCACATCAACAATAAAACACAATGGTGATGATATTGATTATGTGCCAGGAACTGCCATCTTAAAACATTTAGTCTTGATAAAATCCTACAAAGCAGGCATTATCATTATTCCCATTTTACAGATGTGGAAACCAAGGCACAAAGATACAAACTAATAGGTTGTAGACCCAGGATAGAGAGCCAGGCGCCGGCCTGGGGAACCCGGGCGTGGGCTCTGGAGGTAGTCCAGAGTCACCGCCGGAATCCCAGCTCTGTATTCTTGAGCTGGGTGACCTCAGGCAAGTCATATAAAGCTGCGCCCCACATAAAGCAAAAGTTAAACTGAGGAGCACAAAGGGCCCTAGCAATCATCTCGTCTCATTTTCCTTTTGAAATAATATTGGGAAGTCAAAGCAGAGTCACTTGCTTGAGGGGAGGCATCAAGTGAAAGATGGTAGCAAGGGCAGGCCCAGTTCTGACTTCCTGTTCAGAACCTTGAAAAAAGAAAGAAAGAAAGAAAGAAAAAAAAACAAAAAACCGTCAGCACTATTGAGCTAAAACACCAGAGTGGCCAAAATTCTGATTCTGAATGAGCAGCTTCAGACTCATCCGACCACGGTGGCTGGCATGGGGGAGAAATCTTTTTGCCCGAAGGGCTGCAGAGTCCCTGTTTAAACCCACTAAGTAGCTGGCTGCTGTCTTTCTGTGGATGACTGGGCTCGGGCTTAGCTCCTCCGCTGGAGGAACGGTTTTCAAATGACAAGCCTGGCCTGCACGGGCTGCCCGAGGCCCGCTGGACAGGGCCTCACCCTCGGCCAGAGAGCTCGGGGCCCGGCGGGTCTGGTCGCTGCCTGCTTTGCCTGCCTTGTTGTCTACATTCCACATTCCTCCCTCTTTTTTATAAATGCTCTTTCCCAAAGTATCCACTTGAAAAACACTCGTCCTTCAAATCTGAGATTCTGTATCACCTTCTCCAAAAAGCTTCCCATAGCTTCCAGAGTTAAATCAACCATGCTTTTCTATAGAACATTCCAGGCTTTGTACGTCATCATCATTGCCGTCACCATTATTGTTTTCTTCAGAGACGTTGTCACAATTATACCTATATGGTTATTTGTATTTGTGCAATTGTCTGTTTGATGCCTGTTTCTCTCACTGGACTGGAAGCCTGGAAGGGTGACACCTCTCTTGTCTGTTTATGACTATAACCCCTACACAGTTCCTGGCACTGTTCAGAATAAGGTGGTGAATATACTCATTGTTTCAGTGAGTTCACGTGTCCATTCTATCAATTAGACACAATGATTGACTCCAGTTGACATCTGAGGATGCTGAAGCTTTGAGAAGTTAAGTCAGCTGCCTAAGGATAAGACTGGGCCTGGAATCCAGTGGCCTAACTCCAGAGGTCACATTTTTAACCCCTACACTGCCACAGCCCTCCTTCTGGTTGCCAGAATGAATCTTTCTTCCACTTTTTTCTCTCCCAGTTACTGGGAATATACTGTCAACACTTGGGGAGAACAAAGATTTCCTAGTAGCGACAGCAAGGCACTGTCTGTGTGACGGTTGTAATTAGTGGTTGTATTAGCCTCTGTTTTACCACCTCCAAAATTAGCAGAAAAGGCCAACTTGAGCTTGCGTTGTATAGTTCTGCTAATGAAGGGATCCTTTTAATTACATACTCAGAGCCTGTCTGCAACAAAAAGCGTTTTAATGCTTAAATACAGTTCTGCACCAAAGTACAGGGCTGCATGAATACAGACAATAAGTGGGGAAACCCATGCATAGAAGTCATCCTTTGCCTAGGCTGTAATTCTTTTTGGCATTCAATTTCATCCAAACCCCAGTTCCTTTTCTATGCTAATCCTAATTCCCTTTTGTATACTGTGCACCCAGTGAACCCTTATTCAGGGATTCAGTAGGCATATCCTGGTCAAATATACTCCTTCCTCCAGATTTCAGATGAAATCTGCTTGCTTTGTGAATTTCACTTGTCACTGATTCGCAGGGCGGCAGCTGGCCAATCCCTGCTGCGTGGGTGTTGAATGCAAAACAATTCTCACTGGACTCTGTCCCAGGGGCTTGTGGCATTTGCACCCGACTTTGCAAGGTGATTCTGTGTGTGTCATTCTGCATGAGGTTGTCACTAATGTGAGTGAGGACTCATGAGGTTGATCCCCCAGGCCTCTCTCAGGCCAGGCTGCCTGACTTTGAATTTGCAGTGGGTCAGGGAAAGGGAGTAATTCTTATTGAGCCTCCTCTGGGCTAGGAGCTCTCCCGTGTACTGATTATCCTGCTTAAGCCACACTGAGACCTTAAGGTGGAGATACTAACATATATCCCAGAGCCATGCTTGGGCTGGAATCCTTGCCCTGTCCATAACTAGCTGATGACCTTGGGAAAGTGTCTTAATCTGCTCGTGCCTTGGTGTCTTCATCTGTATAATGGGGACGATAATTCTACCTACATCATAGCACTGTTGTGACGATTAAATGGGCTAATGTATGTAGAGCACTTAGAATCGTACCCAGCATGCCGTAAGCACTCAAGAAGTGATAGATAGCTCTTGTCCATCAGACGAAACTGAGCTCAGGTAAAATAAAGTACATACTCAAGGTCACACACCCCCTACACGGTGATCTGGGTCTGTCTGACTCGCAAGAGTCTGTTCTCTCCAGGCTTCCCGCGTGAGGTTGGGCAGTGCCCGGAGTGGGGGTGGGGGGTTCTCTGCTGGCCCTCCGCTAGGAGACTGTAATCACAGCCCTCCCCAGGTGGGGCACGACCTAGAGAAAGTCCCTCTGTGCTGAGCCCCTCCTGGCCTCAGGATGAGTGGCTGGCTTCTGTTTTTACTGCTCCAAACACACTGCTCTCTCAAAGGTTACCACCGACCTCCTCGTTGCCACGGACCTCCTTGATCTTCCCCTAATTCGGCTTCTTCATAGCATCGGATGCAGTCAGCCACTCTCTTTCTGAAACTCTCATTCTATGCCCCTGCATTCTCCTTGTGTTTTTCCATCCTCTGCTTTTCTTCCTCTGAGGACCCTTCGTGGTAGATGGTCTGCTGAGCCTCTGCCCTTGACCCGCTTCCTGCCCTACACAGTCTCCCTGGGCGATCTCAGTTACACATGGAGATGCTTCAGGGGCGCATGCAGGCCCCTGTGCCTGGGTGCTTGTGTTCCACTCACCCCTTCTCACTAATAGCCAGGTCCAAATCCTGCTCATCCTGCAAAGCTCACTTCAAATGCCAGCTGGCCCTGAGCCTTCCCTGATCCCTCCTACCCAAAATACTCTCTTCTGGATTCCCCACAGCACTTCATTTGCACCTCTCTTGTGAAATGTGTCATCTTCTGAACTTATATTATGGCTATTTAAGTCTGTGGATTCTTTCTCCCAGAGACTGTGAGTCTTCCAAAGATAGAATCCATGTTCGTTCCCCTCATAGTACTCTACATCTAATAGGTGATGCAAAAAACAGACAAAAGACACGCTGATAAATGACTGTGTAAGAACAGTATTCTTTAAGACAAATAACAGGAAGAATTTGCTGTAATTTTGCCTGAAGACAAGAAAATGGGCAGGGTGACCTCTGGGTGTCATTTTCAGCTTAAGGTTCTATAAAGCCATTTTTAGGGTAATAATACAATAATAATTTATGGTAATAATAATAATAGTCAGGACTTCCGTGGTGGCACAGTGGTTAAGAATCTGCCTGCCAATGCAGGGGACATGGGTTTGAGCCCTGGTCTGGGAAGATCCCACATGCTGGGGAGCAACTAAGCCCGTGAGCCACAACTACTGAGCCCAGGCGCCACAACTACAGAAAGAAAGAAAGAAAGAAAGAAAGAAAGAAAGAAAGAAAGAAGGAAGGAAGGAAGGAAGGAAGGAAGGAAGGGAGGGAGGGAGGGAGGAAGGAAGGAATAGTTGGCAAGTTTAAAAAAAAAAGAATAATAGTCGTTCTGGTTCCACTCCTTACTAAGGGTATGGCTTTGGGAAAGTGGCTCTATCACTTAGCCTCCGTTTCTGTTCTGTAAAATGGAGATGGACAATAGAACCCCGATCGCAGGGGTATGGAGGGATTCAATGGGAGGACATAAAACAAGGGGCTAGCATCCTGGCCAGAGCTTAGTAAGTGAGAAAGCAATGGTAGCGGTTATCATTCATTTGATGCGTATTTATCGAACACCCCCCTCAAAAATCATGCACATGGGGTCAGAGCAAGCCCAGCCTCCTCCAAGAAGATTTAACTGCCTCCTCCAACCTACAACACTGTTTTCCTCCAAGAACGTTGGTCCTAACAAAATTAGATTTTAAAAAATGTGGCCAATAAATTAGGCATGCATATTAGAAATCAGGTCCAGAGAGAAAGTCTAACTTTTTTCTTTATGCAATTTGAATCCCCCTAGCATAGAGCTGTTGTCAAAATCCATTAAAGTATTTAATTTATCTTGTCATTGCCTAATTCCCCAAGCAGGCATCCAGACAGTTTACAGTGGCGTTTCTCACAGAAGTATTAAATGTTTAGTTATCGTGGTACGTTTTTTAGACGATGTCTCCCTGATGGCTCTAGAGACTCCGGAGAGATTGTGTAAGTTCAAGTACAAGGTTAAGGCGGGGTGGCAGAATGGCAAGAGTTGTAGGGATTATGCAGCAAGCAGGTCTCGGTTTGAGCTCCAACACGGTCACTTGCCAGCTGAGTGACCTTGGGGAAGGTACTTAACCTCTCTGAGCATCAGTTTCCTCATTTGCAAAACGTGACAATAATACCAATGCACAGGGTTGTAGTGAGCACTAAGTGTAATACCGAATATAAAGAAGCTCGTAGAATGCCAGACAAATCACTGGTCCTCCATATGAGGCAGCTGAAAAATTCCAGTGATTTGGAGACGCACAGACTGGGGTCTAGAGGCCACGGTGCCCACCCACCACCCCTCCCCCAGGAGCAGGGTGCTTATCATGCCATAATGGCCAGAACCACCGTGTCCTGACGCTTTCTCCTTTCACAGTGGTCTCTCCAGATGCCCATTCAAATAAATTAATCTCCCCATTCGACCACCTCACCTGGTGGGAGTGAAAGGTTTCCATGCCAACGGGAAGGTGGTGGGGCACCGCTTCCCCAAGAAAGAAAACAAAAGAGTCTGTCACTTAGTTTCCCTGAAACTAAGAGCTGAAGTCAGAGCTGGCCTCTTCCTTGGTCGTCATGGCAACGTTGAGTGACCTACCCGTCGCAGCAGAAGCGCTCCACAAGGCTCGTGAGAGAAGTGCTCCGCTTGTTTCTCCAAAAAACAAAAACCGTGGCGAAAGGTTCCACCCCTCGCCAGGGAATGGAGAAATTCCAGTTTTTATTATATGGCTCATTTGGTGACGATGAATAGAGTCCACCACCAAGGCCACTTCAAACCTGGTGAACGAACAGTTTCTACTGCGTCAGCCGCAACACAGAGGTAGGAAGGGCGCCCTTGTGCCTCTCCCGTCGCGCTCAGGATCTGGGGAGACGTGGCTGAGGCCCATACCTGATGCACCTTGCTACCGTTTGGTGCACAGTCTCTGCACCAGGGTAAGGAAGAGTCAGCTATGGCTTCCTCCTCTTCCTCACCCTGGTTTCTGGGGACCTGAACAGAAGCACCGCCCCCCCCACACTGTTCTTTTTCCATTCAGAGGCTCGGATTCAAATATCTGGAGGGGTCCTACAGGTGGAAGCATGGAGCACGGTGGTTCCTGGCAGAGGCTATGGGATCAGGGTCCTGGGACCTTGCTGATCTCCTCTCATTTGATGCTCTCATTGGATCCGCCCCCCCCCCCCCCC